>NC_054746.1:29069207-29411847 GCF_018143015.1 Lytechinus variegatus
AGTACAAATATAATATGCCTTGCTTGTGCTATATGGTGGTGTCTTTCACAAATCTCTTAATAGTTGCAATGTACACAACCTACACTGTAAAAAATGAAGTGCTAACTTAGCACTTACAGTGCTTGTATAATAATAATATGTCCATTTATATAGCGCAGTTACTATGTGCATATACCCAACTGCGCTTTGATACTTGGTATCATATTATTACCCCGGCTGTAGCTAATAATAGGCGCTAAAGCGTTCAAGGAAAAATCCTACCGGGTACCCATTCACCTCACCTGGGTCGAGTGCAGCACAATGTGGATAAATTTCTTGCTGAAGGAAATTACGCCATGGCTGGGATTCCAACCTACGAGTCACGACCCTCTGTTTCAAAGTCCGGAGACTAATCCACTGGGCCACAACGCTCCACGACTGTATAGCGACTACACTACGAGTTCTGATTTTCTAGTTCAAATTTAAACTAGAAAATCAGCACTCGTAGTGCAGTCACTATACAGGCACTTTAAGTGCTAAATAAGCACTTTGTTTTTTTACAGTGTATGACTGGCTAGCCATATGTGTTACAATGTCAATCATATTTGCTGAAGTTAACACCCTTGAAGTGTTTCGCCCTTGATCCTGTATCAATGAAATCATTAGAAACGCAATTGATGCTTCTACATGGCTATGTTATATGTACTTAACAATGTTTTCAATGATGAAATGGCATTTAGATATTAACTTAAAAAGAGATACTACAACATCTATCATCGTGGCATATACCTTGAAATGGATAAAAGGTGCACTCAATATACAGTGATATCAACAATCAAGATACTGGTATTGATTTGAATTTTGTAATACAACAGGACCAGCCAACATAAAATTACAGGAGCATCAATGATTAGAAAAATAGATGGGGCCAACTATCTAAAGGAGACTATATTTAAAAAAAAGACCATATAATGCCACATTCATTAGACTTACTCTTAACAGAATATAAAGGAATATAAAAAATAGCTCTGTCATATTTCATTTTCCTTTAACATGTCCCTGAAAAATAGTTGTACGTACAATTAGAATATTTTTTAAATGCCCTTAAAAAAATAAAAGCTTGAAAAATTTGTTATCAATACACTGTTAATGCAAATCAGCAACTCTATGAGATGCCTTATCCATGAACGTCTCTCCCTGCAACTTTCTTTCATTACTCTTGGGGGTGGGGCTATTGTTAATGGTCTAAAATTACTAAAATTTTCAACTAGCCAGATTTATAAACAAATACCATTATTTATGATCTTGGTGACATTAAATAATAACAAAATAATGATCTACTGCTCCATTTATTGTTTGAAAATCCTTAATGAAAAAGTACATGACTGAAATTGGATTGTTGAAGAAATTGAAATTAAAATGTTGAGGTCATGAGACAAATGATTTATACCACATCTAACTTTTGTCACTGCAGGTAATATGAATTGAGTTATCTTTTTTATTCAAATATGATACAAATCATATCTATGAGTATTAAAAAGTGCGCTAATTAAACAACCTACGTTTCATTTCTCAATTATGAAAACATAAAACATTGCAATTACAAAGATCATTCCAAATACATATGTGATATTAAAACTTTTACAAAATATTTCCAGCCAAGCAAAATATGTTACGTTTACTCTATTTTCCTTTTAATTTTTAGAGAAGTACATGTATACCAAGGGACCTATTTCATAGAATTAATTTTGATAGCAAGTTTAAAGCTACTGTTCAAAAGCTACTAAAATTGTGCAATTTTATTGGTTGCAAGCTATGAATTTATCATTGAATCCTAGATATTGTTATAGATTACATGATATATGACATATAGCCCTACTTCATTTGAAGCTCCACATACATCAATTTTCACACCTCATGGAGTTTTTAATCAGGCACAGAGTTATATTGCTCATATGTACTTGCACAATACATGTACATGCATGCAAGTTGTATCCTTCTTTTTAATGTCAATCATATGCATTAATCGTGAAAGATGGGTCAATCTTTGTACGCAAGTGAGTTTTCCTTGGATCTCCCTGCTCATACTAACAATTAATCTTTATTCTTTCCCACAATGATGATTAATTAAATATCTCTTTAAGTTTTCAATTCTTCCTCATAGCCCATACTATCTTGTATGTATTAAGGCCACCGCACACCTTACGACTGGTCCACGATCTGATTTTGAAACAAATCGCATTTTGCTCATTTTCTGAAAATGTGAATGAAAAGAATATTTTTATTTCAGGCTCAAATTATCTGAAAGAATATTAATGACAATTTTGAATGATTGCAATCTTTTATTTCGGAATAAAGGCCAAATTAGTTTAAAATCGTAGACAATCGTATGACTGCTATGACGTCTTTACGACTAGATATCAATTTCACTTTTAATCTAATAAGGATGATAGCATAGTCACAGATTTAAACATAGGTATTCATATTGTGATCATTTTGAACATTACACAGTAAGATGCCCCATGTCTCAATAATAGTATCAAATCCTACTACATTTTATTCCCAAATCGGGTAGCACACCAATCTTAAGGTTTGCATTGGCCTTAAAGGGAAACATGCTTGACCCACAAGCTTCTCATAATAAAAATAGTGGTGCATGTATTTATGCATTACAAAATAGTTGTAAGAACATTTGGAACAATTTTGTTACAATAAAGTTTGCACACAATGACAAATGCTCACTCAGTGATTAGCTACTTGACTACTGTCTCATATTGCATTCAATCACCAATATACAGTGCGTATCAAAAAAAAATTTACACTTAGAAAAAATTCTGTTAAATTATACATTTGTAATATCCTGAACATTTTTCCACATTATAACATTGCCACAGACCCATTTAAGCAAATGATGATATAACTGTTGAAAAATATTTCTGCTTGAGTGAGCACCAATTACTTTGAAAAGTTAGTGAAAACTGATTTGCACAGAACTCTGAAATAGTTATGCGAATAAAAGTAGACCTTTATCATAAAGAACACATGGAATTTAGCTAGTAAAATAGATTTGAAGATATCTTGTACCTTTTTTAAAACTTGTTTCCTTGCCAAAATCACTTTGAAGAGTGCATTGCGCCCCACCCACACACCGAGGCCATCGTGATGATATTTGCTTTACACAGAGCTGTGATTTACATGAAATGGCCTAGGCTTGATTTTCATTTTGTTATTCATTGTCAAGCTTGAGAAAAGTGTGGAGAAACAAGCATTAATGAAACCCACTTTAAATGAATTAATTAAACCCACTTTAAATGAAAAAAAAAACTTAGTGAATAAATGTTGGAGATGTTTTTGTTCAGATTCAGTTATGTCCTCAGATCCAGCTGGCACAAAAAGGGTAAAAGTTGTGCTTACTAAGTGTTGAAATTTCAATTTGGGTGGCAAAATTGTTACCAAATGCTTGAATGTATCCGTTTTATTTCAATTGACCAAATGTACAAGGGAAATATACATGTATGAGAAATGTTTTGCAGGGTAAGTTTGATTTCGCCTTTTCCTCTTGACACAGCATGAAAACAAGTATTTCTGCACAAACAGATTTCTGCGAGCTTTACAAAAATGGACAGTGCTCACTCAAGTATAACATTCTGTCAGAACTTTTACTTTCATTGGATAGATGAGACCCAAACCCAAGATTATATGTGAAAAAATTACCCACATGTTGTGTATTTTTTAATTCCCAGGGCTCTTTCAAAAAGTAAACTTTTTTTTATATGCACTGTTAATTTACTCATTCTACAATAAGCAAGTAAATGTATACTTGTAAGTAAGCATGAACCTAAACCCTGTACAAAAATCATATGAGAAGCTATGATAAATATCAAATAGCATTTAATACGATATCACTCTTTATAATGAATGAAATGTTGACCAAAAGTTGTCTGTAATATCATAGTGTAATTGTTTTCTTTATCATGTTTGCATTATTAAATTTCTTGCAGCTTTACCTCTACCCTAATGTAGAAAATTGCATGGACATCAGCAATCAGAACGAATAAAACATACTCATGCCATCATAGAGGCATTCATGATAATAGTATACTATATCATAGTTAAGTAAATTCACACCATTAAGAATAGATTGAACAAAATATAAGTTGGAGAATTGCACATTTGGTCACAAGCGATATAAAAATCATACTGATATTGAAATTTAAAAAAAATTAAAAAGACAAAACAGTGGAGGGCAGTTGCCATCATCTCACAAACCACAAGATAATTCACTTAAATTGCATATTCACAGAAATACACAATAGATAACAAAATATACAACGTACTAAAATGCATGTTTGTGTCATGTGATCTTGATACCACTGACGGTGAACGTAGAGCTGAGAGAACGCAAGCTGACGACCCTCTTTCGGGAATAGAATCGGTGGTTAAAGGCACAAGGTACTTGACGAAAGAATATTACCAGGAAGACACACAGGCACAGTAAGAAGGGAATGACATAGCTCTTTGGAATGTACAGATCGGTCTGCTGTAAGAGGCAAGAAAACGGACAAAAGAAGCAATCATAAATAATTATGAATATTCTTATGAAGTCAGTCTCACTTTGTGGTGAGCTTTCATAAATAATATGATTTGGACTATGATTTAAACCTCAGATTAGGTTTTGCAGGCATGATATTCCCCTCTGTAAAAGTAGCCAAGTCCCCGCCAACGTCCGAGACGCCCCGGTCAGGGTTACAAGCTCTTAATTAGTAAAGAAATCAGAAGTGATTTTTCAAGGTGAGTCTGCATGATAGCTTTATCATTTGACTTTAACAAGCAGTATAAAACAGCATGACAATTTTCTTGGGTAAAAGATTTCACGCAAAATTATTTTTTTTATCTGAAAAAAAATTATCAAAAAGTCAGAATATCATGCCTGGTTTTGGAGATATGGACATCATCTAATTTGTGCTTCAATCACCAACACCAGCATCCATGACGAACCTACCATAACTTGTCAAAGACCAATACTACCAACCCAATGACTAATGATTTGCTATACTTTCAATTGAAGTTTTACAAGAATCATCTGGTTTCAGTAGGGAATGGGTTAAGATAGTGCCTTTATGATCCAAAAAATAATAAAAGTCACAGTTAAGAATTACACTGTTTCACATACAAATAGTTTGGTGAATCTCTCAAGAAAAGAAAATCAAATGGGAAACATTTTAATGATGCCAAATGGAATCCTTAAAACTAGATGCAAGATCATTAAAGGTATGAATCACCAACTATTACACAACCAACATTCATGTATACACTGTACAATGAATGTGATAAAATGAAAGTCTGATGAAGCCTATATATGCTGACTTTAGTTTTCAATGGGAAACTATATTACAGATATTACAGAAGCAGAAAATTGCACCATTACTACAAGTTACCATACAATGACTATACAATAGATACATACCATAGTAAAGTAGGTTTTATATCTATTTCAGTAACTAGGAACCAAATAAACTATTGCTGAATTTGATTTTTAGAAACATTAAGCATTGCTTTAGTTTGATATGACTTGCTTTCAAAATGTGATATACATGTACCGTTACTACAGGTACAACAAGTTTAGAGCTCCTTTTCAGATAAATAGTCAAAGTGTTCATTATTGGACAATGTTTCAATGTGAGGCATAATAACGTGAGCAGTGTAAATGAACTTACCTTAAACCCCCTTAAAAACAATCTAAACAGGATTATATCACAATATGGATATTAATGTACTTACCCCTAAATGGTGGTACTGTTCATGAACTTGTTTTTGTTTCCAACGTACCACGTGTGTAAAGAGTGCATCATAGAGAGGCATGCTATCTTCTAATGAAGCCTGGGGGGATCAATGAAAGAAATTCGTACATCATTATTAAAAGGTTAGACAACAAATGCTCGAACTTAACTAATGATAAAATAACTTGACACCATTTCACAAATACCCTTTTTACACAGGCTAAAATTTCCTTAACCCCGTACTATAGGTGGGGCTAAATTGCCATTTAGCCCACCTATAGTATGGGGTTAAGCTTAGCCCACTTTCTTTTTACACAGCATTTTTGCAAAGTGGGCTAACCCCACCTTTAGTACGGGATTATTTGGCCCTGCAAAAAAGCAGGGTTATCCCAGCAATTGCGGTGCTAAGAGCGATAGTACGGGGTAAAGATCGCTAGTGTAAAACGAAAGTGGGCTAAGCTTAACCCCGTACTATAGGTTGGGCTAAATATCAATTTAGCCCCACCTACAGTACGGGGTTAAGGAAATTTTAGTGTTTGTAAAAAAGGGTACGAGTGAAGTACTTGTACTACGAATGATCAACAAAAACCACTAGTCCGGGGTTAGCGAGTTTCGTGTGTAAAAAGCAAGCATTCCTTATCCGGGGGTTAGCAATAACAATTTGGCATGTGTGAAAAAGAAAAAACATAGTATGGGGTTAAGGATAGTACAGGGGTAAACGATAGTCCGGGGCTAAGAAAATCCTGTGTAAAAAGGGTAAAAGTTTGCGTCTCTTTGGTGAATAGACACACTCAATTAATGACTCTGTGCAACACGTTTCATGATATTGATGAAGGATAGTCTGCTTTTGGGAGACGACAAGCATTGGCTGTGTAGATTACAGCTCTCTTTTACCGGGTTTACATGTGATTGGCTTTTTCATACCGTGTAAACACGATTAACTTGTACTACGTGTAAACAGAAAGCCGATTCTGCATTGGCAATTGGTGCGCATTTCATTTACTTTACCACTGTGACGTACTTGTCAGCGCACAGATCCAGTGTTGTCTTTATTATGACGTATATTGTTGGTGTGGGGTCACTTCAGGTTTTTGCCCCAAAAGCCGATTCTGAATCGCGAGCTGATGCAGCGTGTAAACGCGGTGCAAGATAAACCAAAAGCCGTTTCTGCATTGGCTTTAGATTCTGAACCAAAAGCCGATCACATGTTTACACGGTATTAGTGACTCATTTTCACTTTATGCTATTAAGAAAAAATACTGCAATACTGTGGTAGTAATGTGGTAATTTTTCAAGTCTTTAATGACACTGAAACATGTACATACATGTATTTCTTTAATCTCTGCTTAAATTTACAACAGTCACCAGTCATATAGTTACAACTCAGACTAAAATTACAAGCAAAGATTTTAAATATTTGTTCATACTCACAGCTAATTTTTCATTTGGAGGATTGAAGAGATCAAAACACTGTTTATTGTCTATATCTCCCTCGCCCCACATCTCCACATTCAAGGAAAATGGAATCTATAGAATAGAAGGCAAAAGTTTATAACTCACATAGAATCATATGAATATAAAGCAAGACAATATTTCAGACAATAACTACATGAAAATATGAAGAAAATATGAAAGACTTGTTTATTCCAAATGAAATGGAAAGCAATGATAATAATAATAGTGATAATGATAACAATAATAATAAATTTATCAAGCACATTAATATATAAACCCTCTCTCTATGTGCTTTACAGATTAGGACATATACACATATATTTAACATTGAACCTGCCAAAGTCATCAATCGGCACCACTTACACAACATACATGTAATATACCTCATGAATGCTGCAATTCAGTTCAGAGTTAATAAAACTGACCTTTTTAACACCAGCCATGTAATCATATATTGTTCCATCAGCAGGATATTCACAGAGATTATAACCTATTCCATATTTGAATGAAGAACCTCCTGCTTTAGACATGGCTTCTGCTAGGCCAAGCTGAACAGCGCTGTTCACTGGCACTCTCTTGGCTTTTCTGGATGCAGAATCTAAAGATGAAGAAATGACAGAGCAGAGAGATGGGGAGAGAAAGATAGAGACAGAAAGAAATGTATCAAATGAAGTTCTTGCAATATACAACACATAATGACAAACCCTGGGAATATATACCTGTAGTCCATGAATTATGGTATGACATCAAAGGGTTCATTTCAAAATCCTAGGACAAGTTCCCAAAGGAAAACTCTAGTCTACAAATGTAGACCCATATCTGCAGTGTGTGTACCTCAGCTGATTCAAACCAGTAAACCAGTAGCAGATCCCACCTCACGAGCCATTCAGAGTCTGCACAGCAGACTAGGACAACTCCACAAGGGGCTGGATGATTTAAGCTGTCCTCTAAGAAAACAAGTTTTGCAGGGTTGGATGTTCTAGAATAGTGCTGTCCTCAGGGTAGGAATCATATCAAGGGAATTGGTCTTTCATAATTGTCCCAGATCTAGATCCTTCTATATCATGCCTCGTGGAATTCATAATGATCAAATACTATCTAATAAATTAATAGACAGATACTGAAATTACAACATACTGTATAATAGATGATAAAAGTCAACTATATACAGCTAATCACACAGTCACATAGCATAGATGCTGTACCAGAGCACAAACACCCTTTTAATAAGCAAAGACTTCATATACAGAGCCGGAAGAGGGGGAGGGGGTTGCATTCATGCCACCTGCTGTGTTCTTAGTCACTGACTAAACCATGGAAGTTCCGGCATGACCTTGACCCAGGCATTTTATCAAAATTGCTCAAATACACGAAAATGCTTATGTATTTTCAATATCAACGTGTTCACATGTTTACAAAAAAAAAACAATATTACTTCTCTCTAAAAAAGCACAATTACATGGTCACTCATCAAAGAAAAGATAATCTTTGCAAAGAGGTGGACATTGTGACAATATTGTTTCTGATAATCTATTAATCTGTACACAATGAACTAAAAATATAAAATCACTTACCAGCAAAAGGAATGTATATTTGTTGTATTCCAGAGTGGAAGGAGATGAAAGCATCAAAGTGATGTGTGTTTGACAGCTCTAAGTAAACTCTGCCTTCAGGTTCTGTGTAGATAAGGGAAGACAGGAAATTAAAAATCCATCACAATTTAAGTATTGAACAAACACTTCAAACTCACAAATGCAATTAATTTCATTCCCACTTGGAGAAAATCTACAGGAACAGCCAACAAATGAATTCATTATTCTAATAATCATGCATATTATATCTCTGAGCTTTCTGTATCTGAAGAAACAGTACTGGAGACGGTGTTACATACTGAGCTGTGATCTTTTACACAAACTTACATTCATGACACCAAATTAATATCATTTGTAAAAGTTCAAGACCACCTGGGTGTTGTGTATATCTGTGATAATTGTTGTAAACTGCAACAGTTTCATTAAAAACTTGCCTAATACAATTTGTTGGTGTTGATTTGTGTTCCGTAAGAATGGTTAAAGGGGAATTAGTTCAAAGAAATTGTCAAATAGCTTGACTAATCATGTTGCTTTCGTATGTATTTTTACTTCAAAACATTTTTTTTAGACAAAAGGATTAGTTCTAAGCTATTGGACAATTTCTTTTAACTAATTTATTTTTAACCATTCAAATCAAACATGGGATCAACACTAAATATATACAGTGTAGTCTAGTTTCTCTGAAACCATTGCTTGCAGTATATAACAATTATATGCATGTGCTATACACACAAATTTTCAGGCAGCCTTAAACTTTTGCAAATGGTGGCAATAATTGCACTCACTGTAAAGGAAGAGCAATTTCAATTTCAAGTGAAAGAAAAACGCAGCCTTTAACAAGTACTATAGAGTATAGTATACAAAATATAGTAATGTGAATTTGTGAAACCTTACCCTTAACAGTATTGGGTACAAACCCTACATTTAACAAAAGTTGTTTTGGCTAAAGAATCCCTCCCTGAATAATTGGGTACAGAATGTAACCATTAACAAGTAGCCTACTCTTATATAATTTTACCATGTCAGTCATCCTGTGCATTTTACTAGCAAAGAGTATCAGCCATATATCACTAGTAAATTGGCTAGGGGGTATATTGGACCCTAACACATAATCTTGACACAAAAATATCCTATTTACATTGTAAAACACATTCTATCGTCTTTTTTTTTTACTCTTGCAAATCAGATACTGTAATCACAGAGATGATTAATTACCCAAAAATAAGTATACTGTATACTTGTATAGGCCTACCCCTTTTTTTAAATTTTAGTGTTTTTGGCCCCTTTATTTACATTAGATATGTAGCATGCCGTACTCTGAAATAGATTCCCTATTTAGTACACTTTTTTGAACATGCATGATATCCATATTTTGTCAATAGAAGTGTCCCCCGGGTCCATAAAGGAAATTTGTTACTGCAATGTAACTGAATACAGCAAGGAACTAGAAACAGTACGTACTACCAAGATAGGGTAGGTTTGTAAATGGTACTGTGATAGGTTGTACTGTACTGTACCTGACTGAGGAAAAGGTCCTCTGAACTCCTCATCAGTAGGATCACCTGAGCTCCCATGACCGCCAAAATTCCAAGCAAAGTTCCTGTCCAAGTCCACACCAGTGCTGGTGCCCCTCCAGCAGTAGTTACCCGTCCTTTCAATATGCTGTCTACCATCTGGATTAGCCATGACAATAATGTAGATATCTAACTGAGAAAGAACATGTTTGGTGAACTGATCCTCTGGGCTGTTGAGTGGTGCATGTAACCCTCTGGTGATTCTTTTCATAAGATGTATCATACTTTCAACCGGGAAGAACTCCCTTGCATGTTCCCCGAAAGACAGCAGGAGGCGGGGCTTAATGTTTGACACTCCATGGCTCCCATATGATGTCCTTGAGCTTGAAAAATTAGTCATATGTAGTACGTACTGGGGAATACTGGAGCGGGACTTGAAGTTCAGGTCTAAACGAAAGTAGGTTGGATGTTTCACGACCAGGTCGGTGATGAAAGTTCCGACTGATGATACATTGTGATAGTACTTGTAGTTAGGCACGTACAGTTCAGGTCTTGGATTCACATTCCCGGCTGACCCGAGACCAAATAGAAGAAGACAAGTAATGAAAGAGGAATACAATACTGTATTGTGTATGGATTTACCCAGGGGGTTTGTGGTGGGAGTCCAAATATTGTTTCTTTGTGTGACTTCCATCTCTGCACTGTCTTTGTTGCTCGATTCTCACACACTGTGATCCATGGCTCATAAAAAGTCAATGTGCAACCATATATGTTGAACTTGGCAACCTGGAAAATCAAAATATGACACACAAAAAAATACAGAACTTCATGTATGCCCAAAGTGGTTCTACTAAATAACAATAGACCTACACAAAGAGAGAGTTAAAAAGATTTTAATAATTATTTGGCCAAAACAATAATACTAGCCATATTGTCTTTTCACAACTTTTATACCATTGGCAAGCACGAAACCTGAAAATTATTTTTCCTGGCATTGTTTACAGTAACGCAAATCCCCTTAAAGGATGTTGATTCTGAAAGTTGCTTGACAAGGATGATAAACATCTTGCCAAATATCAAAGGGGCCCATCATTCCAAGTTCTTTATGAAAAGGAGAAAACTCTGGTCTGCACCACTTGTTCACTGCAACCACCCTGCCTGTGGGGAATCTAACATGTAGATCTATGCAATATACAATACAAATTTTAACTATTCATTAAAATATCACTTTTGTAACCAAAAATACTCATTTCCATTTATTCTTTTTACGCTAGTTTTGGTGCAGGATTTTTACAATAAATATGCATGAGTTTTGGACATTGAGGTCTGGGTAGGTGGAGCGTAGTGTAGCGGTAGTGAAGTGGAGCCAGCATGAACATCACTCGAGGTAGGCTATATTTTAACTAGTATTAATCAGTTGATCAACCGGCCGCGTAGACAGCTGGCAGCCGTCTGGTTCGAGGAGTTTTTTTTTACATTTTAATTTTTTTACTCCTCATACAAAGATGGCTCGTTATCGTGTAGCCACAATAGGGGGTTAACAATGCAAAATCCCCCCGACAGGACTCATCGATTTTTGTCTTTATTTCATAGAAATATATAAAAAGAACTGAACCAAAATAAAGATTATTATTATTTCATTTTGGCCTGAATCGCACTAAAACAGGAAAACAGTTACTTCGGCTGTCACGTAACTGGTGGATATGAACTTAATACATGTATGGGCCATTAAGTCCCTGTACAGATCGAGAATAGAACTTCAGTCTCTGTTAATAGGTGAGTGGAGCCAACAGAGTTCAGCAGAACAACCAACACAACAGAGATCGAAGCTTTTGGTCTAGCGGCCGCAATGCTCCTGGACTCTGCCTCTGGAGAAGCAGTTGAGTTATTCTGGAAAGGGCCTACAGGCGACAGGCTACATAGAGCTTTTTAAGAAATTACAAGTACAAAAATTAGTTTGTTAATATGGGCAAGAAATGTCTGACTTCTAGTCCTGCTAAAAATACTTAGCGCAGACCATCCATGGGTTCATTTCATCTCGCGTGCGAAGGAATACAAATGCACGCGACACATGCAAATCTTTCATGGGCTTTTGCCCAAATAATATATTATAACACTAAAGTTCAGATTTCAATTTGTGCTATGACACTTGAGTTTTAATACCAAACCATATGGATCCCTTGATGACTTCTCTTTCCAGTTTGTTAAAAAAAAACATATTTTTTCTTGATCTTCATGTGGATGCCCTTCGATCAGCGACGAAATCAATTTTGGCCTAAAGAGGGCGCGCAATATTATTTATGAGCTTGTAATCCCCGATACCCGGCCGCGGCACCTATGCCCGAGAGCAAGGCATTTAATCTACAATGCTCTTTTATCCTGCTTTCAAATAAATGAAAATGCTATATGCATTATTGGTAACTAGGTGTGAAAAAAAAAAAAATAAAAAAAATAATAATACGGTTCTGAAGCTTGTACTGCTAGCTGCATTCTAGGCGCTCGACATTTTCTTGCTCGTTCAGTCCACATTCTTCATCATCTTGTCAAAAGATGGCGTACTTCACCTATAATACATGAGATCAACTTAGGCATTTAATCTACAACAATGTTCTTTTATCCTGCTTTCAAATAAATGGAAATTCTGTATGCATTATTGGTAACTAAGTGTGCATTTGACATGTTTAAAAAAAAAATTGAGATGCAACCTGTTGATTTTTTAGTACAATTTCCTATTATTATTACTTTAATCGAGACTGATAGGAAAAATTCGCATTTCGACTGTTGTTTGCGTGATTTCCACCACGGTATTCAGATGGACGGACGGAGTATCCTGGTTAAATTTGGAGGAAAGCTTTAAAAAGTCATTTTTAAATAGTATAGCTAACTTGGAAAGAGTTCCATATGCACACCCCACCAAAAATAACAGAGTGTTGAGACTTCCGGGTTCATTCACTTCAGATTTTTCTATCATTTTTTTACTGTTGCTTACCTCAGACTTAGTTGGGACTCGAACTCGCCTCATTTTATCTGCAGTCAAGACCTTACCCGCTAGCGGCTATGCTAGCGAGAAGCGCTGATACCCGAAGGGGTATTTTAACGATTATCAGCTGACAGTTCAACTAGTCTTGACTCACAGACCCTTTATGACGAAATAAACCAATGTCTATGACTATGGACAATAACACAGAGTCAGACACTAGATCCTGCTCGAAATTTGACAGAATAAAATTAAAACCATATTTTGGGATGTATTTCTACTCCCCATCATATATCTATGACTATGTTCCATATACTGATATAGTGCTAAATATATTATTCTGAACCTTTTCCATGTTTTTATTTTCAGTTTTAGTGGGGGTACATGAAACTCTTACCGCTAACTAGCTTCGTATGCATATGATCAACTGTGACTGAGGGAGCCGGGAGCGCAGACTTGTCTCTGGCCCGAGTCTGGGAGTGACACGGAGCGAGTCGGGCGGCCAGAATCAGGGTACTAATGGATAATTCGTTTTTCATACCCGTTCAGCGTACAGCGAAAACGGAAAATCAGTACGTGGTTCGGTCTTTGAAAACAAAAAACGAAATCACAGCGTGAAAACCCGTGCTGTGATTTCGTTTTTGTTGCTCAAAAACAGAATATTGAAATCAGAAATGTTTTGGGCTCTCTCTGATTTCTCATTTTATATTTGTGTTTTTATGTATCAAAAACAAAACCAGAACACGATTTTCGCTCTGTGACTTGTGTTTTCATGCATCAAAAACAAAATCAGAACACGCTCTCCGCTCCGTGATTCCGTTTGTAAAAACGAAAACAGCGAAGACGAGATCAGAGACTCCCTTTTCCAGTCCCTGCAACGTGATTTCGTTTTTCGTACAACCTCCAACCTACAGGCATATTAAAGAGCGCCCTCCAGGAGGTGAGGCAAGTTTCAATGGAGGTTTTAATAAACTGTACCACACATATTATGTTGAAGCCAGTTTAAAAGGAGGTGAGGCAAGTTTCAATGGAGGTTTTTATAACTGTACTCTAAATTATGTTGAAGCCAATTTAAATGGAGGTGAGGCATGCAGGTTTCAATGGAGCTCAGTTATTTAAAAAGAATAAACTGTACCACACATGGTGAAGCCACTTTAAAAGGAGGTGAGGCAAGTTTCAATGGAGATTTTTATAACTGTACTCTAAATTATGGTGAAACCAATTTTAAAGGTGAGGCAAGTTTTAAAGGAAGTTCTTTCTAACCGTACTCCAAATTATGGTGTAGCCAAGTTAAAAGGAGGTGAGGCAAGTTCCAATGGAGGTTTTTATAACTGTACTCTAAATTACGTTAAAGCCAATTTAAATGGAGGTGAGGCAGGTTTCAATGGAGCTCAGTTTTTTAAAAAGAATAAACTGTACCACACAATGTGGTGAAGCCAGTTTAAAAGGAGGGTTTTTTTCAAAAGAATAAACTGTACCACACATTATGGTGAGCCAGTTTAAAAGGTGAGGCAAGTTTCAATGGAGGTTTTTTTTCAAAAGAATAAACTGTACTACACATTATGGTGAAGCCATTTTAAATGGAGGTGGGGCAAGTTTCAGTGGAGGTTTTTTTTTAAGAATAAACTGTAGGATGGGGGGGTCGGTTGTCCGGACACTTTATAATTTTGAAGCCTTCTTTTTTGTCTTTGGATTACACTAAAAATATGAATTCAATAGCTGTAATCATTTTATATTTTGTTCTCTACAATATTTCCTAACATTTTGTACTAAAAATTGATGAAACTTCAATTGTAAATTTTCCCAAATGACTTCCTAAAATTGATCGTCCGTACACACAACCTGTCCGGACACACAACAACTGGGTATACCACACATTATGGTGAAGCCAGTTTGAAAGGACGTGAGGCAGGTTTCAATGGAGGTTTTTTCGAATAAACTGTACGTACTACACATTATGGTGAAGCCAGTTTAAATGGAGGTGAGGCAAGTTTCAATGGAGGTTTTTTTTAAAGAATAAACTGTACCACACATTATGGTGAAGCAAGTTTGAAAGGAGGTGAGGCAAGTTTCAATGGAGGTTTTTATAACTACTCTAAATTATGTTAAAGCCAATTTAAATGGAGGTGAGGCAGGTTTCAATGGAGCTCAGTTTTTTAAAAAGAATAAACTGTACCACGCAATGTGGTGAAGCCAGTTTAAAAGGAGGGGTTTTTTTCAAAAGAATAAACTGTACCACACATTATGGTGAAGCCATTTTAAATGGAGGTGAGGCAAGTTTCAATGGAGGTTTTTTTTTTAAGAATAAACTGTAGGATGGGGGGTCGGTTGTCCGGACACTTTATAATTTTGAAGCCTTCTTTTTTGTCTTTGGATTACACTAAAAATATGAATTCAATAGCTGTAATCATTTTATATTTTGTTCTCTACAATATTTCCTAACATTTTGTACTAAAAATTGATGAAACTTCAATTGTAAATTTTCCCAAATGACTTCCTAAAATTGATCGTCCGTACACACAACCTGTCCGGACACACAACAACTGGGTATACCACACATTATGGTGAAGCCAGTTTGAAAGGACGTGAGGCAGGTTTCAATGGAGGTTTTTTCGAATAAACTGTACGTACTACACATTATGGTGAAGCCAGTTTAAATGGAGGTGAGGCAAGTTTCAATGGAGGTTTTTATAACTGTACTCTAAATTATGTTGAAGCCAATTTAAATGGAGGTGAGGCAGGTTTCAATGGAGCTCAGTTTTTCAAAAAGAATAACTGTACCACACATTATGGTGAAGCCAATTTAAAAGGAGGTGAGGCAAGTTTCAATGGAGGTTTTTATAACTGTACTCTAAATTATGGTGAAGCCAATTTGAATGGAGGTGAGGCAAGTTTCAATGGAGGTTTTTTGAAAAGAATAAACTGTACCACACATTATGGTGAAGCCAGTTTAAAAGGAGGTGAGGCAAGTTTCAATGGAGGTTTTTTTCAAAAGAATAAACTGTACTACACATTATGGTGAAGCCAGTTTAAATGGAGGTGAGGCAAGTTTCAATGGAGGTTTTTTTTAAAGAATAAACTGTACCACACATTATGGTGAAGCCAGTTTGAAAGGAGGTGAGGCAAGTTTCAATGGAGGTTTTTATAACTGTACTCTAAATTATGTTGAAGCCAATTTAAATGGAGGTGAGGCAGGTTTCAATGGAGCTCAGTTTTTTAAAAAGAATAAACTGTACCACACATTATGGTGAAGCCAGTTTTAAAGGAGGTGAGGCAAGTTTCAATGGAGGTTTTTATAATTGTACTCTAAATTATGGTGAAGCCAATTTAAATGGAGGTGAGGCAGGTTTCAATGGAGCTCAGTTTTTTTAAAAGAATAAACTGTACCACACATTATGGTGAAGCCAGTTTTAAAGGAGGTGAGGCAAGTTTCAATGGAGGTTTTTATAATTGTACTCTAAATTATGGTGAAGCCAATTTAAATGGAGGTGAGGCAAGTTTCAATGGAGGTTTTTATAACTGTACTCTAAATTATGGTGAAGCCAATTTGAATGGAGGTGAGGCAAGTTTCAATGGAGGTTTTTTAAAAAGAATAAACTGTACCACACATTATGGTGAAGCCAGTTTAAAAGGAGGTGAGGCAAGTTTCAATGGAGGTTTTTTTCAAAAGAATAAACTGTACTACACATTATGGTGAAGCCAGTTTAAATGGAGGTGAGGCAAGTTTCAATGGAGGTTTTTTTTAAAGAATAAACTGTACCACACATTATGGTGAAGCTAGTTTGAAAGGAGGTGAGGCAAGGTTCAATGGAGGTTTTTATAACTGTACTCTAAATTATGTTGAAGCCAATTTAAATGGAGGTGAGGCAGGTTTCAATGGAGCTCAGTTTTTTAAAAAGAATAAACTGTACCACACATTATGGTGAAGCCAGTTTTAAAGGAGGTGAGGCAAGTTTCAATGGAGGTTTTTATAATTGTACTCTAAATTATGGTGAAGCCAATTTAAATGGAGGTGAGGCAGGTTTCAATGGAGCTCAGTTTTTTAAAAAGAATAAACTGTACCACACATTATGGTGAAGCCACTTTAAAAGGAGGTGAGGCAAGTTTCAATGGAGGTTTTTTTTAAAAGAATAAACTGTACCACACATTATGGTGAAGCCAGTTTGAAAGGAGGTGAGGCAAGTTTCAATGGAGGTTTTTATAACTGTACTCTAAATTATGTTGAAGCCAATTTAAATGGAGGTGAGGCAGGTTTCAATGGAGCTCAGTTTTTTAAAAAGAATAAACTGTACCACACATTATGGTGAAGCCAGTTTAAAAGGAGGTGAGGCAAGTTTCAATGGAGGTTTTTTTCAAAAGAATAAACTGTACTACACATTATGGTGAAGCCAGTTTAAATGGAGGTGAGGCAAGTTTCAATGGAGGTTTTTTTTAAAAAAGAATAAACTGTATGCATTATGGTGAAGCCAGTTTGAAAGGAGGTGAGGCAAGTTTCAATGGAGGTTTTTTCGAATAAACTGTACTACACATTATGGTGAAGCCAGTTTAAATGGAGGTGAGGCAAGTTTCAATGGAGGTTTTTTTTAAAGAATAAACTGTACCACACATTATGGTGAAGCTAGTTTGAAAGGAGGTGAGGCAAGTTTCAATGGAGGTTTTTATAACTGTACTCTAAATTATGTTGAAGCCAATTTAAATGGAGGTGAGGCAGGTTTCAATGGAGCTCATTTTTTTTAAAAAGAATAAACTGTACCACACATTATGGTGAAGCCAGTTTTAAAGGAGGTGAGGCAAGTTTGAATGGAGGTTTTTATAATTGTACTCTAAATTATGGTGAAGCCAATTTAAATGGAGGTGAGGCAGGTTTCAATGGAGCTCAGTTTTTTAAAAAGAATAAACTGTACCACACATTATGGTGAAGCCACTTTAAAAGGAGGTGAGGCAAGTTTCAATGGAGGTTTTTATAACTGTACTCTAAATTATGGTGAAGCCAATTTGAATGGAGGTGAGGCAAGTTTCAATGGAGGTTTTTTAAAAAGAATAAACTGTACCACACATTATGGTGAAGCCAGTTTAAATGGAGGTGAGGCGAGTTTCAATGGAGGTTTTTCTAAAGAATAAACTGTACCACACATGGTGAAGCCAGTTTGAAAGGAGGTGAGGCAAGTTTCAATGGACACACTTGAAAAGGCCATCTTGTAGCTTCTCGTCAACTTCTTGATTCATGTTCACGTACGTGGTTGTATCAAAAAATGCCTGCACTGTATGTACTGACTCGATGCAGGCGCTGCGTTCACATGTATAATTATCGTAGAGGGTTCTCTTTAATATGCCTGTACGTATAGCTCGTACAAAAAACGAAATCATGGTGCAGGAAGCGGAGACTCCATTGAAACTTGCTTCACCTCCTTTTAAACTGTCTGCACCATAATGTGTGGTACAGTTTATTCCTTTTAAAAAACCTCCATTGAAACTTGCCTCACCTCCTTTAAAACTGGCTTCAACAGAATATGTGTGGTACAGTTTATTCTTTTTAAAAAACCTCCATTGAAACTTGCCTCACCTCCTTTTAAACTGTCTGCACCATAATGTGTGGTACAGTTTATTCCTTTTAAAAAACCTCCATTGAAACTTGCCTCACCTCCTTTCAAACTGGCTTCACCATAATGTGTGGTACAGTTTATTCTTTAAAAAAAAACCTCCATTGAAACTTGCCTCACCTCCATTTAAACTGGCTTCACCAAAATGTGTAGTACAGTTTATTCTTGCCTTACCTCCTTTCAAACTGGCTTCACCATAATGTGTGGTACAGTTTATTCTTTTTAAAAAAACCTCCATTGAAACTTGCCTCACCTCCTTTCAAACTGGCTTTACCATGTATGGTACAGTTTATTCTTTTAAAAAAAACCTCCATTGAAACTTGCCTCACCTCCATTTAAACTGGCTTCACCATAATGTGTAGTACAGTTTTTTGAAAAAACCTCCATTGAAACTTGCCTCACCTCCTTTTAAACTGGATTCACCATAATTTAGAGTACAGTTATAAAAACCTTCATTAAACTTGCCTCACCTCCTTTTAAAGTGGCTTCACAATAATGTGTGGTACAGTTTATTCTTTTTAATAAACTGAACTCCATTGAAACTGGCTTCAACAGAATATGTGTGGTTTTAAAAAACCTCCAATGAAACTTGCCTCACCTCCTTTTAAACTGTCTGCACCATAATGTGTGGTACAGTTTATTCCTTTTAAAAAACCTCCATTGAAACTTGCCTCACCTCCTTTCAAACTGGCTTCACCATAATGTGTGGTACAGTTTATTCTTAAAAAAAACCTCCATTGAAACTTGCCTCACCTGCATTTAAACTGGCTTCACCATAATGTATAGTACAGTTTATTTTGAAAAAACCTCCATTAAAACTTGCCTCACCTCCTTTTAAACTGGATTCACCATAATGTGTGGTACAGTTTATTCTTTTGAAAAAAAAACCTCCATTGAAACTTGCCTCACCTCCTTTTAAACTGGCTTCACCACATTGTGTGGTAGTTTATTCTTTTTAAAAAAACCCTCCATTGAAACTTGCCTCACCTCCTTTTAAACTGGCTTCACCATAATGTGTGGTACAGTTTATTCCTTTTAAAAAACCTTGATCCATTGAAACTTGCCTTAGCTGCATTTAAACTGGCTTCACCATAATGTGTACAGTTTATTCTTTTGAAAAAAACCTCCATTGAAACTTGCCTCACCTACTTTCAAACAGGCTTCACCATAATGTGTGGTACAGTTTATTCCTTTTAAAAAACCTCCATTGAAACTTGCCTCACCTCCTTTCAAACTGGCTTCACCATAATACTAGTATGTGGTACAGTTTATTCTTTAAAAAAAACCTCCATTGAAACTTGCCTCACCTCCTTTCAAACTGGCTTCACCATAATACTAGTATGTGGTACTGTTTATTCTTTAAAAAAAACCTCCATTGAAACTTGCCTCACCTCCATTTAAACTGGCTTCACCATAATGTGTAGTACAGCTAGTTTATTCGAAAAAACCTCCATTGAAACCTGCCTCACCTCCTTTCAAACTGGCTTCACCATAATACTAGTATGTGGTACAGTTTATTCTTTAAAAAAAACCTCCATTGAAACTTGCCTCACCTCCATTTAAACTGGCTTCACCATAATGTGTAGTACAGTTTATTTTTTTGAAAAAAACCTCCATTGAAACTTGCCTCACCTCCTTTTAAACTGGCTTCACCATAATGTGTGGTACAGTTTATTCTTTTGAAAAAAAAACCTCCATTGAAACTTGCCTCACCTCCATTTAAACTGGCTTCACCATAATGTGTAGTACAGTTTATTCTTTTGAAAAAAACCTCCATTGAAACTTGCCTCACCTCCTTTCAAACTGGCTTCACCATAATGTGTGGTACAGTTTATTCTTTAAAAAAAACCTCCATTGAAACTTGCCTCACCTCCATTTAAACTGGCTTCACCATAATGTGTAGTACAGTTTATTTTGAAAAAACCTCCATTGAAACTTGCCTCACCTCCTTTTAAACTGGATTCACCATAATGTGTGGTACAGTTTATTCTTTTGAAAAAAAACCTCCATTGAAACTTGCCTCACCTCCTTTTAAACTGGCTTCACCATAATGTGTACAGTTTATTCTTTTGAAAAAAACCTCCATTGAAACTAATTGCCTCACCTCCTTTTATGGCTTCACCATAATGTGTGATACAGTTTATTCTTTTAAAAAAAACTCCATTGAAACTTGCCTCACCTCCTTTAAACTGGCTTCACCATAATGTGTGGTACAGTTTATTCTTTTTAAAAAAAACCTCCATTGAAACTTGCCTCACCTACTTTCAAACTGGCTTCATGCACCATAATGTGTGGTACAGTTTATTCTTTTTGAAAAACCTCCATTGAAATTTGCCTCCTTTCAAACTGGCTTCACCATAATGTGTGGTACATGCAGTTTATTCTTTTTAAAAAACCTCCATTGAAACTTGCCTCACCTCCATTTAAACTGGCTTCACCATAATTTAGAGTACGTTATAAAAACCTCCATTGAAACTTGCCTAGCCTCCATTTAAACTGGTGCCGCTTCACCATAATGTGTAGTACAGCTAGTTTATTCGAAAAAACCTCCATTGAAACCTGCCTCACCTCCTTTCAAACTGGCTTCACCATAATGTGTGGTAGTTTATTCTTTAAAAAAAACCTCCATTGAAACTTGCCTCACCTCCTTTTAAACTGGCTTCACCATAATGTGTAGTACAGTTTATTCTTTTGAAAAAAACCTCCATTGAAACTTGCCTCACCTCCTTTTAAACTGGCTTCACCATAATGTGTGGTACAGTTTATTCTTTTGAAAAAAAACCTCCATTGAAACTTGCCTCACCTCCTTTTAAACTGGCTTCACCACATTGTGTGGTACAGTCTATTCTTTTTAAAAAACTGAGCTCCATTGAAACCTGCCTCACCTCCATTTAAATTGGCTTCAACATAATTTAGAGTACAGTTATAAAAACCTCCATTGAAACTTGCCTCACCTCCTTTTAAACTGGCTTCAACATAATATGTGTGGTACAGTTTATGAAAACCTCCATTGAAACTTGCCTCACCTCCTGGAGGGCGCTCTTTAATATGCCTGTAGGTTGTACGAAAAACGAAATCACGTTGCAGGGACTGGAAAAGGGAGTCTCTGATCTCGTCTTCGCTGTTTTCGTTTTTACAAACGGAATCACGGAGCGGAGAGCGTGTTCTGGTTTTGTTTTTGATACATAAAAACACAAATATAAAATGAGAAATCAGAGAGAGCCCAAAACATTTCTGATTTCAATATTCTGTTTTTGATCAACAAAAACGAAATCACAGCACGGGTTTTCACGCTGTGATTTCGTTTTTTGTTTTCAAAGACCGAACCACGTACTGATTTTCCGTTTTCGCTGTACGCTGAACGGGTATGAAAAACGAATTATCCATTAGTACCCTGATTGGCCAGCTCCTTCGGCGGCGAGGAGAAGAGCGACCCGCTGTCTTCGCTGATGAGCCGGAGGCTCCTCTCTCTGTATTGTCAACAACCACTGAACACGGGATTTAACTGGTCTGGGAGCTGTCCGAGTGAAGGGAAACGCTTCAACAGATGACAGAGCCTAGAACAACACAATGTATTCTTTACAGCTGATATTTTTCTCAATTTTCACTAAGTTTTACCTGAAATTGACCTTCAAAATCAATAACGTTGAGAATTGTGACAGCATGAACTCCACAGCCGGTTATCCGGAATCGATTTTGGACGTAAACCAATGCACTATCCGGCAGAATTAATTGTCAAAAACAAATTAAAAAAAATTGATTACCGCTGGGCCCAGCTGGGGATGCAAGAAAAAGGGTAAATTCCCATCCTCCATTAAAAAAAATACATTAGTTAGTCAGTAATTTCATGTTGTTTGTATCGTAAATATACAACAAATTAATCAAATAGGGGCCGGTGTAGTAATTTTGAGTGAATAGGTGTGTTACTCTACACCATTGCAAACATAATTAAATGAATATCTAAGTACCTTTATTTTTGTTTTAATCAACCTTGTATGAAAAATGTAAGCACAAACTTGATTTCGGCTCCACACAAAACCTTTTTTTCTATGCTCAGTGGTCCAACCTTTTCGGGATCAGTATAGATCCAAAATATTCTGGGCAAATATTTCAATTTTTTACTGGTCCGAATCTAAGATTTATACTGGTCTCCCAAAAGAAAGAGAAATATAAAAAGAGACTTTAGTTTATTTTGCTGACTCAATTTCGGAGAGCCATTTTTCAAGATGCCAGAGCCATTTTTATAATTTACAAAAGAGAAAATATCATTTGTATCAGTTTGCCCCCCCCCCGGCCCCCCGCCCCGGTTCTTCCTCCCCTGAGCAAAATGAAATATAAAAGCACGCCCCCTTTTTCAAGGTAATAAATACAAACCCACTTGACCCCGTCTACCACAGAGTTGCAATAAATGTAAAATTTCAAACTCAAGTTGAAATTGCACCCCGGAATTGCACGGATCTTTAAATTTTTGGTCAACGACGGGGTCCCCAGATGTAACATTATAATGTATTAAACCATAGCTGGCGCTATACAAGTATGTGAATGATATTCCATCAATCTCCAATTTATGACTGGATAAGCAAATTTCGAGAAATATGCAACTACGTGAACGGGCTATCAACCCTTCCGGTAATATTTGTCAGTACATTTTTGTTTTTTGCATGAATCGGCTATTTGAAAATCGTTGATGCTTTACAGCAAATGAAATCAATATAATGTTACTGACAAGAGATGGCGCTATGCTACTTTTGTCAAGGCCTTTTGTACACGCGATCATGGAGGTGCCCTGGCAGAGTAGTTTAAGGCGCCTGACGAGACATTATTTTGAAAGTCTGGGGTTCGATTCCCAGCCGCGGCACCTATGCCCATGAGCAATGCACCTTATAATCAGTGCTCTTTTATTCTGTATTCAAATAAATGGAAATGCTATAAGTGTGAACTTTACAAGATAAAAAGGGAAAAATTAGAATAAAATTATTCTAAACAGTGGACACAATATATGGATCGATATTCCATTAGTTTAGTTTTTATGAGGTTAACATAATAACAAACAGAGTTTAGGATCTAAAATTTATGTGTTCGCATTCAATTTTGGAAACAAGCTATTCAAAGGCTGCCGGCTGCATCACTAAAAGTTTTGGAGTCTATTGTTATAAAACTATTAGCTTTCGTCCTTTCGGAAATGAGAAAAGCAATATAATTCAACTACCTATGATTTTAGCATAGGCCTAGGTACTAGCAATAATTGTACAGTCAGCATTTAAGCAAATTTTTTTTAACTAAAACATTGTTTTATATATTCTTATATATATTTTAAACATCAAATTAAATATTTTTTTCGACAATTTGACTTTTGTATGAATTGATGTTTATGAAAAATCATTGAAATGGCAGAAAAATAAATGTTTTTTTTTAATTGAATTATGTTTGCTTTATTCAAGAAATAGCACTGTGCATGGAAAACTGAAACTTTTTCGAAATGCACTCATTGTAGTAAAATCGAATGAACGGAACAATAGAAAGCCAAGGATATGCCATTTTCCAATTTTGCACCAACCATGTATTATTTTACTTACTTTTGATAAATTGTGTAACATAAAGTGTTCCCATAGTGAATCTCAGTCCTGTCGTAAGGTGTATGGTCGGCTTTAAACTGATCGCGTAGTAATAAATGTACAAGAGTATATCAGCATGGAAATCTTTAAATCAATATGTAGTCCTAGAATTGAAAACAACTATAGTATCAGCCGACTTGTAATGATAATAATAAAAAAAACAGCAGTTATCATTTCCTCAAAAAGGTGCAAAAATTACTTTCAATAACTCTTTACGCAATTAAAAATGATTAATTTTAATTATCGCAATCAAAGAAATAATGCGATTGTCATAAAATGTGTTTGATGTGATTCAGTAGACAGTCAGAAGACAATAGCCTTTTTACTAATTTTGAAAAATCTCCATTTACGAAAAAGCGGTCTAGCGCCACCTCTAGTTACAAACTTTATAGTGTTTCATATATGAAAATTAAAATCGTTATTTTCGATGATAATGTCGATTTGTAAGTAATTAAAGTAAACCAAATGCTGAATATAATCAATATAAGTATTTCTTATCATTTTCATACTTTCAAAATTGTTCTGTTCAACCTTAAAAAATAGAGAACGTTTACTTGACGAAAAAGTACTATAGCGCCATCTACAGATCAAAATGTTATAGTTATGTAGTGTCAAGTACGAGAAGTGACGCGTGATTTATCTTTAGAATTATGTCTCAAAATGATTTCATTCAAAATAGGACATGTACATATTTTCATCTTTATCACTTACTTCTTTACTATTGTCATTTGCTTAGTAAAACTTTTAGATTTGCTCTGTACTTTGTTTGCTCAAGAATGACAAAATATGGCAGAAGGAAACAGACGAACATAAATAAACTACATTATGAAATAATTTTCATGTTTAAAAAAATGGTTGCTGTATAATTTCATTTATGCTAAATTTAAAACCATAAACTCTGTATAGCTTATTTATGTACAGCATCTATTTCCACTTTAAAAAATAAAAAAAATTATATTTTACGATAACCGATCACAATCACATGCACACCATCACAATCACTGAACATTCCTCTCTTTAATTTTTATTAACCTCAAATTCATCCTAAAAATGTTGGAAACTTATGTGATCAGTAATGTTATTACTTTTTAAAAGAATTTAAATGAGTTACAGCAAGGGATGGGGACTTGAGACTAAATGGCAATTTCATAACTACTCTACTGCAAGGCAATTTTCGCTTTGAATGTGTGTCTCTTTGTCTTGTAACTTTTGTTTTAAATGTTGTCTTCCTTTTTGGTCAATTTTTAGTTTTCTTGGGAATCCTTGTTGTTTCCTTCTTCTATTTTGGTGTAGCACCATCTTTAGTTACAAACATATAGTGCTTAGAAAATAGAGACACTAAATTTCATTCTGGATCGAGAGTTATATAATTCAGATGATTGAGGGGTACATTAGATTGTAATAGTTATCTATACATGTATATAAAACCATATGTGGAATTCGGATATCGATGGTATGATTATCTTCACTGGATATTTTTTATATTTTCGTGTTTTTTTTCTAAATCAAGTAGTAGTATAGCGCCATCTAAAGTTAAAAAGAGAATATTCATAAGATATTTACTGTTTACAGTTTGGGTCGCTGTCTTATTCATTTATCACCTACCTTCCATCTTCTGTTGTTTTACTGTTATTTTTTATACGTTCAAAAGTGTTAAAATAGAAACACAATCAATGCCCAAAACACACGTTGTTCACTAAACAATATATATATATATATATATATATATATATATATATATATATATATATATATATATATATATATATATATATGTTAATTTATTGTTTGAAATATTTGAAGGAGATTTGAATTGATTTCATTAAATGATGATGAACATTATATTGTCACAAGAGTTTTTAACCCGTCGGTAAAAAAAAAATTAGAATGAGCTCCGGATGAAAAAAAGAATGCAAAAGATTACTTTCTCAATGAAGATTTTGATTGTCTTATTTCTGAAGTTTTGTCTCTCTATTGTAAAATACTAGAAAACACAATAAGAAAATATTTAAAATGGAGTGCTCACGTATAATATGGGCCGGGTACACGAGAAAGAAAGAAGTACTGAATGTTTGCCTTGCCGATGGTCATAGGATTTATCCCTTTTGTAAAGGCTGTGCTTAATATCATGAAGATGGGATGTCTTTTCCTTTAAACACCGGGTATAAACCTTAAGGTGACTCCTCCTTGATGAAGTCTAATGTTTCAGGTTAATATTACATCCTTGATCTTTTCACAGCATCTAAGGATCTTGTTATGATTGCGTGAATAGGCCGTGGAGTAAAGAGAAAATCCAGGCAGTGCGGGGGTCATTCATTTATTATGCTCTTCGTTGAATATCAGAAGATGTAAGAAATAATACACATTGATTGTTCTATAATATCAACACGTAAACATAATGGAAATCAAACAAATTAGAAAGTAAAAAGTCTGCAATCTTTATTTTACAAAGAACTTTTGAACTTAACAAAAATATTGATATAGACAGAATATCTTTATAGACAAAATACAAACTGATAATTTTGACTGTATTGGATGCTTTCCTTAAGATAACATATTTTAATCATTGAAAAACAAATAACTTCGGAAGTATGACAGACTCATTCCCAAGGGTACATCATGTACATTGATAATGATAAACATAATTATTTTCAATTCAAAGAAACACACACCTTTGATTTTCGGAGCCAGGGATGGATAATTTCATTGACCTTAACGAATAATACACACACAAAAATCTATATTTATCAGTAAAACGGTTGTCATGAATTCTTGTTTTGGATATTCAATCTCAGGGCTTTTCTTAAGCTCTTATAGCTCCAATTAACATGATCAGTGACACCCCAATCATTCTTCTAAAATAAATATGTCTACCATCTGATAGCCGCCTGCCTTTTGACACGTACCCCCTGCACTTGGAAATGTCATATCTGCTTGCCCGGGCTATCGTATCGCACATTTACCGAATACCTAGCTCCAAAGACGTTCAAACAGATACATCGTCAGATATCGGATATTGGGGAGGGGAGGGGGGGGGGGGGGGGCTTCACCACTCACCAGCCCATGACTAGGCCTAGGTTACACCACAGTTCTTTGACTCATTCTCGCTCCGCATGAAAATCATATTACACAGAGATTATTAAAGCGCATGTATTGATGAAATGCTCTTGTACTAGAACTTAGTTTGACTTGTGCCCATAACCTCGACGATTTGACTGACTTATCGGGTAAGTTAAACTCAAATTAAAATTGTCACTTTTTATTAAGCCGATGTGATACATATATATAAAAAAAATATCAAGGCTCCTATTGCTATGAAGTCATTTTTTTAAAAATTGCTTTGAATTAGTAATTCGTTTTCATGATGTATTTAAATGTTGTATATAGCCATATTGTATATTCTATCTATTGTTGATGAGAGATAGCAATAGATAATCATATTGATGGGGTTGACGCAAAGGTGATTTTGCATTATTGCTCCGAATCTCCCGTTCACACATTCTTCTTCTTGTTCCTTTTTATCCCCGTTTTAAGGGGAAGGGGGCAACATCTCAAGCCCCTTTCCCTCCGCTAACTAAAATTGCTGTGTTATGAATTTTGAAGATAAAAAAAATCGACAAACGGCTAATCATTTCAGTATTCGCTTTATTTGATTTTCTACTGGTCTTGATCGCAGTGTTCAAAAGAAGATAAAGAGCAGTTTAGTATGGACGGACAAAATCCCCGCGATTCTGTGATGTTAGCACCAATGGAAAATGAAGATCAACCGAGATCGTACAAAGAGACACCAAGGGACGAGCCAGAAAACAGGAGAGCACCAAAAGACAGGTTATACTGTTTTTATTAGAAGTAGTATTAGTATCAAAGCAAGAAAATATTTTAACTCATTATAGGGAAGTAGTCTGTACCGAAAAACTCGGGTATAATGAATTTAGAAAATTCAACTTTATACGATGAACATAAAAAACACTACTACAACTACTACTACAATTACTACTACTACTACTACTACCACCACCACCACCACCACCACCACTACTACTACTACTACTACTACTACTTGCTACTATACTACTGCTGTTGCTACTACTACTACATTTACAACTATATACTACTACTTCTGCTACTAACACTGCTATTACTATGGGAATAATAAGTGTATGGATAAATGGAGTATTATATTTTCACGAAAATAAAACAGTACATGCTATATTATGTCTTGAATTACATCATCTTGACAGCGATAAGTGGTAAATATCACATTAAATGTGAATTAAATCCTAACAACGATACACGGTTATTTCTATGTTTCTTAGATTTGGGCTAGTGGCAATTATCTTCATTTTCCAAGGTATTGGAACCCTGTACCCATGGAATAGTTTCATTACAGCTGAACGGGTAATTATAAAAATATACATCTTAACATGGAGAAGGTTTCGGAAGGTTTACGGTTCACAAGTGAAATAGGAAGAAGGGAACGGAAATACTATGGAAAGACGAGACAGGACGAACAGGTATTCTTTTCTTGAAAGTGAGTCCTGAAAAAGAAACCAGATGAGATGAGCTGAATATGGCTTGAGTAGCGATCGATGGTTTGAGTAGTGTGAAGAGAGGTTACTTGACGTACGTTTTCGGCAGGTTGACTGTCTGTCTTCAGGAGCTATTACTCAAATCATCGTTACTCAAGCCATATTCAGCTCATCTCATCTGGTTTACAGTCCTAGATCCTTTTCAGGACTTCACTCACTTTCAAGAAAAGAACCCCTCTAATTTCCTCTTTTCATTCTTTCTCTTGTTTCCATTTCAATATTTCTGCCTATATTTCCTTTCCCTTCTTCATAAAATTATATATCATGTACATGGTGAACCGTAAACCTTTTCCATGTTATAAACTCCACCATGCAAACCTACAAAGATCATCTAATATACATCTTACTTATATCAATATATTCGTGTTTTTAAATGTATTTATTTGTATTTTATTTATTTATTCATTCATTCATTTACAGGTTTATTTAGTCCATGTGTTTAAAGGATATTGAGATTTATTTGTTAAATTCATGAAAATAATTCAGTACTTTTCATATTTATATTTAAAACACTTGGGTACTTAGTTTTAAATCATTTCATTTGTTAATTCATTAAGCATGTTCATACTTTCATAATCTATTTTGGCCATTGCTGTTCATCATAAATACTACCCCGAACCTGACCTCGTTCCGTGCATGACCATGTGTTTTAAACGATTATAATCTTTTGGATATAATTATGAAACATGATGTTTTCAAAGACGTTCATGGCCCTGGAAAGCGGGGGTACTGAGATCAAGATTTCCTATATGGGTGCTGCGTGTATAATTCTCCATGGGCATCACCCCTGGAATTCTGGTAGGTGTGGAAAAATGTAACCAAAATGACTTACGTTTTTGGAGTAAACCCTTTTTTTCTGATTGCCAACTTTCTCTGGGCAAATATGACCTTCATTTTGTGGTGAACCCCCTTTTTTTGGGGGGGGGGGCTTTTCAAATTTACATCAGCGCCCACAGTTAAAAAAAATCGTTCCCACCCTGTGACGCTTCACTCTAATTACCCAATATTGGGTAAAATGGGAACATGCATGTTGGTTGGGTAAAAAGAGTTTGTAAATTGTTGCGTTGAAATACCCCAATATGGGGGAAAATACAAAGCAAAGATGCATGATCCCTTTCTACCAAATATTGGGTAAAATTTACTCAGTAATTTTATGATGTTTGAATGTAATTATGTGAATTGAGGGTAGTATCAATTGTAACTGGCTAACCGTGACATGAGATGAGCAAACATAAATCATTCATTGTTCCTTCTTTTATTGTACCCGCTGTAAGCAAATTGAGATATAAAGTTCAGTGGAGTTGGAATGTGTAAGCAATTTCTTTCAGAAAACATAAATCATTCATTTTTCCTTCTTTTATTGTACCCGCTGTAAGCAAATTACAGATATAAAGTTCAGTGGAGTTGGAATGTGTGAGCAATTTCTTTCAAAAAATATAATTTTTGTATAAATTATATAAAGATAAAGTTCAGTGGAGTTGGAATGTGTGAGCAATTTCTCTCTGAAAAAATATAATTTTTGTATGAATTATTGTTCAAACAATTTGTTTTTATCAATAAAACAATCCACTGTTGTTTCAACGCCATAAAGTTCCATAATTTCTATTAAATTTAAAAAGTAAATACAGTTTTTTCATTGGATATATTTAGCGTCTCCATAATGGCAATGTACAGGTATATGTTATAAAAAACAGACATAAATGAACGGTAAATGTAGTCTGATCATACGGGGAGATATAGATAAATAGATAGATAGATAGATAGGTAGGTAGGTAGATAGATAGATAGATAGATAGATAGAAAGAAAATAAATAGATCATAAATAAACCGATTATATTGATGAATAAAGAATATGCCTATTACAAAGAAAGAGTGAGATTACATCCGATATAATGACCGACATACATCAATCATGATGCAAGTTTGAAAGATAAAGTAAGTTTGAATATATATTTTAAACAAAGTTTTGTTAAAAACATCATCCATCCTTTCATAATTACATTATATCGAATCGATTTTTAATTGATTTGATTTAATTTATTTTTCTGTTCTGTGTTTGATGATAAATATCAAATGTCATGATTTATCATTTGAGAGAAAAAATAATTGGAATGGTGATGCCCAGATGTTAGGGGTTTATCAATTAGACAAAAAATTGACCTCCCAATATAAAAAAAAATAGGCCTACGTCTAATATAGAGGAGGTGGTTTTCAGTCGTGATTGTGTCGGGTGTTTTAAAAACGGGATTCTCCCTTCAATACGCAATAACGTTCCTTCTTTTCATTTTCTTAGTATTTTACAGATCATAAATTTGCTAATGTTAGTGACAGCGTAGATTTCAAGGACAACTTCACCCTATATGTCGCCTATGGAAACTTCACTCCATATATTTTCTTCCTTTTTCTTTCACTCTTCTTCCCAACAAGGTAAATTGAAATTTTATAAAATGATGTACAGAGTCATTTAGATGAATAAATCAAGAACATTGTTAGATGATACAAATTGTATCGTATCGTTTTAATGAATAAGTATGGATTTAGATTTGATTAAAATCAGACACTAATAATCAAGAAATTATTTTGCAGCTCTTGGAAAGCCCCTGAAAAGAATAAACAAAATTGAATATACCTTATTTCATATTGGTTGATTATTGTTGTATCGGATGCTCCGGGCATGCATTATCTAAAATAATTTCCGTTAGCATGTTTATTTGTGTAAAAGGGAGATTTTTTCATTGTATTATACGAGTTTGGCATATTTTGTTCTTCTTAATTGTAGAACATCTAAGATATGGTGTTTTGCTGGATTGATGATGATGTTCTTCCTCTTTATCATCACGACATTTCTGGCAATATTAGACACATCACAATGTAAGTTGGTTGAGTAATACCTTCTATCCACACGGAATATATACCGTCCACGAACCACTTTTGTATGTACAGCAACTACACATTGTGTATAAACCAACAATAGACAGGAAATCTTAAGAAAAAAAAACCAAAAGCGAACAAGAATAAAAGGAAATGGAAAGGGGTGAATTTTTTTTTATCTATCATGCATAAATATTGTATCAAAATATATCACAAAACTTTGATTTTGTTTGAAAAAAAAGTTCAATTCAAAGTTTTGCTCTCGTTTGCACGCTCACTAGCAGATTCTTATTAGAAATGTTGTTCCATATTATGAGCCCTGTCTGGCTCCTCTATTTCTTTGCCTCATAAGCCACTGACTTTTCGTTTTTTTCTAATTGAACTCGTTCCCTCGACTTATAGAGAAACTATTCGAGTGAACAAGTTATAAGTCAAGGGAATGAATTATAGTAGTGGGAACGTCATAAATCGAATGAAGGAGTTCATAATTTGTGGGAAAAACAAGCCATGTCACTCTGTAGCCCCAAATGCATACGACGCATCAAAATCATATCAATGCTGCTGCCCAATTGGCTGGAAGTTGGCCTAGTCTTCGATCGAGTCGTAAAGATTCAACATCTGCATGTAAAGAGATCTATATAGTCTGCGAATCGTCCACCATTAAGCTGGTGTTAGATATGTGACAGGTATTAAAAGGGGCAAAAATGCAATATGTAACCATTTTTTTCTATTTTGGTATAAGATTTTTCTGTTAGTTTTACATTGTCAAATGTCGCCGGAAGCTTCATGACAAATATAGTTATAATATTTATAAAAACAACTTTCAATAACAACAACCATACTAAATGATATTTTTATACTTGGTAATCACGATCATAACAATTTTTATATCAAATAATTTGTTTACATGTCTAGTGACGTGATTTATAGAGCGTGTCTGTTTGTTCTAATTTCGTAATGTCATGTCTATTGTAAATGATGAAGTGATGTAGGTGCATAGTGTCAAATTTCACGCTATCAGCTATCAGTAAGTTCAAATCGAGAATTAATGAGGATTTCAAAAGAGGATGTCATCCTGATCAAATTTGTTCGTCATAGTGTTTGAACAACATGCCATTGACAGATGGAGGAACAGAAAAGGGTTGGTTATTTTGCCCTAAAAACTGTTTTCAAATAAAACCCCGATTATGACACATTTTTATATTATGAAGAGAATGGGTACATATGGGTGAATTGATATAAAACACATTGTATTCATATAAAATTTTAAACACGAATATGTGTTTGCCTCAGAAAATATTCATCATTAAAAAAAATTAACAAGAACATAAGAGGGTGTGTATAAGGCCAAATTGATATTGGTATAACCTGCTTATTTCACATTTTGTTTACGACAGATGCGAATTATTGTAATTAACACACACACACACACATGAAAAAAATAGATAAGACACAAACTATTTTTACACCATGTGTGATGGTGTTTTGGCGAATTACCTAGAGTTGATAAGAAAAAGTGCATTATTTTAGCTTATTAATTGCCATGTTGACATCAATTTCTAACTTAAGTTTGGATATGTTCCCAATGACAGTCTGTTTTCAATGAAAAATCAGTGAAATTATGCTTTGACAAATTATTTCGTGAATGTAAATTCTTATATTTTAACTATTTTTTTTTTACATTGTAGGGCCGGAAATGTTCTTTTGGATAACGATGGTTACTATTGTGCTATTCAGTGGTAAGAACAATCTATCCTTACTTTTTTACCTCATGCAGACATGACAGGTATTTTTTATGATTAATTTTTAAACTGATTTACCTATTCACAGTTTAGGATGTTGATAAAGACAATAAGTTTAGGCTTAAGTCAAGAAAGAAAATTTTACAATACAAACTTTACAATATAAAACGAGGAAGGAAGTAGGGACATGAAAGGGAAGGAAAAGGAAAGGAAAAGGAATGTATCGAGAGAGGGAGAAACTGTTTGACGACAAACTGCTTGAAGACATATTGATGACAATAGAAGGACCAGAGCGGCCATAGTATGTTTAAGAAATACTTTTTTTTATTTTAACAGCAAAGAGTATCAATATCTGAAATGTTTTACCATGCAAAGGAAGCAGTTTCTGCCACTTTGTAAATTGATTAAATATGAAATTGAGAGGCACTTAAAATTCCATCCATTAAAATGTTCACCATACCAGAGACAGCCGAATGTGACGAGGGACAAATAGGCTTCGTTCTTTAGGTCTTTACATCCAAGTATATACAAACACAATCAGCTATTCAACAGTTTGCACACGTTTATAAAAAAAAAATGGGGGGGGGGGGGTATAAGACTATAAGCCCTCCCTCACGTCACCCTTCTAAGTTCCTCTGCCCCTATGATTTTCATCTCTAGATTGAACGATAGGAGGTAAATTTTTTTTCTCCTCTCTCTCTCCCTCTCTATTTTCGATCTGCCCCTTTCCCTCTATTTACCATTACCTTACACACACCCACACACACCAACACCCCCTCTCTCTCTCTCGTTACAAGTATAGCTTCTGCTGCCATGTATCAATCAGGGTTATATTGCCTCCTTGCCAAACTACCTCCTAATTACATCCAGAGTTACCTCGTCGGACAGGTAATCAGTTCAATCTGAAGTTGATTTCATGTTTTCGTTGTCACACACAGAAGTATTTCTTTGATCGAAATTGAAGAATTATAATCAATACAACTGGGTAGACTATGAGTGCCTTGAAGAGAAAGATGGTGATTATGAGTGAAATTGATAAATCGATATTTTATATGGGATCGTGATTATAAACAGATCGGGGGGGGGGGGCGTTTCATCAATATTTTCGTCCGACAAGTTGTCAGATCTGACAACTTTTCTGGATTCTGATTGGTTGAGAAGCACTGTTACTATAGTAACTGTCGGATAAAACAGGACTTGTCGGATAAAATGTCTGACAAGTCCTTTCATGAAACGCTCCCGGGTTTACGAATGAGATAGATAGACACATCTTTGATGAAACTGAGTTTGTAAATAAGATCGAGATTGTGAATGAGATAGAGATTACGAATGACATTGTTGTAAGAAATTATTAATTAATTGATTAGATTGAGGATTAAATCTGAACTTGGGTTATTTTCATCGAAATTAAGCCGTATAACGGAGTGTGATGGAGAGGGTCAAACGCCATCGTATAATAACAATACTATGAAATTAACAGACTTAAAAATTGAAATGCAAATGCTGTATGACTTAATATCCCATATCAATATCATTCCATGATCTCCTCTTTATTTCCCAACTAGGGCTTCGGCGGAACCTTTGTTGCTATCGCTGCAATCATTTCTATAGCAAGTAAGTAGCATATAGATCGATTCGATTCAGTCCCACAGATTTATTTCATGATTAGTCAATAACTGGTGATATATATGTTTCCAGTTCATTACAAATCACTCTATTATGAATTACGTTGACGTTAAAAGTCTTAGTATGGGTTTTGTAATGGTTATCGCAATTAATGATGTTAGTGTTTGCATGGTGGTACTTAGTAACACTGAGGTTTGCAGATTGCACATTATGAATAGACTGACTTGAATATGAATTTTATGTTAACAATATTAAATCACCGTAGTAAAATGTTTCGACCTGATGAATCACTTTAAAAAATGGTCTTTAATTTGTTTATATATATCTATATATATATATATATATTACAATTGAAAGTTATTTAAATTAATTGATTATCTTTTTCTCTCTAGTTGCTGGTACTCAAAGAAGCGCTGCAGTCGGCTACTTTACTACTGCTGTTGTTGTTCTTTTTATATGCATTGTCTCTTATTGTCTTCTCTACAAAATGGTAAAATAATTCAATTTCTTCTATTGGCGCCATATAATAGAACACTAATAATCAGAGGTGTCGATCGGGGAGGGTGGGATCACACCAATTAGAAGTTGGGGCAAATCATGGACCTGGCCACAGAGGATTATCTATTGTTACTGGGGGTGCTGTGACAATGCTCAGCACCCCAGTAATAATAAAATAATCTTCTGTGGACGGGTCCCTGGAACAAACATATTGATTTGCTTCGATCCCAATGATTTTGAAAACTTGAAAAAAATGATAATATGCAATGCAAATTATGTATTAAAATGTATTGTAAAGCACTAAAAACATTCAACATGGCATGTAAATATCTTAAAAGCTACAAAATTGGCAATATTTCGACACGCGCAAAATCCTGATTTCATTTTGGATTTTTTCACTTTTGCCCCCCCCCATCCAATATATGGATTTACGCCCCTGTTCACAATGTATTAGGTTTATACAATGATTTGACATTGTATGAATGGATTCTCTTAAAATAGCAGGGAGAAGGGTTGGTGTAAAATAAATTGTTTTAGACGACAAGATCAATTTTTTTACCTTCGAAGTCGAGTTCTGCATGCTGTTCGAATATTTCAACAGATTTTCACGTTTTATACAAAGTTATAATCCTGTTTCTCAATCATTATCACATGTCATAGTCAATCGTGAAGTATCATCTCGGTGTAGCCAGAGGAAACGAAGCCGCTGATGAAATCAACAAAGCCGCTTCTGGTCTTATGGATAATACCTCTCGATCACAATGCTGTCTAACATCTATCAATTTGGCACAGATATTCTGGGATGTGAGTACGTGGAATGGAGGAGAAATGTGACCCATCTCCTAATTTAAAGGACAAGTCCACTCCAACATAAAGTTGATTTTAATAAAAAGAGAAATATTCAACAAGCATTACACTGAAAAAATTCTTCTTCCACTTCCGATTGCACAGACAACCGTCTCTGGTGTAATGTCACACTGGTGAAGTGCAGTGTGCAAGTGCATGTACATCATCCGATAAATTTCATCAAAATCGGATGTAAAATAAGCAAGTTATGCCAGTTTAAGATTTTAACAGTTCTATGCACATCCTGATCAGTGTGCAAGTGAGGAGAGGGATGACATCACTCACTATTTCTTTTATATTACATTTTATGAAATATGATATATTTCAATTTTTTTCTCGACTCTCTCATTTACATATCAGTGAGTTGTGCATATAACTGTTCTGTGAATAATAATCGAAACTTTAACTTTCTTATGTTACATGCGATTTTAATGAAAATTTCTGTGTTATGCTCGGTCGATTTTTCTCTTTTGATTCAAATCAACATGGGTGAACTTGACTTTTGGTGATAAAAATGGTATGATTAAAGACAAAAAAATGATAGAAGGATTAAGCCTGTTTCTATGCATAAGAACCTTTAAGGTTGTCTTGGATGTAAAAAAAAATCGTTAAGAGGGGTGATGAAGATTTGTTGATAACACCATTATAGTTGATCCGGGAAACTTTTGTGGTCTTGAGAATATCACCTTTTATCAAATTTCTTCAAATCGATTGCAATATAAATGAAGGAACAGATGGTTTGATTTTTGGAAAAGAATTGAAATGGTGGGATATCTTCGTCGAGGTATAGCAACATTTCTTATTACTATAAAATTAATCATTATTTAAACATTTTCTGATTATTCTAGATAAAAATGCAAATTTTCAATATCTGGATGACGTTCTTCGTGACGTTGTCTCTGTTTCCTGGGGTCTTGGTAGAGATTCAGTCATCGAATGATCACAAGTCAGAGTTTCTTGACCTCTACTTTACACCCCTTGTCTGCTTCTTAACTTTCAATTTTGGTGATTTCTTGGGAAGTCTCATTCCCGGAATACCTCGCCTTAGATGGGTAAGTAAGTTATTTTGTCTTCTTTCTTCTTCTTCTTCATCTTCTTCTTCTTCCCTTTCTCCTTTTTTCTTCTTCTTCTTCTACGTCTCTTTCTTCTGCCTCATTTTCTTGCTATTCTCATTACCTTCATTGTTGTAATTGGTATTAATTGCTATCATATCCATAATATTCTTAACCCAGTGATACCCCCATTAACCCATCAAGACCTAGAACGATATGTTCTAGGTCTAGTGATGATGCATATGATTAAATAAATTTCATTTAAAAAAATTATGAAACAATGCTGAAAACGATAATATGATTGTAAAAAAAAACAAATCGAACTATACACTTTAAGTTTCCCACAATAGCGCACATGAAAACACTTTAAAATACTGAATAAGATTTTACTCAATATTGGGTAGAAAGGGAACATGCATGTTTGTTGGGTATTTTTAACCATATGTTGGGCTATTTCAACGCAACATTGCGTAAAATGTACAAAATATCTTTTTACCCAACCAACATATTGTTCCCATTTTACCCAATATTGGGTAAACTTTTTTTTTAAGCGGAGGAAATTTTTCTTCATTTTGGTTTCAGAAATACCCTCGTCTGACGTGGATTTGGGTGACCATTCGTCTGGTGTTCGTTATATTCATCTTTTGCAATTACCGCCCTGATCGTCGAACTCTGCCCATATGGATCGACAACGACATCGGGTATGCCATCCTCGTCGTCATTTTCTCACTCTCCAACGGCTACCTCAAAACCATTATCATGATGGATGGTCCAAGGTAATTCATGATAACATGTGCTATCCGTCATTTCATTTGTACATCGAAATTTCCAAATTACAAATTAATCGTAACATAATAAGGATGGTACGTAAGATAAACAACTTAAAGTGCAATTTTTAGTCAACATAATTTGTCGTAAGAATCGATTCACACTTAACATATTATGCCTTCTTGTTTTCTATATCACTTTTCCTATCTAGGTTTCACATTTTCATAAATCATTGTGCAATTAACAGATGTTTTCCAATTCTCTTTCGACGGTGTCCTACTTTCGCGTAATTGTCATCTTTTCTAGAATGTTCGCGAAAATAATGAATACGCGATCTTTTAAAATGGATGTTTGTAGGCTTGTCTCCTCAAAATAAAAAAAAAGTGGTTTCCTTATCCTAGTTTGCACTTTTTAAGACGTGTGAAATTGCGAAATATATCGGTAGCCTATATACCAAAATGTATACTTGGAATGTAGGCCAAAATAAAAAAAAAGTGTTTTTAAGACAAATTATATAGCTGCTTTGTGCCAGTACAAAACATCGCTAAATCTTTTGGTAAAGTCAGTGGCGTTGTGAGCCAAAAAATTAATCACGTAAACTTAATAATAGTTGCGAGCGAGTAAAACTTTCGACGTGTTTATTACCGAAATCCAAGTTTGTGATAGATTTTGACATAATATACAGAAAATAATATCCTATTTCATATCATATTTATCTGTTTCCTTTTCTTTTTTGTTCTTGGTACTGAAAAATGTATGCCAGTATGTAAAGTGACAAAACCAGGTATAATTCTCTTATTTTCTTTCAGTTCTGTCTCTAACCCGACTTGGGCGAGCAAAGCGGCATCCATGATGGCATTTTTCCTGATCCTGGGGATATTTTGTGGTGTACAGTTTTCGCGCTTTTTTCCCTGGATCGTCACCATCTGACCTCTGAATGTTCGACCGGGATCTTCTTCCTCTTCATCATCTCATTTTCAGGTCTATATATATAGAAAAATCTGGAATATTTTCTCTCTTACTTCGTAAGATGGAGGCAATGTTTTACCGTTTTGTATAACTGACTTTAAGACTTATATACGATGTCCACTGACACCTCTTCCAGTAAAGTAGAATTATCATCATCGTCACTGAGGTCTCTGTAAGGAATGGGAGAGAAGAAGCGTAAGGTGGAAAAAAAGGAGATATTGACGATGTATTTTATGGTATTTGACTGAAATTTATAAACCTTTGAGAGATATTGATCACAGTCACGCAACAGGAGTGGTAATTGTGATTCACATTAGGTACAAAAGGTTTAGTTATGATTCGATTATTTAGACAAAACGGCAAACGAATAGAAAATAGCCATTTGTCCTTTCGAGGGCAAAGTGATGACGCTGCAATAATCATGACACGATATACAAATAACATAAAAACCATTATACATGGATAATAATTGTTGAAAATAAAATCAATCAATTTCATTTCTTGATTCAACGTATGAACCATCATAAAGTATAGGCCTATATGTTTTTTCTTATTTTTCTTGCATTCTTTCTCATGGATACTACTTAATATCTTCAAAATCAAAGTAAAATACTTTTACGAAATCTTCGAATATTATAGAACCCCTTTCTCCCTTTAGAGTTCACATATTACTACTAAAAGGGTTCCAAAAGTATTGTTAAGAGAGACTCACTTCAAACCACCATTAACCTCTTTTATACTATGTCGAATGTAGCCTAAGATTACAAAATGGAAGACACGAAAACAAGTTTATCATAATGTCAAATAAATGTATAGATATGTATATTAATTAATTCATATTATATCATAGATAATGTAGTTTAAAATTTGAGTTCACGGTGAAGTCTTCTTAAAGTTTGATTATGAAAATAGTACTGAAATATCACAAATGAACTCTTTTGATGAGGGATAAAAATATTTTTTGTTTGTTATTTGTTTGTTTGATATTGATTGAATTTAAAGAATGTATAATCATATCAATAAAAAAGTGTAAATATGAATAATACATAACACAAAATAAGATGATTGCAAATTTGATTGTGCTACAAAAGGTGAATTTCCAGCTTTGATATGAAAATTCACGATAATTTGATTAATTGATAATGATTGATTGATTTATTGATAATGATTGATTGATTGATTAAGTGATTGATTGATTGATTAATTGATAATGATTGATTGATTAATTAATAATGATTGATTGATTGATTAATTGTTAATGATTGATTGATTGATTAATTGATAATAATTGATTTAACGAATGAATGACTTATTGAATCGTTGATTGATTGATTGATTGATTGAATGAATGAATGAATGACTTAAATCGTTGATTGATTGATCGATTGATTGATTGAATGACTGATTAATTGATTGATTGATTGAATGAATGAATGACTGATTGATTGAATGACTTATTAAAAAATGATTGATTGATTTACTGATTGATTTAATGAATGATTGATTGATTGATTGACTGACTGATTTAATGAACGAATGACTGATTGATTGATTTGATTGAAAGATTAACTCATTGAATGTTTAATTAATTGAAGGTTTAATTGATTGATCGAATGAATGATTAATTCGCTCTAAAACCAAATCCAAAAGTATTAGATCAACAGCTGAAAGATTGAAGGAGAGACACTCCTTCCTAATGTTATATCCAACCTTTCATAACGCTGAATCCAACAATTTGTTGGTCGAACCATTTAAAATGGTAAACGAAAAATTTAGAATAGATTATCACTTCAACCTTTCAATTGATGATTTTGTTTTAGTGTTGGTATGACTAATTTACAATGTAACGCTTGATAATGAAATTCATTCCCTTTAACATCTAATTGAATACACTATATTTCAATATGCATACCATAATTTACTTTTGATAAATGCCCCTATTCTTTTAAATGATATATCGGTCGAATTTAAATTCAATCTAATTCAATTTATTTTCTTGTCATGTAATAGTAAATAACCTAAAAATTAAAATTTATTTCCCCTTTCAAACTTTTCATATTTATCATAAATGATATATCGGTCGAATTTAAATTCAATCTAATTCAATTTATTTTCTTGTCATGTAATAGTAAATAACCTAAAAATTAAAATTTATTTCCCCTTTCAAACTTTTCATATTTACAAAATTACAATGATAGTTCAAAAAAAAAAAAAAAAAAAAAAAAAAAAAAAGATATCATACTCTCATCGTTACCAACTAATATCGGCTATCATATGATTTTGAATGTTTTTTCATTAGAACTTTTAAATAATATATCGGTCTAATTTAAATTCAATCTAATTCAATTTATTTTCTTGTCATGTAATAGTAAATAACCTAAAAATTAAAATTGTTGTGAAACTCTTCATACATTTACGGTTTTTAAACAATGTAGAGATAGTACTTAACAGACTTTCAGATTTGATATATATGATATAATGTATTATACTATTGTTTAATCTGAGAAGTACTCTATATATTAAATTCAATTCATTTATTTCCCCTTTCAAACTTTTCATATTTACAAAATTACAATGATAGTTCAATATACGTATTTACAAAATATAAGATTTAAATCAGTTTTTGTAATACAAAATAATAACTATTTCAGTGATATTTCTCTTCAAGTCTGTGGGTTTCTGTTTACGTATTTAAATCTTCCTTAACCGGTGCACAGGACCCCTGGAGCTTAACACAATGTATTCTAAAAGCAAATACCTATTGATTGACTTCGTCGAGAGATATGAATAATTAATGAATCTATCCTGAAACTCTTGTTAAACATTGTTTGTTATCAAAAGTTCGCCCTCCCTTGAATTGAAAGCGATCGAAGTAAAGTTCCTATTTAGGAAAGGAGCAAACGATAACAATAGAGGTATTTCTTTCTGTTCTAACGACATATTTTATAGCAAGTGACAAATGTTCTTTCTGTAGCAAATACGAAGAAACATATAAGCATTTATTTTTTGAATGTGAAAAAGTAGGGGGTTTGTGGGAACGGAGTAGTAAGTTGTTTAGCCTTCCAATTCTCAAAAAACTAAGCTGGATGGAAATCCATATTGGTCTCGAGGAAACAACCGAAAACATACAATTACTTAATCATATCATTTTGCTAATCAAATACTTAATATATCAAGGGAGAGGGAAGGGTAAACCACCAACTCCTGAAGAGATAAAGGAAAAGTTACTAATTAGCAAAGAAGAAGAAAAGAAGATTGCACTAGAGCGTAATACGTTAACGCGACACTATAAAAAATGGGAATATTTGAAGGTTTTAAACATTAACCAAAATAAAAAGGATGGGGAAGGGAGGGGTGCCCCTCGTCTGCCCGTGCATGGAATCGATCGATCACTGTCACTGTAAACTGACCTCTGTCTTGTCTGTTATTGGTTCGTCTTTTTTTTTTCCTAATTGTTCCTGTCTTATGCTTGTTTTTTTTTTTTTTTCCTTTTGTTAGTGGTTCCTTTTTTTTTCTCTTTTTTTTTTCCTTATTTCTAATTCCTGTCTACTAGTTTGTTGTTGGTGTGTTAGTTTGTTGTTGGTGTGTTCAGCATGGGGTCTAAGGGGGGGGGGGGCTCATGGGATGGGAGAACCTCATATATATATATATTCATTCTTTTAATTCGCGTAGTTTCGTCTTTGTTTTATTACTTGCTTTAGCTGCATACATAACTTGTTAAAATGTTATATTTTATATGAGTTAGGATTATGTCTCTGTTCTGAAACAATTTGCCTGTTATGTTTATTACACTGTTATTTAATTTGTGTATTGCACTGCTGCAATTATTATCTTGTTCTATATTTTCTTGATTATGTATGTACGAAATTTATTTTTGAATGAATAATAAAGATCACTACAAAACAAAAAATATACAGTGCGTATCAAAAAAAAGTTTACACTTAGAAAATATCCTGTAAAATTATACATAAGTGACTTGTTGAAGATTTTTCCACATTTACACCTTGGTACAGATCCATTTAAGCAAATGACACTTAAAATGTCGAAAAATATTTCCGCTTGAGTGAGCACCACTTACTTTTGAAAAGTTGGTGAAAAATGATTTGCGCAGAACTTTGAAATAGCTTTGCGAATAAAAGTAGACCTTAATCATGAAGAACACGTGTAATTTAGCTATTAAAATTGATTTGAAGATATCCTTTACCTTTTTTAACTTGTTTCATTGCCCAAACACTTCGAAGAGTGTATTGCGCCCCACCCCACTCCCCCACACACCGAAGCCATCGTGACGATATTTGCTTTACACTGAGTTGTGATTTACATGAAATGGCTTAGGCTTGATTTTCATTTTGCTAATCACTCTTAAGCTTGGGAAAAGTGTGGAGAAATAAGTATTAAATGAAAAATGAAATGTAAACCCACTTTAAATGATAAAAACTTAGTGACAAAATGCTGGAGATGTCTGATATAAACTTTTGTTCAGATTCAGTAATGTCCTGAGATCCAGCTGGCGCAAAAAGGATAAAGGTTGTGCTTACAAAGTGTTGTAATTTCAATTTGGGTGGCAAAAGTGTTACAAAATGCTTGAATGAATCTGTTTTATTTCAATTGACTACAAGAGCAAGGGAAATGTAAGAGAGATGTTTCACAGAGTAAGTTTGATTTCGCCATTTCCCCTTGACACAGCGTGAAAACGAGCATTTCTGCGCAAACAGATTTCTGCGAACTTTACAAAAATGGACAGTGTTCACTCAAGTGAAACATTCTGTCCAAACTTTTACTTTCATTAGATAGATGAGACCCAAACACAAGATTGTATGTGAAAAAAATCATCCACACATTGCATATTTTTTAATTCCCAGGGCTTTTTCAAAGTGTAAACTTTTTTTGATACGCACTGTATAACGATATTTTGAGTATTATGTAATGTGGAATTTGACTTGAGAAGTCAATGTCACATTGACCTGGAGAAAAATAGGCGTAAAACACTGCTTAAAATTTTAAGCACGTTATTCAAACCAGTCACTATATTATTTAAACTTTTAAACAAATAATCGTTTCAAACTTTTTAAATTCATTCAAAATGTTTGACGCCAATTTCTCACAGAGAAAAATCAGCTGGTCTGCTCATGCATGTATTTCCAACAAGCGATATATGCTTTTAAAATGGCTATTGTATATTGCTCCATTAGATATGGGATCTGAAATGGTTTTTACTATGATCGCATGCATGCATAATGACACCATGATATTTCAGTAATATGGTCCTGATAACGATGTTATAAAATAATAATGATGATGATGATGATAATAGTAATAGTAATTATAACAGTAATAATAATAATAATAATATAATAATAATAATAATATGATAATAATGATAATAATATGCACTTCATATGATAATGCAGTATATTGAACTGTAGACATGATCGGGAAGTACTTTGAAATGATCAAGTTAAAAAAAAAATCATGACACTGTCTGTGTTTGGCCCTGCCTGGAGGATATCGTCGACTCAAAATTTATTTGATGAATGATATTTAAAATGTATCAGAAAGAGAGAGGGAGGGGGTACCGGCAACTGCATTAAAAAAAATTAATTTCGCCTTTTTCACCCCGAAATCTTAATTCATTTATAGGCGGATAAGCGGAAATGTATCTAAGTATAGATGTACATGTGCTCTACAGTATGTCTTTAAAGAATTCGAAATCTCTTAAGAGATTTTCCAATGGAATGATCATATCCACGTTTTCCAGGAAATAAAATTATTGGTTACTTTTCATTCATACAATACTATACAGGCGTATATATCTCAGACTATCAATCTTATTTCATTTTTAATTCGTTCAAGTTATACCCTCTCTCACAGTCGATGGGCACTTTTATCACAGGAACACAAATAAATGCATTATCATAAACGGACGGAAGTTAGATAAGAATTTAAATTTAATTTTGTAATAATGCGTAAATTGAACATTCGAGAGCAGCAGATGAGTTGTTTTAAGAATGATTCTTGGGATGAATTATAAAAAAAATGTCAGCCATGTCAGTGCAAACATAATTTCACAGATCACCTCGTTATATTTCGCGCATAATTTTGTTGTAGGGTTGGTAACCCATTAGCTCTAAAACATCCATGCATTCCTCCTCTATCTGCTTGACTTCCAGTTTAGTGAGGTCTTTGATCCAATGCGTAGCTGCCACATGCGAATCTCGGTGAGTTGAAAATTTATTATTTAATCCATGAAGTTTCGTTTTGTCATCCACATGCGTATTCTTGATCACCCATTCGCTAACTTCCTTCTTGAGTGGGATTCCTACAAACTTGTAAAGGTCTCTGGTGATCTTAAGAGGGGTGTCCGCAAAGTCTTCGTACCTGACCAGGTAGTAACGACCATGCAACCAAGCAGGTAGACGATTGGGTGAAACGATTGCATTATTTCTGATCCAAGTGCACATTCCTCGAATAGTCTGACTTGTTTCAGGGGTGACACTTAAAAGTTCTAAAGGTTTTAACCGTCCGGTTTGGGGGAATTGAGAACGGACTGTTGGAGCGATTTTCATATCACTAAGACGGTATTTTATCCGTGACAATCCAGAGCCTCTCGGATCCCTTACTAAGTGGACGATTTTAAGATTGATGTGATCATCGACAACGAGTGGTCTTAAGAGTTCTAAATTAACTCTGATCAACTTCGTGGCAATTTGGCCTTTGTATTTATGACATAAACTACTCATCCAGCTCGGAGATATTATCTTACAATTTTGCGATGCTTTACATATCGCTTTGTTCTTAGTTTTCCCGTTCCAATGATCTAACGCACTCACAAAACCGGGATCAAAATTGCACTTTGACATTTTCCTCAAGATACTCCTAGAAAGTTGTTCACTCTCCGGTGTATATAATCCAATGTCTTTTATTTTTCGTAACTCCTTAGTGGCAAACAATGGCTCAAACAGATAAAATAGATCCGAGTTCTGATTGAAGAGCTCTCCGAAGACGCTTGAACCGAACCGCCATTGGGCCATGATGATGATGACTGGTGGTGGATTGGTTTTTCCTAGATCAGTGATCGTCCTATTTTTGTAAAGATCAACAAAGACTTGAGGGTCATATTTGGGAGGGACTGTCTCATTTAATGACATCATATCTTCAGTAGATGTATTCAAAGATTCACGGGGTGCCGCTGGCTCATCTTCATCATCGTCAACACTTTGTATTAACATCTCATCTAATGTTTTATTACTCCCTTCCTCCGTAAAAGACGAAAGTTCGACGTCAACGTCGGCACCTCCAGACTCGCTTGACATCGTCAACTTGTCTCGTTGTCTGTAGATTTCCCCAGAAACATAGCTCATATTCGAAAAACTTTGTTCAAGAAAAAAAGGTTCTGGCTTGAAGGAATCCCAGTCGTTGAGAGAGGCATACAATGAGAGAAATACAAACAAAAGGGCCAGCGAACACACCCAACATATAGTCTGAGATGTTAATTTCCAATCCATATTGCTATAAACTGCGTCAAAGATTAAGTCACTTTTCGCAAACTTCCGATGTTTTGCATGTTCCTTTAGTCCCTAAAATGCATCTCGTGTTGTTATTAATGTTCTCTTCATAAAATCCAACAGGTGTCAAACATCACAGTGGGACCGATCGAAGACCAATAATGATGGACAAAGGCTGAATTTCAACCTCGATATCCCAGTGTCCTGTCTCTGAGCTTGGCATCTCCAACTTTCCCCTCAATCTCATCTCCCATTTATTGTCAAAAGTAAATAACGGCAATCAGATGTGTCAATATCATCGAAAACCCCTTCTTGCAAGAGTGAAAAAGGTAGCATCATGTCTCTCCTAAGTACAGAAGTAAGTTTTCACTTTCCCTTAGTATGCTACCATTGTATATCATATGTCAATATATTACGTAACACTAGAAAAGATGGGAGGGTCTTTAATGCATTAGTTCATCAGACTGATAATCCCCACCGCACACCTTACGACTAACTGGTCTATATTGAAAGACATGGCGTTTTGCATATTTTCTTTCTAAAAAAAAATAAAGTAAATCACCTATTACTCATAATACAAAGGGAAAACGATCATCGATGTTTTTATGGAAATGGAAAAAAAATATTGCAATATATTATATTTTGATGCAACCCCCCCCCCCAAAAAAAAAAGTAAATTCAGGAAAGTGATATTTCGAATATTAAAATTTCATAAATGATACATAAAGCTGATGTGACATTCTCAATTTTGAACAAAGTCAATTCAAATTCGAAAAATAATTGTAATGTGTAATACGTGCAATTGATGAATATCGTGGGTAGTCGAGTATCAAATGAATAAAGAAAAATCATATCAACAGCGCATTGGTTTGATTAATGTAATTTTTCCTGAAGAATGAGATCGATATACACTATCCTCTCCTCCCCAAATGTACTAGGATAGACCCAAATCCTATTTAAAACCTGATTTTTATGATAAAATAAGTTTAAGTCAAAGGCAATCAAGTTTAAAGGTCATTGGAATCAAATGATAATCACTCTTATGATCCAATGGATATAGGCTACAAATTTGTGGGAGTCATTATATTTAGAATTTGGAGGAAGATTGAGTTGAGCATTCGAGCCAGATATTTTTGTTGTTGCTTGTTTTACAGTGACAAAATAGGAAAATCAACCACTTTATAAGTATATAACTATATAACTTCGTACGATTCAACAATAGGTTAAGTTATTTAATGATTCAAATATCATGATTTCCTTTTAACAAGTGTTTAAGGGAGAAATGCTTGTATATATCCCCTCCGTCCTCAATTTACGCCAGTGACAAAGAAAATAAATATCTATATGCAGGCAATTTAAAAGAAAGACACGACACCTTTCTACAATGTTTAAGAAATTCACAGTTATCTCACTTATCTGTCCCATTTGTTCAAACAATTGCCTGTCTGCTCTGTGATTCCTTTAAAAACACGTTTAATTAATTTGGTTTCCCTTTTCATGTGCAGTTTAGACTCTGGAGCAAATGTCATGAAATTATATGAAATTGATCACTTTTTATTTGAGCACCTTCAGATTGGGTACAACCTTTTCAGTGTATTGAGTTCCTTTGTTTTATATCGTCTGTTCACAAAATAGTTTTAATTATTACATCATCAGTTTGAAATCAGTTTAAAATCTATCACGTTTTCCATCCAAAGCTTTTTTTCCTCTCAAACTCTCCCTCTCTCTTCCTTCCTTCCTTCCTTCCTTTCTTTCTTTCTTTCTTTCTCTCTCTCTCTCTCTCTTTCTTTCTCTCTTTCTCCCTGTCGTTAGTGACACAGCATACGCCAGTCGATGAAACTGGACTAACTTCACAAGCACATACATTACAACAGACAAGTGTTACACTACCCAACGACTTGATGAGTTTTTAAAAATATTTATTTCAATATATGTCTATCTATTTGTGTTCAGCAAGGCATAACAGTGTATCTCACTGATTTTGGTAATTAGTTACCAAGTAATATACATGTTGTTCTATGATTATTACTGGACAATAAAACATACAACATTTAACCAGTGTTGAAAAGGTAGATACAATAGAATGAGATAAAGGAATAGCAACGTCTATTTTAGAATTCTCAAGTCTCCTATGCAGTTATACATCTCGTGGCAATATATCCTATCGATGAAAGACAAATTAAATGAAAGACAAAATTTCAGGTATCTGCTTAGAAAATGACAAGAGCAGAATTTGCAATTCAAAGTAGGACAACAATCTCATTTCTCCCAACCTGTGAGAAGTTATCCTTAATTCATACAGAATGTCATGTCATTTAGAGTATTAGAGTAAAACCCTCTATAATATGACATTTCAATACAAGTTAGAAGCAACATCTGAGTAAAACACAATAAGAACAAAAAACATTTATCATCAACAGTAACTCCATAAGATTTAAAAATATTCATATATATATATATACATACATGAAAATTCATATTTTACATAACACGAAAGACCTTTGTATAGCTATGTAGTTATATAGGCACAAAAAATAGCAAACATTGAAAACTGAACATGAATTAATCATCAATAAAATCGCTCTAGTCACAACTATACTCTAAAACCACATTTGGTTGACTCAACATATTCTCACTTTATAAAGCTTGATGCATAAATGAGAACACAAAAAATAACAAACAATAGAATTTAGTCGCATGACTAAAAAAAAACCCAATGTACATCAACAGATGGAGGCAGAGCATGCCAACGGATTAACAATGAAATTCTAACGGAAGGGGCAATTTACTTCTTACACATTTTATAAGCCCTGGCAAACTACTAAGTAGTGCCCATTGATTAACAGATGGTATTTGGCATGAGCAAGAGGTCAAACACATGTTCAAAATATCTCTCTCTCTCTCTCGTTGCATGCACATGCCAAGATCTTTGGACAAAAGGTAAAGGATGGTACTCAGGTGATGAAAAGAAAAATACATTGTTACTATGGCAATGTCAATCATCTTCATGAGGCATGGTAAGGTGGAGCAAAGGTAGGAATAGAGTGGGGATGTGTGTGATAGAGTGGGTGAAAAAGAGATTCAGATTCAGAGAGAGAGAAGTGAGTGATAGAGAGACAGGGGGGGGGGTGAAAGTCAAACAAAGAAAAGACATTAATCTTTAAAAAATATACAAAAATAAATATCAAATTAATATATAGCATGGAATTATTCTGTCTCCTTCATATCAAACTCAACTCAAATGACAAAAAACTCAATTATAATATCAGAATAAGGCTAATCAATCTAACCTTATATTGCAATATTGCAACAAAAATAAAACTGTAAAAACCTCTATAAAAACATTGAATATCAATAAAATTTAAACACGGAAATGTTTGAATTCGCAGTACTTGGTATCCATTCCATTAACATTTAGAAATGCAGCCAACACACAATTATTCTAAAATAGAAAAATACCAATAAGGAATAAAAATACTAAAATACTTTTCGATCAAACTTTGATTATAACAGATTAAAAGGTGAGATTTCATACCTCACCATTCCAATTAATAAAGATCTTTGGAGTAACCATATATATTTGTATTTATGATTTTGCATCAAGACATGAATTCCAATAGTGTTTACTTTCACAACTTCCTTGCACTATGTACAGATATATCAGGATCTGGATGTTTGTCGAGTTGTGGAATCAATAAAAGTAAAGCAAATGCAACACATTGAGGTATAAATATGACTATGGATCATGCCTTTACATATTTGTTAGTGATAGGTCAAAGAACAAATTTGGTTGAAGCAAGTCTTGACCAACAGACTTGTCCACAATCTATTTGTAGCCGTAATATTGCTTTGAAAATGCTGCTCCTTTTCCTTTCTTATGCTTCAGATTACTACTAGATGCCTTGGCCTCTGCTGAACGGAACTTATCTGCTTTGGATCGCATGTGTAAGTTGCTTGTGGCTGCAACAGCATCCTCCTAAAAAATAACAATTTAAAGAAGAGTCAATTATATCTGCCATTCTTTAGCATCAATAAATTTTCCAGGAACATTAAAAAACATAAACTTTAAAAACAATGCAGTAAAAAAATGCTGCCATTATTGCTAGACTAAGAAAATATTCCCAACACAAAACTTCTATAATTTCTGAATGATGACCTCTTTGAACTTTGACCTTGTGACCCCAAATTATCCTCCCTCACATATGCATATATAAACCCAGTTTGAAATTGATCCCTAAGATGATTCTTCAGTTATCAACTCCATCCCCCCAAAAAAGAAAATAAAATCAGGTATACAATGACCAGTGTATTAGATCACTTTGCCACTTCTATATGCAAACAAAACCATGTTAGAAGATAAACCCTCAAGCAATTCTCTTCTTATTGCAAGAACATTAAATTTTGGGGTACATGACTTCTGTAACCTTTGACCTCATGACCTCAATAATCAAATCAGATCCTTGTCACTCCCATATGCAGACACTTGGACCATAAAGTTGATCAATGGGATGGAGTAAAATACACACTGACGACTCAAAACATAATGCCTCCAGCAACCAGTGAGGTAAAAATATGAAAAATAGATTTCAGTGACAAAATGAAAGAAAAACAGCCTACGCGCTATTAAATTCACCCGATTTCTGAATAATTACAAATAAAAAAATAATTCCTGACAGTTGGGTGGAGGCATAAAGAGAAGAGAGGATCCCAGTGTTTTTAACTATAGTTGTCAAGACAATACTTACATCATCTTCATACCCATAAGCCATATCAAGTTCTGCAGCTTGGTTTAGAAATTGGATGGTAGATTCTGCTTGGGCCTGCTGCTGTTGAATATCTCCACTACCGGTTGATGCATTGGATCGTTGCATCATCTTTGCCATGGACCAACTATTAAGAAATTCGCATTGAACAATAAGAGATTCAAACACTGCCTCTGGTGATCAGCTTCCTTTAGGAAGTCTTTGCAACTGAAAATTACTATTGTGTTAAAGAGATTCAGTAATACTTCATTACCCTTATGTCAAGTTTCATGAACTAGGTCCATATACTTATGGATGACATTTCAAAAACTTAACCTAGGTTTAAGATTTTGATGTTGATTCCCCCAACTGGTCTAAGTTCATTGACCCTAAATGACCTTTGGCCTTGGTCATGTGACTCAAAACTCTGGCAGGGTGTTCAGTAATACTCGATTAACCTTATGGCCAAGTTTCATGAACTAGGTCTATATACTTTTTAAGTTATGATATAATTTCAAAACCTTAACCTTCGGTTAAGATTTGATGTTGATGCCGCCCCCGTCATCAGAAAAGCGGTGCCTACAGGCTCTGCTATGCAGGTAAGACAAAAAGTCAAACAATGTGTATGCATGCTCAATCACTAACATGATACCATCATTGTTTTGTTTAAATCTGTAACTATATCATATATAATAGTTTTGTTTCATTTATAGTTCTCTTCTTTCCTTTAAATCATGATTTATGAAATTAGCTTTTGTTTCCTCTGATGATGCATTCAGGTTTGAACATCACTTTCCACCAAATTTCCTGAATACATCACTTTGGTCTTAATAATGTGATGCATAAATTTCTGAACCAAAAGGAGGTAAGACTAAAGTAATCCTAGGAATACTTACATGTGACCCCTAGCCTTTGATCTGTCTCCCTTCTCTCCCATCTTTGCTGCTTCTTGTACAGTAGCAAGACCGGTTACAGTTGGGTTCATCTCCTGTTTATGATACAATAAATAACTCATGGTTAGAAACCTAGTGATGATTACTTTTAAGATGGCACGACATGATGAAACCTTCTGAGAGACTAGACATGCTTAAAGGCAAGCAGGTCAGTTCAGAACAGATGAGCATATCCAGGTACTACAGTAATAGCTTGAATATTCATGCCATTTAATTGGTTTTATGTACTGGCCATCTTGTTTTGTTTTCACTAAAGGCCACCGCACACCTTACGACCCGACTGGCTTGCGACTGAGGGGAGATGAGTCGCAAGGCAGTCATAAGCCTCGACAACGCACACCTTGCGATCCGATCTGCGACTCACGCATGCGCTTTTTGGCATAGCATCTGAGAAATTGCGCTTACTACTGCGTATGCGCATTGTTTAACATAATACGCGTTATGCAACTCTGCTGTCTGATTGGCTGGAGGTTGGATTGAGCTTGCGATCCAGTCATAAGGATTTGACATGTCAAATCCTTCAGATTTTCCTTGCGACTTGTCTCTGACCGGTCTGCGACGCTCAAGCTGACAAGAGTTGTGACGTCACATCTCCCCTCACCCAGTCGCAAGCCATTCGGCAACTGGTCGGGTCGTAAGGTATGCGGTGGCCTTAGGAGGCACTGACTTTTCATAGAACAAACCCAGGAAGCTATTCATAAGTTAAAATCTTTACATTTGACTGGTAATGAGTTTGTGTCATCAATGGTGTATCACTATGTGACTGATTTAGCACCTAAGAACATGTTCCAGTCTTTTGAAATCATCAAAGTCATTTGTGTGAACCAAGGGTCAAAACAATTAAATGAAATTAGAAAGAGAAAGTGGGGAGCAAGGCATAGAGAGACAGAGAGAGGAAGAGAGGCAGAGAGAGAGAAAGGACGGAAGGCAGAGAAAAAAAATAGAGGAGAGAGAGAGGGATAAGACAGTAAGAAAGAGAGAGTTTATTCTCACCGTTTCCATAGTTGATCGATCAGATGTAGTGCTTCGCTCATGGGTAATGGTCCTGAGGAAACGTCGTCCGTCAGTTTTAGTGTAACGGATTTCAACCTACCGGAAGAAGACAAAATGATATGCTGAATGAAAGCAAGACAGAAGGAAAATACCTATGAAGCATTATGACTGGTCAATGATTTGATATCGTGCAAATCTAACATGAAAACTAATTTAGAATAAAACTTCCAAGCAGGGTATAGTTGCACCTGGTAAAACAGATTTGAGAGGGGGGGTTACTAACAAATCTTAAGGATACTTACCTGGAAAGGAAGCGTACCCTGCTGTGCCTCGCTCTGTCCTGGTTTGAGTTTGAAGCGGAAAGTCAGGTCTGTAGACCGATGGACATTACCCATGTTAAGGGTCAAACGGTTTCCATCTTGGATCACCTGATATAAAAACCAACGAAATATAACAAATGAAGATGTATAGATCTAAAAAAAAATCTTAATGTAGTTCTACGGTGGCAAGGGACAATTTGGACATTACTTGGAAAAGAACCAAGTGTGTCTTTCATTTACAAATAGAATGCACTGGTTACTTTCTGTGTGCCTTTTAGGGTTTAGGGCAATGCTATCAAAACTTGCAACAAGGCATGAACTATGGGGACAACGGCAGTCATATAGCAAGCCATCCCAATGCAAAAGTTGTACTACCAATCTAAAATTGTCAATTATAGGTCAGTACAAGGAGCATTGATGATTTTAGATTTCACTGACCACAGTGACACTTTGTTATCTGCAGCAAACTTAAGGCCCCCCCTTTAAAATCCAATATCATCCAGACTTACCCCTTCAGTCATCGACTCATCAAACTGGAGAATGGGATGGAGGACGAGGGTGAGCTCAACGTCGTTAGCAACTACAGGATCCTGACCAAGCTGACGAATCTGTCTGGTGAGTTCATGGGGGTCTAGGAGGTTGAGGTTGCCCCCAGTGATGGAGACAGTGTTGCTGATGTGTTCCATCTGAAGAGACTGGTTCGTCTGGATCCCGATGATTGAGATGGTTGTCTGCTGCTCTTTAGCAATGTTGCCAATCTAAAGAATGAAATATCAATAAATCATATCAATTTAAAGTGTCAAAATATTCGAAATTAATATCACTATTAAAATTCATACTTATAAAAATTTGCACGTTAGATTTGAGTTATTGAATTTGTGCACGTAAAGTGGAGTCATTACCATAACTTTCACGATCAATGTATGAAGCATGATGATGCATTAAAAATGTCTGATATACATGTATATCATTTGGTGACATAACCTACAATTCGTGTAATTGCAATAAATATAATACAAATCAATACAAATCAAAGATATATGTCTTACCTGTCTGTAGAAAGATATGGCTTCTGAACTGTCTCCTCTGTGGTGCCCAAATCCAAAGGATCCTACCCCAACGTTAGGCTGACCATCGGTGCACAGTACAATCTCAGATCCAGGTTCTTTGGCAAGTAAACCTACACAGACACACAGAGCTGGACCAAGTGCAGTGGAACCGGCAGTCCTAAGATTAGACACCTGGGACCTGAGGTCTCTGTATGAAGAAAACCAGGCAGGGATGGTTGCATTGAGAGTAGGAATATTGGTTGGGGAGATGTGACGGGTCCTGTCTTACGATTGATCAATAATATCAAAATCTATGAAAAGCAAGCCATCATTTATGATATTGATAGCTATCCATTATTGAGACTGATTGCAACAATCACATCTCTTTGTAAAATAGGGCCAAGAATAGACAATATAAATATTTGTACAAGCATCCAAGCACGACGTTCAGTCAGAATTAACTGATTGTTCTAGGGAGAGCTACATGTAGGTACTTACCCTACTGCTGTGCTGACAGGGCGGATGTTAAACTGGGATGCCATGTCTTTTCCTTTCTTGATGAGACCTTGCATATCAGTCATGGGGTCAGAGACACTCCTTTGGGTCTGACTACCATCTCCTCTAACCAACACTTGACTCTCAAAGGTTACCAGTCCAACCCTCTTTTCACTGTCTTCATCCAGCTCAAAGAAATCTAGTTGTCTATGTGGAAAGACAAGCAAAGTCAGGTAATGACATTGTGTAAACAAAACACAAACTAAAATATTAAACAAAAACAGATTTAAAAATGATTAATTCAAAGCTTCAAAATTGTCAAGCTTCTACTAATCCCCTTCCACAAATTTGTAATATTTTATAAGAAATACAGAGCCTCAAACTCATTATTTCTGGATGGGATATGTCTGCTGTTCTTTTCATTTCAATCGTTTTCATTTATTTTGAGACAAAATTACTGCAAACATTGTCACCCCCTGCCAAGCATTTCATGAAAGGACTTGTATATTCTATCTGAGAGTAACCATAGTAACAGTGCTTATCAGCAAATCAAAGTCAAATAAACTTGTCGGATTTGACAGCTTGTCAGATGACTAATGTTGATGAAATGCACTCCCAATTGATCTACACAAAGTAGATGGATAAGCTATATAAATTATTCCAAATTCTCACAAATTTCCTGTTTTATCGGTTTTCCTAAAATGTTGGTATAAATTACCAGCAATGAATGCCTTACCTGGTAATAGCCTGCTTCATACACTCCAAACGGGTAACACTAGAATTTGTTTGACCACGCTGCGCCATCCAAGCAGCTACAAGAAAAAAGAAATATAAATAGAACCAATCATCAAAGTCGACCTTACCCATCCCTATTTCACATTGTGTTATCGAAAGTTTGGTGTTTGCAGCTGGCATAGGTGTTAAGGGCAAATAAAACATTGGGCAAATAAACCACAGCACCATACTTGAAATCAGGCTGGTGTTGAAACTGATTGATGGGATTGGTGTTATCCATTTTAACTCAGAAATGGTGTTGGAGCTCATTTAAGGAGCCTGATCTATGATTTAAACACTAAATACCAAACACCAAAACATTGAGGATGTCATTCCAAAAGCCACTTCATGTATCTCTAATTCAGGTCACCATTGTGTTATATTCAGTCAATTTTCAGCCATTCGCTAATAATTCTGTTGGTGCTACATTTCTGCTAATTTTCCTTATAAATTCTAGACAGTTTATAATGAGCCTGGAGAACTATAAAAAAAACAACCATGTAAAAAAGAAGTAGAATACTTGTTTAAATTACCTTGAAGCTCAGGAAGTTGTGTTCTCTCAGCCATGGAACCACTCATGTCAACACAGTAAAGAACTAGACCAGGATGGGATGAGGGTTTGCCATCCTTGTCCTTCTCTTCTCCATCTGCTACTTTCTCTGGTGCAGCTGCCAACAGGTAATCAACACTGCTCTCTTTTGGTACCTTTTAATATCAATCAGGCCAATCGGGTTGTTAAATGTTTGGTTCTCAGTTTTAATGCTACATCAAGAATTAAAATATCCTTTTTAATAAATGGAACATGCGATGGAAAGAGCATTGTGCATGCTCAAAAATATAAGGGTCAACTGAAGTTACTACATCAAAATTTCTTAAGGCATATAAGACTTTTGCTAAGACAAAACAAACAAACAAACCAACACACACACAGAGAAAGAGATTTCAAAAGATGGATTTGACCTTTAAGTGAGTCTTGCAAGAAAAATAACTACTACAGACAAGATGAGAGGATGTAATTTGAGCTTTATGTGTTCCCTTTTCAGAATCATCTACCAAATATCATTCAGGCAGGTGAATTTTGTGACTTCTCATTATAGGGCTAAAGAGTTCATGACATGGCATAAGTGTAAAATCATCCTATAGTAATGCATTCACTTCCTAAAACCCATTGATATCAGGTTTGGTTATAATTATAATTTCAAAGTCACTATAATCCTGAATCATCTACCAAATATCATTCAGGCAGGTGAATTTTGTGACTTCTCATTATAGGGCTAAAGAGTTCATGACATGGCATAAGTGTAAAATCATTCTATAGCAATGCATTCACTTCCTAAAACCCATTGATAACAGAGGTTTGGTTAGAATTAAAATCATAATTTCACAGTCACTACAATCCTGAAGAAACAAGACTTTGTCTTTTCTCCTTACCTCCTCGTCTACAATGTCTAGACCTCCATTCTGCTGGCCACAAAACTCACTGAAAACAGGGAAACAAAAAAAAAGTCATAAATATCTGAGAGCATTCATAGCAATATTTCATAAATTACATACATATTGATATATCATGTAAGTACTGAATACATCAGCACAAATGTCTTTAAGTGCTTTAAAGACTGTACCGGTCATAGAATTCTGGGTTAATTCATGTTTAAATTAAACCCTGGTTTAAAGTTGTGGTTTAAGTGTGGAGAGCCAATTAGAGCACAAATACCTTACAGTAAACATTCAATATATTAACTCATACGACACCCAAATTGTTCATAATTGTCTGGGAATGATAACTGAAGTATTTTTCTTCATTATGAAAGCAAAAGGAAACAAAATAGTAAACACAAGAAATATACAATATAAACAGAATTTTTGATTTTTTGCCTCCCCATAATTTAGCACAGTTAGACCGTGGTCTTAGTTAAACCTGACTTCAGAATACGGGCCTATGTATGCTTTTTCTCCTATCCCTAAGGAGCGTTCCAGCAAGAAATTACACACTTAAAAACTACATCATACTGCATTCGCATCATCTAACACTTGGGTGGAGGATGGCAGAGTGTGAATTGATGTCTTGACAAAGAAAGCTAGTGCTGTATTAGTCAACCAACACTGGTGGCGGATCCAGAGAGAGGCACAAGGGATGCACTTTCACTCTATATTTTGAGCATTGCCTATCAAACATACACATCAATGTTGTTAAATCTAAGAAAATTTGCTATTTTTGACCCCCTTTAATTTAAGATCCTGGATGTGGCAGTTAACACTGATAATGCAATATTGAGTCAAAACCACCACATTGCAACACTTTCACATACTTGAACAGTGTCGAATTGAATTATAAGAATAACAAATGTTCATCTCTAGGATATTTTTATTAACTTTGTAAAAATAATTTAATATTGGGTTGTAATGAAAAATGTGTTGAACATGTATGTTGTCAGAATTTATTCAGTTTGGATTGAAAGGTAATTAGGAAAGGTCATATTTCACAAGATAAGCAAGAGTGGCTCACACTCACCAGGCCCAATTTCGCTGCTCCTCATTCTCCACAGGCTCTAGCCTGGAGACATGGGACAACAGAATGTTGCACTTGGAGTTGGAGCAGCGTACCGGGTCACCTGTCATGATGACAGGGTCATTCTCCAGGGATCCCAGAGATAGCAAGATGACGTTGGCATCAGCTCGGCGATAAGATTTGGGTGCAGCAACCTTTGATGCTCCTCCCATCAATAGCTGTTTCAGTTGTGGAGGTGGAGGTCCGCCCAAACAATTCATCCTCCTCATCCTCTGTGGCACCTGTGGCATCTGCTGCATCATAGCTGTAGGTGATATTTGTAACCATGGTAGGAGAGGGAAAGACAGCCATAGAAAGAAAGAAAGAGAAAGAGGGACAGAAGGAGAGATAAACCACACTGCCACTTCATTCACTGTGTACAAATATGTTACATCCTGCCACGAAAAGGTATCCAAATTTTAGTTTTGTTATGAAATTAGAGAATAAGATAATATCAGTATATCTTTTCATGAATCCTGAATAAGGAATATCACCTCTAGCATTCCATAAAAGTTAAGACTAAAATCACAAGTCTGGAGATTTCTATTAAAAACAATGATAAAAAAAACACAAGGTCCAAAATAATCAACTACATAAGAAATCTTAGAAACAATAAAAAAAATTGTGTTGCAGTGAATTTTAGATTTTTAAAATCAGAAATCTCATAGAGGGTTTCCTAACACAAAATGAGTCAATGTGGGGCTATTATTTCTTATTTAGAGCATATTTCTGATTTATGCATAAATTAGCACAAGGAATAAGTTAAAAAAAATTCTGAAAAAATGGACTGTACAGTCTTCTAGATTATGCCATTGAAAGTGATGTGTGTGCTGACTTTTGTTGCGGATACAGGGCTGAGATCATGGTGGAGAGGGGTAGAACTGCCCGCCCCCCCTCTGAATAACCCAGCAGTATTTCTTTTACACAGATAACATTTGTTACATGAATGCACTGAGCGCTGAAAGGCAGCTCGAGCAAGAGCGGGTTAATAATAATAATAATAATAATAAACAATGTGCTTCGGAATAGATCATTTCTAGATAGATGGCGCTATATAGATGTCAATTATTATTATTATTATTACTTAGAAAAGAAAGTTATATTTCTTGCTTTAAAAATAATGGGGTTATAGAGTTTAATGAAATCTTATCTTATCTTATGAGTATGGATATTCACTCATACCTGGTGTTTTCTGTTTCTTAGATCTTTTAAAAAGTCCACTAAAGCCACCTGACTTTGGCCCTACAGAAAATCAAACAAAATAGATATACATGCAAATATGGTAACTGCACAGAAAGTACATGTATACAGAGCATGACTGAAAAAAAAACACACTAAAATTTAATGTTTTGTCGTAACTTAATTACAATCATAAATAACAAATGGCACATACTTCAATTCAATTTCAATTTTAATTCATTCAAAATTAAAACAATGACAAGGTAAAAATATATATTGACAATATTAATAGAGGACTTCATTTCTTCTGACAGAGCATTCCAAAGTTGTGGTCCGTTATAAAAATTTGAATTTATGCCAACATTTATTTTTAGAAGTATATAGAAATTAAACTATTAGAAGTTATTTCAGAAGTCAAAAGTGAATTTTTGTCTGAGATATATAGGTTCAAAGTTTCAAATACTAGGTAGTGGTATTGAAAACATTAAAATCATATGTCTGTGCAATAAAATTGGCATGAAAGACAACAAGTGGAATGCCTCTGGCTGTCTCACCTGCATCACGCGGTTCAATATAGCAGCAGTGCTGACTTTGAAAACTACTCTAACTCGCACAAGATGTTCAGTGGTACATGGTTACTCTTATGTCCACTTTTTATGAACTAGAACAATAAACTTACAGAGATATGATGGTTATTCAACAAAAAACCCCAACATGGCCAAAGTTCATTGACCTTACGTGACCTTTGACCTTGATCATGTGACCTGAAACTCGCACAGGATGTTCAGTGATACTTGATTACTCTAATGTCGAAGTTTAACGCACTAGACCAATAAACTTTTATAGTTATGATGGTAATTCAACAGATACCCCCATTCGGCCAAAGTTCATTGACCCTAAATGACTTTTGACCTTGGTCATGTGACGTAAAACTCATGCAGGATGTTCAGTGATACTTGATTAACCATATGTCCAAGTTTCATGAACTAGGTCCATATATCCATATATTTTCTAAGTTATGATGACATTTCAAAAACTTAACCTCAGGTTAAGATTTTGATGTTGATTCCTCCAAAATGGTATAAGTTCATTGACCCTAAATGACCTTTGACCTTGGTCATGTGACATGAAACTCTAGTAGGATGTTCAGTAATACTTGATTAACGTTATGGCCAAGTTTCATGAACTCGGTCCATATACTTCCTAAGTTATGATGTCATTTCAAAAACTTAACCTCAGGTTAAGATTTAATGTTGACGCCGCCGCCGTCGGAAAAGCGGCGCCTATAGTCTCACTCTGCTATGCAGGTGAGACAATAAAAACTGCTTTTTTCTGCAAGAGAAATAATCTTAAAGGGGATTGAACTGTGTGCGGTCTCTCATTGACAGGGTGTTATGAATAAATAGTCTTAAAATATATGTTTTCAAAGTAATATACAACATAGAATAATTTCACCTACATGTATAATCGTATTTGTATAGAGAATCTAAAATGTTTTGAGAGGAAAAGTAATTGTTTTGCTACTTGGTAATATAATTATAAATGTATTGAGTACTTAATTAATATTTTATCATTCAAGTGGGTCTGTATTACTAGACTACACTAGCATTATGGATCAGGAAACTGGCCAGGTATGAGTAGCTGAGGAATTTTCGTGATAAATCTGCCGCGCAAAATTTTTTTGACCGCGCCGCTCCCTGAGTTTTTACTTTCAATTCTTGCACAACTTTTGAGGCCAAATTTACGATGCCCGGGTACGCGGTTACGAAATTACGCAACGTTATGTAAGTGCATGTCAGACCCAAAATTGCTAAAAAATGTGAATTCATGTACAAATCCAATGCAAATTTTGTATTTAGCCAAATTTAATGCATGTATCATTATTTCTACTTTTACTGATTAAAATCAATTAATTTTGTCTTGTTTATGATCAGAATTAAGTCTGCAACAATTTCCATAAAAAACAATAGAAAACAAAAAGTAAAAGAACAAAGAAATACATAAGAAATTAAAAAACAATAAAACACATAAGAAAAAATTTGTGATACCAATTTTTTTTTTTATGTAGGCCTACATTTGATCAGAATCCTACAAAGAGTCTGTGAATAAAAAATGATCAATTTTGGGGCCAAAATAAGTTAATTAGAGCAAATGTTTTATTTCATGCATAAATTAGCATGATTGATTCATTAAAAAAACCCTTATTTTTTCAGAAAAATTAATCATACAGTTTTGTAGATTTTATCTCACAGATTCCGCTACCACTGTGCAAATTTTTGCGGCGCTTGTGCGCTCGATGGCCAAGATCTCGGGGGGGGGGGGGGGGACAGATTCCGCCCCCCACGGCTGTGAGATGGGTCCAAATAACCTGGCTCTTTTATGGTTTAGCCAGAATTTAAATATCTTTACTCAGTATTCTGCTTCAAGAAATCCCTAACCATCTTTGGTATTCAATTGTTATATTTGGCTAGGTAATTTGCTCAAGTCTGGCTGGTGTGCAGTTAACAAATGTAGACATGCAAATTTATACATGTTGTACACAACTTGACGTGCTTGATTTCCAGGTAAACATAACTTGTGATAGTACTTACGTGAACCAAAAGACTGTGGAGGAGGAGGAGGAGGCACCATGGACGCTGGTTTGGGAGGGGGGTTCAGCTTATCTGCTGGAATGTCACTGACAACAATCTGCTTTACATAGGAATCTTCAATGGTAGGATCATAGGTGTCCACAAAGACGTCTTGAACAAAACGGACAGTGATGGATGACTTTCCTACCCCACCTCCTCCAACAACAACAAACTAAAGGGCAAAATTATATTTATAAAGTTAATGACATTCAATTATAATTGCTGAGTATTGGACAAAGAGCTGACAATATTTTTCATCTTATATTCATAAAAATAAAAAACCAAAACAAGTTATGAAAGAAAAAAATATGTCACAAAATTAATAAACATTCATTATGGTACATCTGCTGACTACTAGTAATTTGCAGCAGATCATTTTGTCTCCAGCTGTTTCATTCATAGAAATTTTGAATGGAAAACTTTTATCAACATATAACTTTCAAATATGGCTAATTTTAGAGGCCTCCTCCACTATTTTGTAGATTCATATTATCAATCAAAAATACCCTTCAGTAGTTCTGAATTTGATACTAGATTGAATTATGGAAGATGTCTCAAATCGTTTTAAAATGTTGGTTATTATGCACCTTACTATATTAAGAGTATGCTGTGCCATTTGAGAATCCCCACAAAAAGAATTGACTAAAATCTGCTGAAAGCCATATGCACATAGCAAAACATGAATGGGACTGCACCCACATGATTACCAAAACATCTCAATCATTTTGTATCATAGCTCAAATAATGAAAGCATCTCAGAATGATCCTTGGCAGTGAACATACATAATAGTCTTCCTATATAAATCATGTGGAAAGAACTTAAGCTCGGATATTGTTTTCATCTTTCATACACAGGTTTCCCTGTGATACAAACATAGTTGTCTAGATTTACCTTGTATCTGTTGCTATATCGGGGTGTCTCTCTGACAAGGGCCTTGAAGCATTCCTGGACATTGTCTCCAGTCTTAGCTGATGTCTCAAAGAATACCATGTTATGCTTTCTTGCCATTTCCTTTCCCTTCTCAGTACTTACTTTTCTTTCACTCTCAAGATCATTCTTATTTCCAATCAGTACCTGAAAAACCATATATATATAGTTATACCTCAAAATCAAATAATAAAAAGAAACATAATTACCTCAAATATTAAAATGAAACATCACATCATGACATTATTATATTATGTCATTACAACATAATAATAATAATAATAATAATAATCCGCTTTTATATAGCGCTTAATCCATCGGAACGACGTTTCTAAGCGCTTTACAGATATATTATTACCCCGGTCATCGGATTCAATCAGTCATTCCCGCACACAATGTGTGCACATCCTCCACTCCCTGGGGAGTATTCCAGTCAGTCGCCTGTGAGGCGCACACAATACTGGACAAGCTACAATGACTTTCACATCCTACCGGGTACCCATTTAGCACCTGGGTCGAGAGTGGCAAAGTGTGGATTAACGCCTTGCCAAAGGACGCCAGACCGCAGTGGGATTCGAACACACGACCCTCTGTTTACAAGGCGAGAGTCAGAACCACTACACCACGGCTCCTCCAACATTATTACTTCTATTATTTATTCTAATAATACTTGTATTGGGTAATATGATTATAAAGGTAGATATAGATTAGAATCAACATTGGGCAAGAGTTGTACTTGGAATTTTTACGATTTCTTGCCATGCTGCAAAAGCAGAAATATCATCTACGACAAAGCTAATGAAGCTAGCAGTCTTACAGGTGACAGCTTACTAAATAGGTATAAAATTTCAGGATTGCTAAAAAAGATTTACCTTTTTTTCATTTCATTGATGTCATTTCTAATTTTCTAATACTTTTAAATCACAATCATAATTTAAGTAATTCCTTACTGCTGGGATATGATCGTCTCCTTTTATTCTGAGTCCAAACTGGTAAATCTTGATGGCTTCCTCAAACGACGCCAAGTCAGTGATGGAATACACAATAGCTAACCCCTCGCACGTTCTCATGTACTTAAAAACAAAATAGAAAACAATAAAATAAAATACACATTAGATATTACAAAATACACTATTCATGACATCCATACATAAATTTTCTTGGCATTTTGATGTTGAAGATATTTGTTCATTTGTTTGAGTGTCAAACAGAGTAAACATTATCTTTATAGACAGGAAATATAGTGGATAGGTACTTCCGTGAAAGCTACTGCTTAAAAATGTCAATGTGATTATGGGATATCTGATGTCTCACATATGCAATCCTACAATGACAGCATAAGCACACTGAATTAGAGTTAGACCAAAACAAAGAAAAGTTAATTGATTTTGTATTGCTGGGGTTCATATACACTAGAAGAGTAAGTCATATCTTTTTTATTTGTCCATGCTGAAAAAATTTTCAATTCAATTCAAGTCCACATCTATTTCCAAAGATAAAAGCATTATCACAATTTCAAATACTTGAAAACACAATGGAGACTGTATCAACTCTGTAAGCAGTGTTTGTGATGAGTGCACTGTGACAAATATAGACAAGACATAACATAAAAAAGTTATCCATACAAAGTACATTATATAACAAGGGGTGAAAGAAAACAAATCAGGGTAACTCTACATTAAATCAAATGAAACTGTAAATAAATCCTCAAACCAAACAACCCACAACTGTAACTAAGCAATTTAGGGACCGGAAGTAAGTTATTTTTTCTTCAGTTTTGTCTTCAAGCAATTCAATTCTATATAAACTCCCAGATTTGTATTGTTTACATAATACAAAATTACATTCCCTGTGTGACATTACCTCATCAAAAGGTTTTAAAAACAACTCGGACATCCTTGTACTCTGCCCATATCACATCCTCTCTGGTAAGATTTGATGATTACAATCATTTATTATTACTCATTCCAGACCAAAATTCCCCCTTACTTCAGACTTCAATGAAAATCGGACACTAAATATTATAATCTGGAGAGGATGTGTTTGTTTGTAAATGAAGATAACATCACTAAAGGAGATATGTGCAAACATGTAATCTCTGTGATAAGCTAAGTTTGTATCTCTTGAAGTGACTCATTAACATATCAATGAGGATGTGAGTTTTAATATCAAATTCAGTGAACAAATTGAATCTATTGATCGTATTCTTCAATTATCAACCTCAAATACAAGTGACACAATGTTGAATCCTGCAATGATTGCTCACATTATTTTCATTTAGTTGATAGAATTGGAATATGATTTGGATTTGGTTTTGAATAATAATACTTGGAAGATCTAATGTAAATCAATGGTTAGTGCAAGATTCAGGATTAGGTTACCAGAGCAAATGTCATTGAACCTCCATTCAATTATAAATTATTGACAGATCATAACTTCGGAAAAGGGGGTTCAATCATTACAACAAAAAACGAAAGAAAAAATAAGAAAAAGATACAATTAAAGACATCTTTTCTTACCTGATCTCGCATGGCTGAGTATTCCTCCTGGCCAGCGGTATCCAATAAATCAATGATACATGGCTGTATAGGGGAGGGGGAAAGATTAACAACAGAATTATGATAACTCATATCATAGAATTAGTTATTTTCTTTTGCATACATGTGTTAATTGTATCCTCAGTATGAACCCAAGAGGGAAGAGCAAACAGTTTCCATACATATGTATGGAAATTCAATATCAATATCATGTTTGATTAGATAAGCGCTAATTTAAAAGAAATTTATGAAACAATTTTATTCTAAATATTGTTTAATTCTAAATAACATTAAATACAGACATTCTACAAAGGTCACAGATTTAAAAACTATGCAGTTCCTATGATCCAGTAATGACACTTGAAAGAAATTTTTAGACAGATTTACTACATACCAGTATATGTTGGGTTAAGGACTTTTAGAGACTACAGAAATTCCACCTTAATAATAATAATAATAACTAGCATTTAGTACGCTCTCCATAGTTAACTATATCACAGCGTTTACAAACGAGTTTAAAACAAGAGTACATAATTACAATAAAAATACATTCAACAGAAATTAATCGGAAAAGAGGTATGTTTTTAGAAGTTTCTTGAATTGATCTGAAGAGTTTGATGATTTAATGAAAGTGGGTATGTTGTTCCGTTCTTTAGAAGCAGTAACACTGAATGTGCGATCACCTGATTTTGTAAGAGTTTTGGGTATGGCAAGCAAATATGGGTCTTTAGATGAACGGAGATTAGGGCGAGTTGGTCTATGGGAAGAAAGGCTATCTTTGATATATTTTGGCATCTGGTTATTAAAGGCTTTGAAGACAAAAAGAAGTAATTTAAAGACAATTCTCTTCTTTACTGGGAGCCAATGAAGAGATTTAAGTAAAGGGCCAGGATCATGACGTCGGTCCACCCTAAAGATAATACGGGCTGCCCAGTTTTGTAAACTTTGTAGGCGCTTCAAATACACTTGGGGAACAGATGTTAATAGGCTGTTACAGTAATCTAATCTGGACAAAATATGACAACGAACAGCACTGTGGCAGGTTTCTTCAGTTATATACTTTCTTATCTGCGATATGTTTCTCAGATGGAATCTGACAGGTTTACATAGTTGATTAACTTGTTCTAACATATTCATATTACAATCAAAGTAAGCACCAAGGTTTCATCTAACCTTCATCTAATTTCTCTCTGATTCAAATTTAACCATCATGAACAGCACCTGATGTTTTGTTATAATCAAACTTTGCCCTTGTAAACACATATTTTGTGCCGATACCTTCTAAAAGATCACTTGATAGTGGTGTTTATACATTATTTACTTAATTGTTTTATATATCTGATAACACTTTAGATATTGAATGTTTCATATCAGATATCAAATGCAATTATGATTGTGTAATACATACATGTAGGCCTATATATTAGGATATACAGGATATGTATTTTTTTAGAAATGAATGGTTGATTTAAAATTGTGAATTCAAATTACATGAAGAATAAATTAATATGAACAAAACCTACTACATACTTTCTAAAAATAGAAATAAAAACAATAACACTAATTATTACATAAATAGTTGTTTTCAGATGACGATAATGGTGGTGGACTAATGGTAGTAAAAATAATGATTATGACAATGATGGTGGTGTTTATGATAATTATTTAATGAGGCTGATTACATGTAGGGTGAAAATGAGGATCAAGATGATGATGATTTCATTTGCAAAGTAGGCCTAGAGAAAATGATACAGATGTTTTATACTAATCCCAAATGCACAATAAAATGTAATACTAGATTCCTGTCCTTAATACCCATGGCGGGTTTAGGTTATAATCAGAGTGATAAAGAAATACATGTACTATAATTTGATCATATATAACTTCTATGCAAATGTGCACAGAAAGGCCAATTATAAATTTTGGAGGAAGTAGAGTCAGTTTTATGATTTGTCCTTGAACTTATTGATATTAATTTCTATTCTTTGAAAAGCCACAATAGGCCTTCAACATCACGTATGACAATAAGCACAATAAGAATATTTGACGTCACTGCATACCATAAAAATATACTGTGAAAGTCAATCATAACAGCCTCTGAATTCTGATAGTTTCAGATGTGCCTTGAATTGTATGATAGTTGCTGCATGCAAGGATGCAGTGTGTACAATCTTTTTTTTAAATTTCAAATGTGATTGGAAGGAACGTGATTATCAAATTTCTAATTATGGCTAAAAAAGATCAAGGGGGGGGTCCACACTTGGTACTAATAATCCACTTTACATATATATTCTAACATATCAGATTTGCAGTTTGAATGCATGCCAGAAATATCAGTTGATGCATGCATACAGAGCAGTGTAATTATTGTGATATCAATCAATAGAATGTACAGTAATGCATGTTTACGCAGCTCTGTGGAGCATCCGTAAATTAATAATTGAATGAAATGAGTAGCCTTACCCTATCCCGAGATTGAAATTAAGATGAGTAGCCTTATCATGATTATCAAGTGAACACTTCAAAGATATTTGAGGAAAATATCATGTCTAGTGAGGAGTAAAATTGTTACAAAAAACATACATTTTGTTAACCATTAAAAATCTGAAACTGTATAGCTAAACCTACCTCTCCAGTCTCAGTACTGTCTGTTTTGATCTCAACTTTGAGCTTATCAAGACCGGTAGATACTTCGGCATCGTCCAACACCTCTTCCTCTTCATCCTCCTCTCGTTTGACGAAAACATACTTGCTCCCGAAATCCATGGTGACTTATTATCTGATTAAAAAATAGAAACAACAGCAAGAAAGTAAGGAAATTTGCCCCTTTAAAGAAGAAACTAGCTAGTTAACATCTACCGCACTTATATCGGATACCAGCACACAAAATACATATTACCTTATGCTCTATTGACAAGTGAACAAGAAATGTTATAAAATGAAAAAGTAAAGGATAATGTGCACACAAAATGAATTTACAAGAAAGATTTTTCTTTTTGGTATACACTTTATTTGTATGGAATATCTTTTTTATGAATGCTAAAGGAAAATGAATTTCTTATAACCAATTTCCATAGGGATGTATACTAAAAAATCATGTATACATGTTATACATGATTTAATTGTCAGAACAACAAGCTTTTAACTATAAAACGGGGTGTTAATATTTTGGTAATGAATAGGATTTTTATCATGTTAAACTCAAAATCATGTTGCTGGATTGTGGTGTGGGAAACCTAATTCGAGATACATTAATCAACCCAGAATCAGAAGCCTACAGTACTTAACCACCAACAAGTCTTCTGACTGCAAAACCATCCCCAGAAATCACTTTTATCACCTAGAATTTAATTTTAAGTATGACTAAAAAATAATAATTTCTAAAATTCAATGCAGTGGAAAGTCTTTCAAGTTTTTGCCTAGTATAAATCTGGCTCATATTGAGCTCAATATTTGGTTTTAAATTGAAAGCCAGTTTGACTGATGACTTGGAGCCAGTTTTGATTCAGTAAACCTTTTGATTGTGATGTACACTTCTGGACACCATGAACAATTGCATTGCCAATTAATAGTTAACAATCTGTTGATAAAGTCATCAAAATTATTATTGTTTACTCTATTCTTGGGTAGCCAACTGTTAATGATTATCAATTAAATATGCATCAATCTTGGTATAAATTATGATTGAACTTAATACCCAGTCTGCATTCACATTGCTACATTGTATGCTAGGCAATCCTCTGGAAAACAGATTGTCAACAACAATATGATTCGTTTGCAAACATGTTAGACAGGCATAATTACACAAAGGCCTATTCATACGCTTGTAATGTATGAATTTCACGTGTTGTGTTTATTTCACTTTAATTCATATCCTGTACAAATGATGTTGAGAATTGTAAAATTTCACTCTCTGTCTTTGCTCTTATTGTGACATCAATTTCTGGAGTGATCGATGTATAACTGCTGATCAGTAATTTAATGATGCAACAATTTATACCATGGTCACATTTGTTCTACGGCGGCCGTACGGCGAGTCGAAAACAGCCGTTTTATCAATTTTGATTCAAACCACCTATATGTAGTTGGACAAAAAATGTTAAAACGGCTGTTTTCGACTCGCCGTACGGCCGCCGTAGAACAAATGTGACCATGGCATTAGTTGTCAGGTATTATGTATTGTTATCATTCACCAAGACAACAGGCTAGTCAATTACCAGGTATTCAGAGCTACCTCATAATGTATTGAGCAATAGGTAGTGAGCGTATTGACCAAGAGTGTATGAGTCATACATTGTGCATTGCACCACAATCTGAAAGAGTATGCATGTATTACTAGTATATATTGCCTATTGGTTTTATACCCTGGAATTGAAGGAGGGAGTGGGAGTGGTTTTAAGTACTGTATAAATGGAAAGAAAGGTACATGTAATCATAAAGCCCTAGTGCTAAATTTAGATCTCTAAATTTCATGCACTGACAGGAATACTTTCTTGTGGAAACATTTAAAATGTGTTGCCTAATTCAGATTTCACAAATCTAGTAATGATCAAATAGGACAAAGAATGCATTTTTCTCAATATTGTTTCATTTCAGGTGAGTGTGTAAAAAAAATTCAGTTCCCTCTTTCACTATTTTTTAGGAAGATACCCATCCTTTTAGAATGTTGTATTTTAGGTTGAAATCTCAAACATTGGATAGGAGGAAGGAGTGAAAATCCAAAAACAAAGCCTCCACTTTTGCCATTGATGATTGAATCTCATAAAATTATTGGAAAAATCTGTAGAATTCAGAATTCTTTGAACATTATATGAACATTTGTTTTTAAAAGTAATTCTGTCCATAAATATATCCATTATGACATTCAACAACTGGGTATACAAAAAAAAAAACTTTTTACTGTTAGATGCAAGAACCTATGTGTACATGTATGAAGGGGGCCCCATGTCTGCACACCTACATGTAACATCTTAACTTATTAAAGATTAAAGGACAAGTCTACCCCAACAAAAAGTTAATTTGAATAAAAAGAGAAAAATCCAACAAGCATAACACTGAAAATTTCATAAAAATCGGATGTAAAATAAGAAAGTTATGACATTTTAAGGTTTCGCTTAATTTCACAAAACAGTTATATATAAATGCACATCCTGGCTGGTATGCAAATGAAGAGACTATTATGCTTTTCACACTGTACTTTTTTCCCTTAATCCCAAGAAATTGGTGGGGCTAAGGGGGGGGGGCATCTATAAAAAATGAAATATTGTACAATTCAAACAATAAAAAACAAAAGAATTAGTGAGTGATGGTCATCATCGACTGACTCACCTACATGAAGTTGTGCATATCACTGTTTTGTGAAAAATAAGCAAAACTTTAAAATGTCATAACTTTCTAAATTTACATCTTATTTCGATGAAATTGTCAGCACTATGCTAGTTTAATTTTTCTCTATTTATTCAAGTCAGCATTTTCCTGGGGTGAACTTGACCTTTAATCATGATTTTTTTTAATATCACAAAAAAATTCAGTTGATATTTTCCTTATATTCTTATGAGTATTGAGTGCCATTAATCTCATACAAATGTGAGAGAAATATATGATTTCTTCGGAAACCACAACCATGTTTCCAAAACCGTGTAAAAAAAACATGAAAACCCACACATTCAAAACCATTTCACGGCCCCTGCATTCACTAATTTACACAAGATTCAAGGATTTTGATGAGAAAGACGGAATTTTGAGGTCGTCACATGAAATGCCCGAAATTCATTATTTTTCCACCATTTTGAGTCAGATTTTTTAAATGAATATCTTCCTATGTTTTGCATACAAAAATATTTGGTCATCGCATATCTCCTTTTACTATAAAGTATAATCGGGCAGATACGCACAGACTTAGGGGACCTTACCATACATACTGCTTTCTCATCATGTTTAAAATGCAAATATAATAACATGTAGGCCTTGATGTACCGGTAACTGAATTTTCTCAGTCTACGCTTAACGCTTTATGGTCAGGATCAGCTGACCCAGTGCTGACTAGAAAACTTAAAACCAGGATCTACCCCTAAATGAGAGATAGACCCTATTTGTAATTGTTATTTTTTCAAATCAAATAAAATCACACAATTTATAAACAATTTGCAATCATTTAAAAAACAAAAGAAAAACTTGACAAAAGAACCACTTTTCTTAAGAAAACATAGACTCTAATAGAATAAAGCGTGATTTCATCCACCTGGCACCAACATGCAATGTAGTCTAATTCATCATCATCATCATATGTATGGGAGTGTAGGCCCAGGTAGTCCTGTACATGTAGATCTTCCGTTTGTAAAAACTTGATGCATAATATATAAGTCTAACCATAGAGCTATAGCTACATGGTCTAACAAGTACAGTGCAGGCGTTGATGTCAGACAATTTCAAAATGTTTGTTCAAAACAAACATGACAAAAGCAAAGGTAAACCTAGACAGGAATAACCATCGTTTCTGGGGATTTATTCAACAATTTCTGACATTTTACTGTAATGTATGGTGAGTGGAGCCAACGCAGTTCAGCGGAACAACCAAAATACAGAGACTGAAGCTTTTGGTCTAAGGTAAACCTAGACCAAAAGCTTCAGTCTCTGTATTTGATTGTTCCGCTGAACTACGTTGGCTTGATCCACTCACCAAATGTCAGAAATTGTTAAATAAATCCCAAGAAACGATGGTTATTCCTGTCAAAGGTAAACCAAGAGGGTCTATATGCAAAAACATCATTCTCAAAATAAAAAAAAGTGTCGGCCTAAATTTTGACTGGGGAAGAGTTTCTTTTATTTTGCGACAGCCACCCAAAATTGAAAATAAAAATATGGAGAAGGTTCACAATAATATATCTGGCAAAACAGAGCATACACATGTTATGGCAGCATTTTCTGTGAGCACTGAGCACAAGTGGAAACGAAAATTTGCAAAGCCAAGGCAAAGGGCCAAAGCAAAGCCAAAGTTAACCCAGGGAGCTCTTGCCGGCAAAGCTAAGCAGGCCGGAGCTCCCTGGGGCTGGTTTAAGCCAAAGTCAGCCCCGGGCAGGAGTCAGCCTCAGTAATTTCATCGCAACTTAATTTAAGTTCAGTTGTAAGGACGGTCTAATGAAAACCCACTTACCTGTCAAGGGAAGATAGCAATACAGGCTGACAGTCAGTCAGTAAGCAGACATGCAATGCATTCGAAGTGACAACAATCTTTGGAAAATCGTCCTTTTTGTACCAGACTTCTCGATCACCAAAGGCAAATCTTGCAGGACGTGTGGGAGCAAGTCGCGGGTACATACATACGCCCAAAACACCGTACCGTGTGCAGTGAAAAAAAATCCCCTTGTAACTCTATTAATAGAACATTGCGCAAAAATTCGCTCTCGTGATTGGTTAAACCTTACGTCATTATCTCAACTCTTTTGCTTGGTAATGATAGTCTATATTTTCAATCCGTAGTAAACAACTTCGGAATATAAAAAGATTAAAGCAGATTACTGTTCCGGAGTTGGGGGAGGGGGAGCATCCCACAAAAAACAACCAACCGGTCGAGATGATTTTTAATGGCTATTTTTTTTGTATTTATCGAAGAAATCATCATAATCATCCCTCGGCCGCCTCGCGGGATCGCTGCACAATGGAAATTGTAAGTATTTGAAGTGTATTATTAGTAGACTACACCTTGTTTTCAAACAAATAAACACGTGGTCAGCGCTTCGTCATCCCTTCGGTCCAGGCCTCTCTTGCAAACCTTATTGTATTTTATAGCAAAATACATTTCACAACAATGCCATTTCTATCAAGCAGGATTTGTGTTCATTTGGCACGGAAGCTTAGGACCGTGCGTCTATCTAATTTGCATAAAAATAAGATGTGAACCCTCCCCAACTTTATACTTTTCGAATTCAAACCATAGCTCTCTTTGGAGTTTTATTTATTTACACTGTACATAATGAGGAATTATACATGTACAACGTACGGCTATGTCCACTATTTTTTTTTATTTAGATATGTTGTGAAAGAAATAAAGAACAATGGTAGGCGTAGCTTGATTCAAGGTTTCCCAAAGCTACCAACCATTTGGAAACTCTTGGTAAGGCGATAAAAATATATTTTTACATAATAGTTTCACGTATAACAATTACTCCGAGCGTTAATGCTTTTTTTGTCAATCAAAAGTTTATTTAAAAAATACTCAAATTTTTGACGTTCCCAACTTATTCATCAGGAGTATGTTTACGTTCTTTATTTATTTCAAAAAAGCTGATTTAATTTGACCATATCTATTACTAACTTCTCCCATAAAGAGGGTCAAAGTTATTTTAGAGTCTTATCTCTAATAATACTAGCTGAAGAAAGATTGGAAGAAATTTGGCAAAAAGAGATTGATTAGAAATTCTGCATGGTAATTCCATATACAGGCTGTCAAAGAAAATAGAATAAGTTTGAATACAGTCATTATTAATGTTGTAATGCTTTACCGCGTAGATTATAATATGTATAAATAGAAGTTGAGAGACAACCCTACAATGGTGTAAAATACAGGACAATGTACATTTATTTGTAACATGCAAGAGAACACAATTATATTGGGGAAGTTTGATAGCATTGTATATCAACTTGTAGACATCAAGTTCGATTTTAATGTTGCTACTTTAATAAAAGGATACGAGTAAAAAAAATATGTATTGAATTTTTATTCATCTTGTGTTTTTATGAAAGGCATCCAACTTCAATTCGAACAGAAAGCCAGAGTTGCATATTTCAGGAATATATTAATTTATTTCAAAGATTGATTTGTAATTGTCTAGAAGTCGAAAACTGTAGAAGTAGGGAATTTGTGTATTTTTTAAAACAGTATGTTGAGGAAATCATCTGTTTTGGATGAAATCGTTTATATCCTTTGTAACTATTTTGACATGAGATTATTTATTTTAAAAATATATAAAAACTAGAAATTTGACGTGTCCAAAGACACAGATGCCCCCGCTTAACGCAATCAGAATTCATTCAATACGATTGATCTTAATATTGTGCAGAAACCAATATGCATATATATATGTAAGGAACAAATTTAGACCATTGAACCAACTTGCATATATAATGAGCTGTGACCTTTGACCTGGTGTCATCTACCTACACACCAAATTTTTTTAAAATCCATTAAATATTTTTCGAGTTATTGCGCAGAAACCAACTCACATATTTAATGAACTGTGACCTTTGACCTGTGGACTCCGAATTCAAACTTAGCCTGTATTTTGGTGTCATCTACCTACACACCCAAATTTTTTAAAAATCCATTAAATATTTTTCAAATTTTTGCATGGAAACCAACTCGCATATTTAATGAACTGTGACCTTTGACCTGTGGACTCCGAATTCAAACTTAGCCTGTATTTTGGTGTCATCTACCTACACACCAAATTTTTTTTAAATCCATTAAATATTTTTTGTGTTATTGCGCGGAAACCGAGTGGGGGACGGATGGACAGGCAATGCTTAATGCCCCATCCGGACTTCGTCTGCGGGGAATAAAAAAACCCAGGATTTGAGTTGAATATATTAGTTACAACCCCCCCCCCATTTTTTTTTCTCTCTCTCCCTCTATGTATACATACATGTATTCATAATACAAAATCCTCTCCACCATGAAAATCTTCACAAGGCAAAACATATAACCGATAATGGAATAAAAAAGAGCGTTTACAAAAGTATTCTTTATTTATATCATTCATAGCCTATCAGATAAGCTATTTCATTTATTGTACAATCAATCAAATCACATCATTTCGTCTTACAAAAATATATAAAAACAATTATCAGTGTAGCATAGTTTGAAAAAAATCTGTTGGTTTTTCAACCAAATGCATGTATAGTGCATATAACTATGTGTACTCAATAGAAATTTCAGATGTGATCATTTTACAGATCTCTCAAAGAAAAAATCATGTCCCAGTACATGTAGTTTGAATTTGAATTTTTGACCAAATTAACCAGGGATGCCGCTTTTAATAGTATTTTTAAAGGTCAAGTCCACCCCAGAAAAATGTTGATTTGAATGAATAGAGAAAAATCAAACTAGCATAACGCTGAAAATTTCATCAAAATCGGATGTAAAATAAGAAAGTTATGACATATTTAAGTTCCACTGATTTTTCACAAAAAGTGATATGCACAACTCAGTTGCATGCAAATGAGACAGTCAATGATGTCCATCACTCACTAATTTTTGTTTTTATTATTTGAGTTATACAATATTTCATTTTTTACGGATTCGACAATAAGGACCAACTTGACTGAGCCATATAGTATTAAACAATGTTAATCCCACATGTTCAGGGCGGAATTAATCGTTGTTTCATACCCTTTTCATAAACCTATCCTCCAATTAGCCGCCTAAGAGTACAGAATGCGGATAATTCAATAAAAATTGCGTTCATAAACTCCGAAAATAAGCCGCATTATTTTTACGAGCGCCCGTCCTGAAAAAGGCGGATAATCGCCATGACAACTGGACACGCCCCCTCCGATGCGGTTGTGTTGGAAAAGGGTGACCTTGTGACCGCACCATGGCAATTATCCGCATTATTTGGAAATGCGTTCATAAACTCAAAATCTTATCCCGATGCAGCTATTCATGTATTATGCGGATAATAGCAGCATCAGAGTAATGCGGATAACTCTTGTCCTCCTCCAATTTTACGACCAAATTATGCTGCTATTAGCCGCCTAATTCATAGTAATTGGGTTTATGAAAGGGGTATCACTTGGCCATGAGGAGAAAATTAGAATATTTCATATTTCACATAATAAAATACAAAAGAAATAGTGAGTGGATGACATCATCAGTCTCCTCATTTGCATACAGATCAGGATGTGCATATAACTGTTTTGTGAAATTAAGCGAAACTTTAAAATATCATAACTTTCTTATTTTACATCCGATTTTGATGAAATTTTCAGTGTTATGTTTGTTGGATTTTTCTCTTTTTATTCAAATCAACTTTTTGTTGGGATGGACTTGTCCTTTAAAAAGTAATGAAACAGAAAATGTTTGCTTTTGTCCATAACAAAAAAATAGTGATTTTATAGCTGCAAATACATAAAAACAATAGCAATTCCTGCTTTGGATTGATATGGTGGCAACAGTCTTAGGCATATTTCTGAAAGTAGAAAAGCAATGTGAATATGAGCTATATGTATACATCACAAATGTACAATATACTGTACATGTAACTCTTTGCACTCCACATCTATACATTACTACAAGGTCATGAAACAGATGTACATGTGAGGAAAGTCATTCAGAATTTCAGATTAAGTCTTTGAAATCAAGTCGTGCAGAGGACTTTACATGGTAATACAAAACATGACATTTTTGTGATTTCACATAAACAAACCCTTGTAATTACCAACATTGTACAAAAATAAACGTATTCACAAACAAGTACACGACATGGAATTACAAAGAAATACACAAGGAAACAAAATCAAAACACAAAACATAACTTTATATCATTCACATTAATCTTACTACAATTAAAGTATAAAATTCAAGTGGACAAAATCAAAAATACAAAAACGTAATTTAATATAAATCAAATAATTCTACATCAATTTGAATAACAGCAATCTTTTCATACATTTTTACATCTAGTAACATATGTCTAACAATTTATACAATTTTTCAAATCACAGTAATACTAACAATGTATCCATGTAACACTGATTTCATAAAGAGCTTTAAAGACTGACATCATTCACATACATGTAGCTCCCACAAACTACATGTCGGTTCTGCTATACATAAAATACATAAATGCACAATATCCACTCCCTGGGGAGTATTTCAGCAGAGTGATATGGCATTATGATGCAGAGCAAATATACAAATGGCTATTATGCATTCATACGATATCTCTTTAAATTCATACTTTTTCAAAATCCCTCCTAAATGTCCTAATTAGTTCTTGATTGGGCTTAAATTTATCTCTCAGTGTCCACAGTAAAATGTGAGTTTATACAAAGCGCTCATGCAATAGTATTTAACATTAACAATTTAAATAACTTTTACTACTCGTGTTTGAAATTATGGCATTATTGCATTTAAAAATACTAATTTCTTTAAATAAGGAAATAAAGAAACATGTGACCTGATTTGAATCCTGGACCCTGTAATAAAGACTTGTTCATTATTCACTACACAAACTCCTTCCCAATATACATGTACACTTAAGCTTGCATATGCCTACGTGTATTTATGTAAAACTGCATGTTCACTTCTTGATATCATTATGATATAATGATATTCAAACAACAGTACCCTGCTTTTTAAATGCAAGAAAATGTAGAAAAAAAAACACTGAAAAGATGCAGCACATGGATGTATTCATTACACTTACAGCTCATAGCAAAATTAATCATATACATGTACATGTATATGGTTTTATTTAGAGTCATTTTGCCTGACGAAGATTCTGCTAGGATCGAAAGCTTAGGCCCCCTTTTTACTCTCTAATTTACTCCATTGGCTCTCTTTTTTTAGATAAGCAGTTTTCAGCAGCTTCTTTTTGCCATGGTATTATTTAAACAAAATTCAATTGCTTTGATCCCACGTTTTTCTTTATTAAATATGGACGACGCATAGCCAAATCATTTAAGCTCTCTCTTTTTGGGGACCAGTAAAACAATTGAAAAACTGGATGTCTACTGGTCTGACATGAACATGTTGGACCAGTAGAAAAAAAAGGGTTAGTGTGGAGCCCTGGCTATATTCCTCCATCACACACTTTTATTGTCAAGGACACTGTTGGACTTACTTCATAACTATTGAATGAATCTAGTAGCAATAATGCAGTGAGCCAAGATGGAAACATGACATTTTAAGTTACTGTGCAAAGTTACAAACTATATTTGAACATATACTGACTCACTCTATTATTTTAAATAACCTAGAGTTCAAACACATGTAAAGGTCAACAAAACTGAGTTACAGTGTGTGTAAGAGTAAAAGTCAGTAAATACATGTACATGTATCAAGCTTCACTACAGGCACTTTCAAAATTTGCACAGTATTCTCTTTGGCACAAAATACATCGATGTCATATATGGATATGAAACAAAGTCAATTTGTTTTCATGTTTACACTGTCGAGCAAAAGTCACCTGTTATTTCAGTCATTAACGATGGTATACTTTGATGAACTTCCTCTATCCGACAGACTCAGATCCTGGTCTAAACGGAATTGATCTTCATGTCAACAGATTTCCTAACATCAAGGTTTAGATTGCCACATCCTCAGTATGAGCAATTCAAGCAGAACACCCTGTCACATCTCTCATCATAACTGGATAATAATAATATAAAAACAGAGAGAGAAATGGGTGGATTGAGAAGGGAGAAGAAAAGGGAGAGACAGAAATAGAGAGAGAAGGAAGTGGGGAGGAGAGATGACATAAAAGGTAAAGGAATAGAAAGAGAGACATTTAAGGATAGAGAGAAGAGATAGAAAAAATATTTGATGATACAATCTTTTAAACTTAAATACCCAAATGTAAACAACAGAGCAGAAGAAATGACTTAATATCTACCCCATTGACATGACTCATGAAACTTAAGGCATGTAGGATTATTTTCACAAGTTTTTTCATTAATTTTGCACTTGCATAAGGAAGCAGAATGGTGCTAAATAAAGAAACCGGGTGCTCCTCGGGCACAAAAAGAATGTTTTTTTTTTCAAAAAACTTTCTGATATGAAGAACAGGCACCTATGAAAAGAGAAAGGGGCACTTGTAAAACAGGTCCTTAGGTGAAAAGGGCACAGAAAACATCTGTGAGCAGCATTTTTGTGTGGGTAAAAAGGGGCACTGATTTGAAAAAGGGTAGTTACAAGAAGGCAAGGGATCACTTACTCAGACATATAACGGGTCCTTCTCGGGTGAAAGGGGAGCAGAACACGTTTGTGAGGGCACATGTTTGGTTAAAATTTGGCACTGATACGAGATATGGCATTTGCTAACACATAAAACAGGTCCTTCTCAGGTGAAAAGGGCACAGCACACGTCCGTGAGCAGCATTTTTTTGGGGGAAAAAAGTGGCATACGAGAAATGGCACATGGTAACACCTAAAATGGGCCCTCTTCTGAAGAAAGGGGCACAGTACACGTTCGTGAGGGGGCATTTTCTTGCGTTAAAAAAGGGCACCTTTTCAGTGCTTCAAAAAGTGTACAATGTAGAGTTACTGTGAGGATCACCATCCCTGAAGCACACCCACTCACCAAGCCAGGATAATGATAATATACAAATATACCAGGCTTTGATTAAGTATAGCGGGAATTATTCATCCGGGGTTGGACTGGCATTGCTATTTTTCCCAAGAGGCGAAGCCCCGAGGGAAAAAATAGTGATTTTGCCAACACAACCGAGGATGAATTATTCCCTCTATACATGTACTTTAGAAATGAAGGTCTGGTATATTTCTTTTATATCCTACTTTGATAAGTTATAGTCAGGCAGCATATGTCATCTACTTCGACAAAATGGCTAAGTATGATTTTTCACTTTGATGTGATTGGTGACATCACAAGGAACAACTTCCAACTTGGTGACAAATTTGTAATGGTCATCTTGACCATGTTAGGGGTCAAAATGTGGTCAATAGGGGTCAATTTTTGAAATTGCCCCGATCGTGTCGTGTCATACATCAAATTGTTTGTCTTGCTATACTGAACAAGTGAACACAACCATATACTCTTGACCTCCCATTAAAAAGTTATAAACAGAAATGTCAAAAGGTCAACGAACTTTCGTTAAATGGCAACTTACACTGAAGATGTTAAAAAAGCTACGTTAAAAAAGCTACGTTAAAAAAGCTACGTTAAAAAAGCTACTTTTTTTCTCCTTTTTTTTTCTTTTTGTATATGTGTGTACTTTTTTAATTTCGATTTTGATAAGTTCATCTTCAGAAGTCCTTAGCCAGAAGATAGAAATGGTCAAGACAAGGTCAGGGAAAGGTCAAAAGGTCAACAGACTTTCATCGGTAAGCAAACTACACTAAAAAGGGTTTGAGTCTCAGAAGTTGGTTCATTATTTTGAAAAGTCTCTATCTACATTGTAAGAAGACATTATCCATTAGATAAAAAGGGGTAAAATGTGCTCACTTAGGAACAAAATAGATAAATAGAGATAGACGTAGAATACATTCAGTCTGGTATATTAGTATTGTAGGAATACCTTGAAACAACTTGGCAAACCCTAATGCCCTTATAATCGTGTCATCTTCATGATGTTGTAAGTGCAACCAGCTTTTTCATAGTTTCTTAATTTAGGAATTCAATTCAAGTCCAATTCATTTTCAGTTTACTAGTCTTTGATATGTAAAGAAACATTTCATCTATTTGCTTTGTACAGAATAGTTTAATCAACAGAAATTATTGTAATGTATTTGGGTATATTTCTGCCCCCAGAAATTGTGATGAATTGCATTTTTACCGAAAATGAATATAACTGACCCAAAGTATCATTAAATCCTTAAATTTCACTTTACAAAACGCAAAAGGGCACCGATGATAAGCTCAAAACAGCACATGCAATAGAAATGTGCAGTCCTTCTTGGCTCCGGAGATCGAGTAATGGTCACAATATATCACATCAGCATAATAGACACCCATGACTGACTACAATGAGCATGCCCGCACGATGTCGTCTCTTTGTAACAAATAATATAACAGTCACACATTAGAATTAATAAAGAAGCAATTGGAGCCCAACTTATAATATCATCCTCAATCCTAACCTCATTATCGTATTCGTAACTTAATCCAAATAAGATGTTAGGCATCTTTCTTAGGAGCTGAGAGCAATGATCTATCGCTGTATCTACTCGGTTAACATAGTATTACACATATACCCAAATACATTACAATAATTTCTGTTGATTAAACTATTCTGTACAAAGCAAATAGGTGAAATGTTTCTTACATATCAAAGCCAAGTAAATTGAAAATGAATTGGACATGAATTTAATTCTTAAATCAAGAAACTCGGAAAGAGCTGGTTGCACCTGTAACATCATGGAGATAAGATTTTAAGGGCATTAGGGTTTGTCAAGTCGATTCACTGTATTCCTGCAATACTATGATACCACACTGAATGTATTCGACGTCTATTTCTGTTTATCTATTTTGTTTCTAAGTGAGCACATGTGTCCTTTTTTTATCTTATGGATGTCTTCTTAGATAGAGACTTTTCAAAATAATGAACCAACTTCTGAGATTCTAACCGTTTTTAGTGTATTTTGCCTACCAATGAAAGTTTGTTGACCTTTTGACCTTTCCCTGACCTTGGCTTGACCATTTATATCTTCTGGATAAGAATTTCTGAAGATGAACTTATCAAAATCGAAATTAAAAAGTACACACATATAAAAAGGGGGGAAGGAGAAAATAATCCGAGAAAAAGTAACTATCTTAACATCTTCAGTGTAATTTGCCATTTAACGAAAGTTTGTTGACCTTTTGACATTTCTGGTCATAACTTTTTAACGGGAGGTCCAGAGTATATGATTGTGTACACTTCCTTGTTCAGTATAACAAGACAAACAAATCGATGTATGACACAACACAATTAGGGCAATTTCAAAAATTGACCCCATTTTGACCCCTAACATGGTCAAGATGACCATTACAAAATTTGTCACCAAGTTGGAAGTTGTTCCTTGTGATGTCATCAATCACATAAAAGTGAAAAATCAGACTTAGCCAATTTTTCGAAGTAGCCGCTAAATCATGACATATGCTGCCTGACTATTAGAGCAATTGATCTTGATAATCTTGTTCTTGTACTCTAAGTTCATCCGTTTTTTTTTTTATCAGAAACAAACCAGCCGCCGCCGCGCTGACTGACCTACTTTTCAGGAAGCGCTTAGTGCGCGGAACGCGTATTAGTGCTTGCCCCATCATGATCTGTGACGTCAATGATGGAATAGTCGACTATTCCATCACTGACGTCACCGAATAGCACACTTTCTTCGGTGGGCGTTTCATTTTCGACATCGCGAAATAGTGAGAATATGTTTGGTCACATGAACCTATTAAAACCAATCAGCATACAGGATTTAATTTATGTAGGACATAACTTAAAATATGATGGCAAACAAACATAGCTGGGAAATATATTGTGGAATTTATTTGATATTTACTTTAAAATATCATCAATGATCAATATCATCCCACAGTTTAGTGGTCTACCATCTGACACATCTAAAAATGAACAGTTTTATTGTTTGCCTGTATCTCTGTATGTGCAATTATGTGCAGATCAAGTACTTATTAATCCCATTGAAATACTTGCAAAATAAAATAGCAATATAGTAAAAACACACAGCAACAAAAAGATGTAGGCCTACATACGACATGAGCTATTTCCTGAATAACAGGAAAATGTGAAGTGTGTCAATGTATGTAAATGCATTTCACAGTACATGTATCAAAAATAAGTTGAGTCATGCAACTCTTAGACTTGTCTCTTACTTCCCTGTATACACATGTGTGCAGGGAAACATTATACACAAACATTATTTACAAACAGCAAAATTGGGTTTGTTTCTTCTGTTGATGCTACACGATGCCTGATATAGCAATGGTTTTGCTATTAAACAAATGATCAGCTATACTAAAGCTTACAGCACAGAAACAATTAAGTTGCATGTACATGTGCAATGTAGCTCCTTCAGGGGATGGTGCAAAAGGGGGTGACTGACCCCCCTGGTTTTGCAAGAAGTGAAAACAAAATAAGAGAAAGAGGAAGGAAGGGAAGAGATAATAAAGATATTGCAGTTATGTATCTCTATACTACATGTATCCCTATCATTCTATCAATAAATAATTGATGCTATTTCCAGGTTGTGTTTCTCCTCTGTTAAAGATACACTGGCATCGCCCCTGAGATCATCAATGACTTGACAGATATCAAGAACAGCAATAATAATGGCTGAACTTCGCAAGCGAAGATTAGGAAGATTTACATGACTTTTTGTGACTATAAAGTCCAATTTTGGAGAGACACACTCTCCCACATCTTGGACATGGATGGACTTGCTCATGGGGGGCAGCGTCCTGAGTGGAAATACGGGCCTTCCGCCTTCTGCGTCCTTCCTCTAAGGCTGCACGACGTCCTGCTTCGAAGGAAGCAGCTGCCTTCTTGGTGCGTTGCCTCCATGCATTTCGATTCACTGCATGCGCTTCCCACATATCATGGCTGATGTTACACAAGGACAGGTTGCACTTTAGAGAGTCTTTGTAGCGTTTACGAGGTGCACCTCTCTTCCGCTTGCCGGAGCAAAGTTCACCAAAGAGCAAAATCTTGGGAAGGCGGTTTTCCTCCATTCTGTAGACATGCCCAGCCCAACGCAGCTGCAATTGTATGAAGATGGCTTCGATACTTGACAAGCCTGCTCTTTTGAGAACCTCAACGTTTGTCACATGGTCTTGCCAGCGAATCCTGAAGATGCTTCGGAGACATCGTTGGTGGAAACGCTCTAGGAGGCGTATGTGACGGCGGTACAAAGTCCAGGACTCTGCCCCGTACAGGAGTGTTGAGATGACAACAGCTCTATAGACGCTCAATTTAGACTCTGTTTTAAGGTGATGATTGTTCCAGACTCTCCTTCGTAGTCTGCCAAAAGCACTGTTTGCTTTAGAGAGTCTATTGTCAATTTCCTTGTCAAGTCTAGCATCATTTGAAATAGTACTTCCCAGGTACGTAAAGTGCTTGACAGCATTTAGCTCTGAACCCTCAATGAATATGACCGGAGGAGAGTATTCCGCTTGAGGTGCAGGTTGGAACAATACCTCAGTCTTTTTCATGCTGATAGATAGGCCAAATAACTGAGCTGATTCCGAGAAGCATGTAGTGATGCGTTGTAAATCCTGCTGGCTGTGTGCTACTAGAGCACAGTCATCTGCAAAAAGCAGTTCACGTACAAGATATTCCCGAGTTTTGGTGTGAGCCTTAAAGCGTCTAAGGTTGAAGAGTCCTCCATCTGCACGGAAACGGATGTATACTCCCTCATGTATATTTCTCATGGCATGCTCCAGCATCATACCAAAGAAAATTGAGAAGAGGGTTGGAGCCAAGACACAACCCTGCTTCACTCCTGTGGATATCACAAAAGAATTAGACAGGTCACTCTTGTACCTCACTTGCCCACGTTGTCCCACATGCAGCTGCTTCACTATGGATATGAATCTGGGTGGACAACCTAGTTTCTCCAGAATCTTCCACATCCCTTCTCTGCTCACAGAATCAAAGGCCTTAGTGAGGTCAACGAAAGTTACGTATAGGCCTTTGTTTTGTTCGATGCATTTCTCTTGTAGTTGTCTCAGAACAAATATCATATCTGTGGTACTCCTGTTTGCCCTAAACCCACACTGACTCTCTGGAAGATTTGGCTCTGCAATGGTGGGCTGAAGCCTATTCAGCAGAATCCTGGCTAAAACCTTCCCAGCGATGGATAAGAGGGTGATACCACGATAGTTGGAACAATCTGCCTTTTCGCCCTTATTTTTGTAAAGGGTGGTGATTACAGCATCCCTTAAGTCACTAGGAATCTTGCCTAGAACAGCAATAATGCCAGATTCATAATTGACTGAAATCAGTCTCCTAATACATTGTGCCTGTGAAGAACTCTTTCAAGGCAAACGAAGTTTGCTACGGTGCCCATGTTATACATGTACATGTAATAATGTTATAATTATAACTCTAAAATCTAGCTTATTCTGAGTTGTCATCAAACTATTCAAATTTTGAGGATATACAAGGGAAATTTTCAGCCACCAGTGAATGATATTGTTTAAAACTTACTTGATTGTTGAGCATCTTTTGCAGAATCCACTCTCACAGTTGACACAGATTTGTCTACATCCATAGCACAAATTCTTCTCACAGTAAGCACAGACAAAATGAACTGGCATACCAGGGTTTTGACAAACTACACAAAGTACCTTTGAATAATCTGGAAGAAATGGAGGGGAAAAAGGAATTTATGATCCTGCTAAGCTTAACAGATAACATATTCTCGCAGTTCATAATGAAATACAGAGGCTACATATGCCTGCTTTAAAATTAAACATTTATCTGTATGTTAGTATTGAAAAACAATTCAAAGCTGCCAAGCACTGCAGGGATTTTTTTCCTTCAATAGTATACTTGCACACTATAACTGTCTGGGTACCTTAGGGCAACTGGGCCAATCTTCACTACATTTACATGATCCAGGCAATTATAATTTTTTCTTGCATTTTCAGGGGCTACTTTTTACAACTTACTGCCTAAATCTGCAACATTGGATAAGCTTTAACATTGCAATCAATGGAGGAATTTTAAGGGCTCTTTTAAACATTTTGGGGCAAGACTGCCCCCGAGCCACTGCATATTTTTTTCAACATGATCTCTCTCTCTTTGTTAGAGTAAACATGGTGTAAACTGTTTCATGAAAGACATCCTTTCATTATAAATATGAAGTTTCACTAGGAGTAAAATTTCAATCTCATTTAAATAGACGATATCAAAATATAATTTCACATCTTGGCAATACTCACTCTTTTTTACACACATTCACAACTAAGAATAAAAATTACAAACAATAACATGTGTTACGATATCAGTATGGATATCGAAGCACTCCATACACCTCCCACAACATGGATACCATGCCTGTTGATCGACCTGCCTAGCTGGCCTGTATAATAAACCTGTATATACGTTCACACCAAAGTCTCCACCAGAGTCCTTTGTATTGGATCATGGTGGCAGCTGAAAACAGTGATCGCCTTTGAAATGACAGGGATCAAGTAACCAGATACTGTATTGTTGGGAAGTAAACTGCATGTCTTTTTACCGAAATTCGCATGCTTCATAACCTACTAACCCAACGGGCGCCCGCGAGCCGCTCGCCCGCTAGCCCCGGCTATCGCATCGCTACTGTACCGTACTGTGCATACCCAATGCACTGTCACAGCAAATCACACAGTGTTGTGAGAAGGAGCGAGATGCTAACGGTAACTGTAAACAATCAAATATAGCCTGAATAAGTTATAACTGTGTTCAATCACTGGCACAGAGGTCTGCATCATAAGATCAACATACACTAAAAGTTGATAAAACCTAAATTACTTAATTTTCTGGACTGGAGTGTGAACAATGAATTAATATTTTCCTAATATTAATTGTAAATCTGGAGTGTGAGAAGTGAGTGGGAGTGACCAGCATTTTCACTGCATGAAACACCTAATGACATTCACACAGGGCTGTGAGTGCGTTACAGGTACATGTATCATCACCAGTCGACCTGTGACTGTAAGGAGCGTTCACACGTGGATATAATCAGACATTAACATCTACACTCATTCATTTAAATACCTAATACGTACAGCGAACATACACAATGAGTAGTGGAAAATATCCAGAAATGAACTGGGAGGCAACAGACCTACCCGAAGAGTTCCAGCTTTTCAGACAAAGAATGGAGCTGATTCTAGCAGACCAAGACATAACTGATCAGAGAAAAATTGCTCTAAAAATCAAGATTGCTGTAGGCAATGAAGGCTTGCGTCGAATCAATGCATCGGGGCGTTCAGAGACCGATAAAGAAAAACCGCAAGAGCTATGGAGACTATTAGAGGCACAGTTAAAGGTCAATATCAATTTTCGCATACACCGCTTAGAGCTAATGCGGTACAGACAGAAACCAGATGAAACGATCGATGAATTCGTAACCAGGTGTAGGGACAAAGCCAAAAATTGCGATTTCGAGGAAGCTGAGTTAAATGAGCGAATCATGGAGCTAGTGATTGCGTCAACTCCAAGTCTCGAATTCCAAAAGTCGTTGCTAGATCAACCGAAAGGTTACAAGGTCGAACAAATTTTGGTAAAAGGTCGTAAATACGAGGCAGTTGCTGCGAGCCGCCAATGTCTTGAGACACTAGACCCTATACAGAATATTGATTCGTTCAAGCGTAACCAGGGACGAAAAGCATGTGGTAACTGCGGACGTTTCCACAAACCTCGTCAGTGCCCTGCGTATGACGATGAGTGCCGTGCCTGTGGCACCAAGGGCCATTGGGCCAAATTCTGTCGTAAATCGAAAAATGATCGTGGTCGTAAACAGAATCGTAGATCAGATGACCGAAGATCCGACACGGTATCTGATGATCGTAAACCAAAACAAAACAAATCACGATCAAAGTCGAAAAGTCGAAAGAGTAAACCAATAAGCGAAATGGACATAACACATGATACTACCACAGATCATGATCATTATCAATCTTCAGACAGTCCATTCAACGTAGCACAATTCGACACCATACACACTAGTGGACCACACACAGTTGTAAATCCAGAAGGTACTGTAGCATTTGCTAACATTGACATAATATGCCCACAGAGAGTAGGTCAACATAAGCTTTACCTAAAAGTGGACTCGGGGGCAAGTGCTAACACTATCACAGTACGTACCGCCAAAGCAATTTACGGTCCAAAGTGGGAATCAGTAGTGAAACAAACAACGATAAAACTTATAGCTTACGGAGAGACACAGATTCCATGTAAGGGTACACTAGACATAAAGTGTAGATACAAGAGTACAAAATGGTCAACACATACATTCTATGTAGCAGATGTCAAGGGTCCAGCGATCCTAGGGTTGTTAGGTTGCACTGACCTTGGAATTATCACAATTCACTCAATGCACAACAAAACACCTACAACCAATCCTAAACCTAAACAAACACCTATCACAAGTGTAAGGGATCTCAAACAAGCATATCCGAATCAGTTTGATGCTATTGGTAGTTTCCGAGGGAAGGCAATGCTTCATGTCAAGGATGATGCTAAACCTACCATAGACGCACCCCGCAAGTGCAGCGTACACTTGAAAGACAAAATCAAGGCGGAACTGGACAAAATGGAGCAGCAAGGAGTCATCAGAAAAATTGAGTACCACACCGATTGGTGCAGCTCCATGACCACTGTTGTGAAGAAAGATGGATCCATCAGGATTTGTCTTGACCCCAGGAGGTTAAATGATGCCTTGAAGAGATGCCCGCACAAGGTACCAACCTTGGAAGAGGTCCAACCTGTCTTCGCAGGAGCTCAGTACTTCTCTAAGTTAGACGCGAAGGCTGGTTACTGGTCGGTTCACCTAGCAGAGGAGTGCCAGGATCTCACCACATTCCGTACACCATTTGGAAGGTACTGCTTCCAAAGACTACCATTTGGGTTATGTACTAGTCAGGATATCTTCCAGCAGCATATGGATAGGATTGTCCAAAATGTGCCAGGCTGCATATGCATCGCAGATGACATAGCGATCATAGGAAGAACGGAGGAGGAACACGATAGAAATCTCTACTTACTCATGGAGACGGCAAAGCAAGAAGGCTTAGTGTTCAACAGCTCCAAATGTACTATCAAGAAGGAAGCCATCAACTTCTTTGGTTCCAAGTACACTAGATCAGGTATCTACCCAGATCCGAGCAAGGTAGAAGCTATCACATCAATGCCATCACCCAAGGACAAAGAAGATGTTCAGAGATGCCTAGGATTATTCACATACATAGCAGCATACATCCCTAACTTCTCAGATAAGTCAGCGCCACTTCGAGAACTTCTACACAAGGAAGTACCATTCATCTGGGACGATGATCATGAACATTCCTTGAACAGCCTGAAAAGTGCAGTATCATCAGGTGCATGTCTACAATTCTATGACCCAAAGAAAGAGACAACTCTTGAGGTAGATGCATCGATGAAAGGGCTAGGAGCATGCCTGCTCCAGCAAGGCAAACCAGTTGCATTTGCATCCAAAAGTCTTTCCACTGCACAGTCCAACTATTCCAACATAGAGAGGGAAACCTTAGCCCTAGTGTTTGGTATCAACCGCTTCCATACATATCTGTTCGGGAAGGAATTCACCGTCATAACAGATCACAGACCATTGGAAATGATATGGAAGAAACCTCTTAGAAGTGCACCACCACGTCTACAGAGATTGCTTATCAAAGTCCAAGGATACCGATTTCAAGTCAAGTATCGACCAGGAAAAGACATGATTCTTTCCGATACCTTGAGCCGACTTCCTAATCCCAAGGAAGCACGCGATGTTCCGCTAGATGTCAGAGTGGAATCCATCTGCTCTGAAGCCGAAGATTCGCACCAGATTGACTTGATATACTTCGGACAACACAAGAGAACAGAGCTTCAGAGAGAAACGGCTAATGATCCTGTTCTCAGATCACTATGGCAAATAGTCACTCAGGGATGGCCTGAAACCATCCAAGAATTGCCGACATCCCTTCGTCAATTTTGGTCTTACAGAGATGAAATCGGAGTATCACACGGAGTACTCTTCAAGGGAAGTCAAGTCATCATACCGAAGACACTAAGGAATGACATCCTTAGACAGCTTCATCTAGGACACATGAGAATCGAAAGCACGAGACGACTTGCTCGTGAGACAGTGTTCTGGCCAAACATCAACAAGGACATTGATCAGTTGATAAAGCAGTGTGAAACATGCCAGAAACACCAAGCAAGACAGCAGAAAGAGCCACTGCATCCCCATGATGTACCACCAGCACCATGGACCAGACTGGGAACCGACTTGTTCATGCACAATAGACAAGAGTATCTACTCGTTACTGATTACTATTCCAAGTATCCCATCATTGCTAAGCAGCCAAGCTAACCGATACATCTAGTGCAGCTATAGCAAGACAGATGACGGGAATCTTCAGTCTGTTTGGTCCACCAGAAGAGATTGTGTCTGACAACGGTCCACAATTTGTCGGAAAACCATTCCAAGACATGTGCAAGAAGTGGAATATCAAGCACATCACTTCTTCACCGCACTATCCAAGATCCAACGGATTAGCTGAGAGAATGGTTCGTACAATCAAGAATCTGTTGACAAAGTGTTCTCAAACTAGCCAAGACAGTCAACTAGCCATGATGCACCTGAGAGCAACACCAGTTGACAATAACTTGAGATCACCAGCAGAGATGTTGTTTGGAAGACCCATCCGAACCACATTGCCAAGTCACTATCTTTCGAGAGATTCTGCTGCTACCGAGTTTCTCTTGAATAGGCAAGACAAAATGAAGGAAGTGCATGATCGACATGCAAGTTCTGATCTGCCACCACTGCATGTAGGACAGCCAGTGAGAGTTCTGCATCCAAGAGACAACACTTGGATACCAGCCAAAGTATCCAAAATCTGTGAAGAACCTCGATCCTATGAAGTTTCAACGCCAAATGGAGGAATATTGAGGAGAAATAGATCTCACTTGAGGGAAATTCCATCCACCAACCCAACTCCAAAGCGTGTGAGGTTCGAAGAAGACCATTCCACAGAAACTCAACCAGAGGAAGACAACGTCCAACGAACACCAATGTCCAACTCTAATCAATCTCAACAGACATACTCACAAACCACGAGGTCTGGACGCACTATTCGCAAACCAGAGAGATTCATGTTTGAAGATTGAACATTATGAACACTCTAAACTCTCAAACAAAGAAGAGAAAGAGAAGAAAGAAGAACACTGAAGACATTAGTGTAGTTTTAAGTTTGTTATGTGCATGTATAAACATTGTACATTATTTTTGGTATGTCAAGATAGTGTTTACGAAATTATCAAAAAGACACTATAACCAAAACTTATTGTTTGGAAATATTGATTTCAGGATCAATCCGGTTATCCAAATTATTTTCAGTTTTGCACAAGATTGAAGTTATGTAAAATTGAAGATGCATACAGTTTATCACAAATTGGTATTATTCTCACAAACCAAACAATTGCTATATTATTATATGATAAATCACAACTAAGCCAAATTACCAAAATTTGCAGACTACCAAAAGTATTGTTTGAAAACAATATCATTGAAATTTGAAATTCTCAATCTTATCAGAAGAAGGGGGATGTTACGATATCAGTATGGATATCGAAGCACTCCATACACCTCCCACAACATGGATACCATGCCTGTTGATCGACCTGCCTAGCTGGCCTGTATAATAAACCTGTATATAAGTTTACTACCAAAGTCTCCACCAGAGTCCTTTGTATTGGATCAACATGATGCATCAAAATTTCTGAATGTTCATGCAGTTACTGGTCATTGGGCTTCGGCAGGGAGTTGGGAGTTAGAACTCCCTGGTACACTAATTGTCTGATCTCACTTTTAGGTGATTACATGTATATTATCAAAGAAATGGGAAAAAAATACTTTCCTCATTAGTGAGTGGTCATAAAAGTGGATTCAATTGGTGTGATATGTACCTAGCATTGGATGACACCAATTTTTTTTTAGTGAAAAGAGAAAGCAAAAATGTCCCTTTCCCTGAATCCCCTAAAAACAAAATCCCTCAAAGATAAAACTTTAAAGGACAAGTCCACCCCAACAAAAACTTGATTTGAATAAAAACTAAAAAGAGAAAAATTCAACAAGCATAACACTGAAAATTTCATCAAAATCGGATGTAAAATAAGTTATGACATTTCAAAATTTCGCTTCATTTCACAAAAACAGTTATATGAACGAGCCAGCTACATCCAAATGAGAGAGTCGATGATGTCATTCACTCACTATTTCTTTTGTTTTTTATTGTTTGAAATATGAAATATTTTGATTTTCTCGTCACTGTCATGTGAAATGAAGTTTCATTCCTCCCTGAACACGTGGAATTCCATTATTTTAACATTTTGTGCTTCAGGCAAGGAGGTCCTAATCGTCAAATTCGTAAAAATTGAAATATTGTATAATTCAAAACAATAAAAAACAAAAGAAATAGTGAGTGAGTGACATCAACTCTCTCATTTGGATGTAACTGGCTCGTTCATATAACTATTTTGTTAAAAATAAGCAAAACTTTGAAATGTCATAACTTTCTTATTTTACATCCGATTTTGATGAAATCTTCAGCATTGTGCTTGTCTGATTTTTCTCTATTGATTCATATCAACATTTTTCTGAGGTGGACTTGACCTTTAAAGAAACAATGATCCGAAGTCTTAACCATTATCCATTAGGCTACTTCATTCCAATGCCCACTAAATGACTGGCTATCAAATCAAATTAAATGTTTATAAAGACATTATAAAGCTACAAAACTGAATGGAAAAACTGAAAAAAAGAAGTTCGGTCAGCTAAAAATCTAGATGTGAAAGTATTTTACCTGGCCAAGTACATTTATGAACTTTAAAAATGTAATCCACCAGGGCTAAGCCAACTCCAGATTGGAAAGGGTAAAAAACTATTGGCCAGCCTAATTCCCAAGTCACACTTACATGCCTTCATACATGTTTTTGGAGGGACCAAAATTTTATGACCTTTCAGGACATGAGAAGTCTTCATTAGCCAATCCAAGTATTGATGAGAACAATATATGAGGTCAAATATATTTTTGTTGGCTATTTCTTTTTGCAAGGTGGAAAAGGGGCAATTAAGCCTGAAGCGGGATGTACATTTACATACGTAGTCATAACTCTTATCATTACCTTGTTTTGTGTTAACACTCTTAAGGGGAGAATTACTGTACACTAGTTGTCCTGACATGCTCAATCTATACTGATCGTTGTGACATGATGGAGGGCTTGGACTAGCTGTAATAGTTGTGGGATTATTGTTATTCTGTACAGGATTGTCTTCCATCATCTCGACCTCTTGACCTTGAGCAGCCATAGATCTCTGACCATCTCTCAAAAGCTGTAATGTGCGATCTGTTAGAAATTTCAGAAACAGAATCAGTGGAAAATACATATATAAACAAAGCCTTCACTTTTGAAATTCGGAGAAAGGTACATCAGTAGAGGCGCTGGTCAGAAATTTGGGATCGTCCCAGTTTACAGGGACTGTCTCAGTTTACAAGGATTTCTTCACACAAGAAATCTGGGAATGTTCATTCACCTGTCAAGTGCCGACACCTAATGTATCAAGTGTTCTAGTCAATGTAAACATATCAGGTTTCACAACAAGATTATTGGAAGACCTTAAGTCATGAAAAATAGACAGTGAACTGGGGGGAATTGAGGTCACTGAATCTATTTTTAGCACTCTCAATTTCCGTAATTGCTGTCTTTGTCCCGTAGGGGGAAGTGAAAAAAAAATGTCCCCATAAACAAGGACAGTCTCAATTTATCAAGACATGATTTGTCTTGGTTTATGAGGATATCCTTGTTTTCTGGGACAATCCCAATTTTTGGACCAGCGCCTCTACTGTACATGTACAGTGCAGTCTCAACATATCAACATGATTAATTTCCAATGATCTATCTCAACTTCATATTCTTTTTACTCTTTCAATTTAAACACATGAAAAAGTAAACTTTCCTCAAATAGATCTAGAGACTTTAGAGTCTAGACCTAGACTCTACTCTCTAGGCCTACATGTAGTTAAAAATTAGCCTAAGCCCCCCACCTGTAAAAATACAATCAATTCTAAATGCATTTTGTGGGTGAATTAGTAAAATCATGAAGTGTCAAGATAGGGGTCTAACATAATCTTTGAAACAGAGACAAAATAGACCCAGCGCCAGCTCATGCAGCTCCAAACATGCAAACATGGCAAAATGCAAAGTAAACTAAAGTAAAGCAGATGGCCAAGCCAAGCAATGGCAACAGCTGGAAAAAATTACCAGTTGCCTATATTTACATGTATGTGTATTCTACATGTAGGCCTAGATGGCTAGATCTACATTAATAACAGTCGCTCTTTTATAACACAATCATAATGTGATGCTCACCATAGACCACTTTCATATTTGCTTCCTTGTTGACCCCCATATTAACTTGTCGTTGAGTCACAAATGTTTTCAGTTGAAAAGGGCAAAAGTCACCAGAGAAGGGATTCGGTCGTTTCGGCATTTTGATGACAACAAAGAAGACTCAATATCGACGATTAATCAGCGTTGTAATCTAAAAATCAATGACAAAACAATATGAAAATGTACTACTAGGCCTAGGACTGCATAGGAATTGACAAGTAGATGAAGCTGAGATTGGTGAAGTAGATGAAGCTACATGTAAGTTTGACAAGTATCAGTCTCTGTCTCTGAGTTCTGTGCCGTTTATATGCACGCTGTTTCCCTATTGTTTATCATCTTAAGCTCGCAAACGGCGCGAAATTCCGACAGACATATGCCCTTTCTCAGATAGTACGTACCGGTACCGTAGGCTACGCTACTGTTGGCTGCTTCTGCTGTACAATCGCAGCTTCGGACAACTGTGCCAAACTCTTTGGCCGGATGCATAAGGGTAACGAGGTTGCGCTATTTGTTTTGGAGTCGATTCTCGATCGGCGATGCGACCTAGAGATCTAACAGGAAATAATTGTTACCAGTCTCGATCAGCTGTGCCTTTTAAAAATGGCGGTGATCTTGGAACATATTTTGTCCAAAAAGCTGTCAATTAAAGAAGTATTGAACTGGTTGGTTGACGGAAAATCTAATGTGAGTTTATTTGTTCCCTATGAATTATTTTGATTTTCATTTCATGGTTTATTAAACATTCATAATGTGTAGACCAAATCTCTCAATAATATATCGTAGTCCCATTCGTTTATATCTGTGTAAACCTCATCACATCACATCACATTTCAGGATGTGGATTACTCTGACATTGAATGAATATGATTTCTCCTGTCTCCGGGGAGCGATTCATGAATGACAGGACTTGTCGGAGGTTTTGTCCGACAAGTCAAAGATACTACAAGGGGTAGATCGGACACTTCGGCGATTTTTTTTGAAATGCTAAATTCTATGGGAAAGGGCGGCATATGTGATATACATGTAGGCCCCGCTCGAAAAAAAAATTGTAATCGACCATACCTCAATATCTAGGTTGCTAACTTCACCTCACTACATGTATATATACTCGTGATAGGCCCCGCTGTTGTGTTGAGTGGCTTGGAATGTCCATGCGCGGGGCCTGTTTCACGAGTATAGTACTATATAGGCCTAGTCTTGAGGACGCAATGATGATGATTTTTTTAAATATGTCATATATTTCTTCATCATTGACGTCTTGACACTCTCTCCATAGTGCCTTCAGCGAACGACCAAAACAAAGATGGATGCCCCCCAAAAATCCATCCTTTTAAACCGAATTAAAGAGCATTCATTTAATTTTATTAATTCTTACACCTTCCTACGCCTAATGCGTAGGAAGGTTTTAAATATTACTATTTAAAAATGTAAAAAAATGAAGATTTCTTACCTAACTGATGCCGCGTAGACCCCTCGTTCCACATGTAAACAACGGAAATACAATAGCGTCGACCCTTGAACCGCTTATGTATGACGTACTTCCGGAAAGCAATGCCGTCTTAACGAACAATTTAATTGTAATATTTGTTAAATAAGATTTTTTATCTCTAAATTGTTCGTTTAGACGGCATTGCTTTCCGGAAGTACGTCATACATAAGCGGTTCAAGGGTCGACGCTATTGTATTTCCGTTGTTTACATGTGGAACGAGGGGTCTACGCGGCATCAGTTAGGTAAGAAATCTTCATTTTTTTACATTTTTAAATAGTAATATTTAAAACCTTCCTACGCATTAGGCGTAGGAAGGTGTAAGAATTAATAAAATTAAATGAATGCTCTTTAATTCGGTTTAAAAGGATGGATTTTTTTGGGGAATCCATCTTTGTTTTGGTCGTTCGCTGAAGGCACTATGGAGAGAGTGTCAAGACGTCAATGATGAAGAAATATATGACATATTTAAAAAAATCATCATCATTGCGTCCTCAAGACTAATATAGGCCGCACTACGGCACTTCAGATACTCCAAGAGTCCAACACAGTAGCGGGGGCCTATATTACGAGTATATATTAAGCTTGCATCCGAAGATAGTCGCGAAACAGGCCCCGTCCAATGCGCTTGTCCCAGCATTCGCATGTGTGTTGGGCTCAGATGACGGCTATATAGTATACTTGTTATCGAGGCCCCTTACACTGTTATAAAGTGGAAAATAACGTGGTCGTGGGGCTTGTTTCCCCGCGCGGTGGACGATGAGAATTATCACGGGCGGCGCCCCCTCCCGGGGGGGGGGCTCTAATTTATTTTCCAAATAAACAAGGAAAGAATATCATGGGCGGCGCCAGTTTAGGGGGTGGGGGGGCTCCAATTTCCTTTTTCAGAAATCTATCTGTCGATTTACTTATGTATGAATATAGTTTTTCATTATTCATTCATTTATCAATCTATTTGTATTGATTAAATAATGTATTCATTAATCTTTTAATTAATTTGTGTTTAGTGTTTTTTTCTTTTGTGATCTATTTGTATTGATTAATTAATGAATTCATTAATCATTTAAGTTATTTGTGTTTGGTGTTTTTTTCTTTTGTGATCTATTTATATTGATTAATAAATGTATTCATTAATCATTTAAGTTATTTGTGTTTGGTGTTTTTTTTTTGTGATCTATTTACAGTATATTGATTAATTAATGTATTCATTAATCATTTAATTTATTTGTGTTTGGTGTTTTTTTTCTTTTGTGATGTATTTGTATTGATTAGTTAATGTATTCATTAATCATTTAATATATTTGTGTTCAGTGTTTTTTTTCTTTTGTGTTATATATATGGAGAGAGTCATAGGTCGTGTTTAATTATTTTTATGTGCGGAAGTTCATTTATTTTAATCTATTTTAATTGCTTATCTATGTATTTATATTGATTAATAATGTCTTTGCCTCTACAATTTATCAAGTAGATTGTTCTAATTTCTTACAACTCACGTTCTGTAAATTGAAGGCCATGTTTGAGATTTCGTTTTTTTTTTTTGGGGGGGGGGGGGAAACTGTCACAAATTTTTCGCTTTGTTCTTTTTGATAAAAGTAATGTATGTTTGCATTTAAACTTGATCCATAAATTTATAATTCCAGTTTATTTCCATGAAAAAGGAAAAAAAAGTTTGAAAATCATACTGTAGTCACTGAGTCTGACTCTGAGTGAAACTGACAGCATTTAGCTTTAGCCCGTAGCTAGTCCTAAGTTGCAGAGACATTGAATGGGCAGTGGGCATCAATGGAAAGTTATAAAGGCAAACTTCCAAATGCCTATTTTAGCAAACTGATTTTCGCATTTTAGCTAATTTTATCCCCATTTTAGCTTTATCTTTGATTCAACCCAGCAGTCTACTCTCCAATGTCCAGATAGAACTGTTCCTACTACCAGATTTTGTTGAAATTTATGTGATATTCAAGAGCTTGTAAAGTAAATCTGGTTAAAAATCAAGCTAAAACTGGTTTGCCAAAAAATGGGCAAGAAATAGTCATTTGGGATGACTGAAAGTTTGTCGGCTCCAAAAAAATCAACATCCAGCCTATCCAATGAAAAAGCATGGAACCATTCCAAAATGGCAGAGTATGCATGTATGAGAGGACACATATAATTATGCTTTTTGTTGATATCTTTTTGTATCGACTAGTACACGCACATGAGTCATGACATTTAGGTGGGTTTCCCATCCAGGGCCCACCTCATGAGGCATCATTGCAATTCTTAGTGATAAGGCAGTGGACTTAGGAGTGATTGTGTTCACTATTCACACACCAAAATTCTCTTTGAAGAAGACCCATGTTTTTATATAAAAAAAAATCAGTATTTGAAGTATGCAAAATGTCTGTTTATTCATGGTTACAACCTGCATGCGATCAGGAGCTATTTTTGCTTACTACCAGTTGACTGGCAATAGCAACATAGAGAATGACATTATAAAACTTCTATGTTTAGCTATTAAAGATTTGTTTTCATACATCTATTGATTTTATTTTCATTGTTCATTCTTGTTTTTACATCTGTAGAATTCTGAATTTGTTGATCTGTTGAGGGATACCAAACTGCAGACAGAATTCCTACCATACTTCATCAATAGCCTGAGAGATCAGACGGCTCACCTAGTATGCAGGGGATCGTCTGCTGTTTCTTCTCCAGCAAGGACACCAAGCAGCTTACAAAAACTGAAAAGAGCCAGTCAAACACGTCCTCCACGCAGTGAAGGTTCAAAGGTCAATCGTACACAACTGTTTGCTACTGGGAACCGCCAGTCCAGCTGGTCAGACAAAGATTTCACCCCTGTTTCAAGATTCCCAGCAGAAGAACAATCGCCACATACTCCACCATCAAAGACGGATGGAAGACATGGGAGAAAAGTGTCTTGGAGCGGTGGTGATACAGGCTCCAGGAGGAAGACCCCAGGATCTGGATCAAGGAAGGATGAATCTATGACTCTAGCTCAGTTTTTGGTTACTCCTGAAAGCCAGTCAAGAGGAAGGGGCAGAAAGAGTCCTTTTGGAGATTCCAACTGTGACAGTTCATCTTCACATAAAGGCTCATCAAATAAACGTCGCTCAGGAGGTAAAGGAAAGCAGATGGGACAGAATGAGAGCAGCGGCTCAAAAGGACATAACAAACTGAAGTATATTGACAAACCTCCTGTGTTTGATTTAGAAAATGCCCTAGAATTCCCTCCAATGGGTGCTAATACAACAAGAACAGTCACACCAAGGAGGATAACTCCAACTGCAGTATCTACCAGTAGCGGAGACAGGCGAAGAGTCACCACACTCCTTTCTCCAGCCTCTTCTTGCCAGGGTCAAAATCCCCAGACCAATGCCTTTAACCCGCCTGTCAGTCAGACCACAGCAACTAAAAGAGACACTTACGAAATGAAAAAATCTCTCGAAAGCGAGAGGGAGTTGCTGAAGCAGGAAAAGATGAAACAGAAAACTCAACCAGAAAGTAGTCCATTTTCTCCAAATGCATTAGGACAGTCCCCAAGAGGAATGTCTATTTTTCAGTCTCCAAAGGGTACAACCTTGGCTCACACTCCAACCAAACTTATGCGCAGTAATTCAGTTTCAAGCATGACAGAGGCAATACCACCTGATGTGGAAAAAGTTACAAGGCATGACAAACTGGACCTCATAGCAGAACTCTATGCATCATTTCTGCAAGGTATGGACATGCAATATAAATGTTTCCTCAAGAGATATTCCATGCTAACAAATGGATGATTTACCTTGTCCTACATTGTACTTGATAAATGTCCGTAGAATATTGGTCTGTGCTTGTAGTGCAGACCGCTTGAAATTTGAATGCCACAACAAAGCATGATATAGCTATTGTAACTATTTGTTTTTTTTTCACTGAATGAAACAAAAGGCAAAAAGTGACAAGACTTAATTTTTAATTCAAAATAATAAAAGCATCAATAATAATGTTAACATTAGATGAGATGCTGCTGTAAGTGCATAGTAAGATGACCTTTACAGTTCTCACAGCATTTTGGGAATGTGTACTGCTGATAGCCATTTACACCTGGTTTAAAGTTTAAAATGATTAATTTTCATTGCCAAATGATGTTAGTGCAGTCGTGGGAATCAAATCTTATTACTCATGGCTCACAAATGAAATTTGAAGCAACAGTAGTTGAGCCACCTTGTCCAGTCTTTTTCTTGTCTTTCTGCAGAAAGCCTTGTGCCAAATTTGGCTGTGGAATTATACTTCCTGATTCAGCTTTTGACGGCTAAGGGTAGTAAACTTGATGAAGATGATGGTATACATTCACTGGAAGATGATATCGAAGACATTAATTATCTCTCAACAATCCATAATTGTGTGTACTTTGCTGCAGCAGTGCTTGGCAGGCTGGTTGTGTAAGTAACAACTAATTATTTTTCTTTCATAGTTTAAAATCATTTCTTATGATGGGTATGTGCGTATATCAAAGGCACAATTAATATATTCTGTCTCTTTTCTCACTTCGAATTTTCAGAGATACCGAAGTAACATTTCATTTGAAATCTTTTGTGGATTTGAGTTGAGTTTAATAGAAAGGAAAGGGATGAAAAGAATTGGAAAAGAATAAGCTTATTCCAAGTGATAATGATATGATGGTATGGCAATTCTTCATTGGTCATTTTCAAATCTCTGCCAGAAAAACTTTGATTGCTATCTTTTTTTTCATGATAAAATGAGATCATTAGCATTCAGAAGATGAAGAATATGATGACATTCAAGATATTTTTTTTCTTGTGCATGTTCAACAGTGTAGAAGTACATGTTAAATTTTCTGTTTCCAATAGATTTCAATTCATATTCCCCCTTTTTTTTGTATGTCTTTACATAGAGTGCTATCTCTGCTTGACAAGAGCACCTTGCGCCTCTTGGCAGACAGCTCAGTGGTCTCTCAGTTCAATCCCGAGCTGAAGACTAGGCTTGAACAGGTCACCAAACATTGCCCATTGGAGTCTGGACTTCAAGCTGCAATCACATCCCCCATGCAGGTTGTTCCTTTCTTGGCTGATACAGACAACAGACAGAACTTCCCTAGTGATACTTCCTTCCACAGCTTCAAGAAACAGAGGTATTAAATTTTCACTTTTGTCCTCTTTCCTTTATTTTTGATGCACACGGATCACTCTAAGTATCTCGTCCATGAATTTTACTGACAAGTGTTACTGAAATCCTTGCATGTAGTTTGGCTAAGAGCAGAATTATCAGGAAAAATCACAGATAAGGCACTTCATAGAATGTCCTGTGCAACAAACAAATCAGTGATTGCTCAGTATTTGAAATTAAGCTTTCTTAATCATAAAAACTTTCTTGCTTTCAAGTTATCTAATAGGGAATATCAATTAAATTAAACATAGAAGAGATCATTTAGATATATAACCATTACTTTATAATTGATGTATTGCCTTTTGTGAAGGGGGGGGGTAGATGGTTCGGAAATTTTTATAAGATGTGCATTTTATCATGATTACAGAAAGCAGGTAGTGATAATAGAGATAACAAACCGATTGTCTCTATTTGTGTATGTTGCAGCCTTATTACTCATTGTTACTCTCATTTCACTGATACCAGTACATTTTTTTTAATATGATCTACCTATCAATGACTGTCCCACAGGTAGCCTCTTTACAGTCAATTTTAAATTTCAGTTGAACATGAAATTTGAATTGTAGGATTTACGAGTGATTCAATTTTTACCTTCCGTGGAAATTCACAGACGAAAAATCAGCTGTCATCTTGCAATCAATATGAAAATTTATGATTGATTTGGGAATCTGAATTCATTTGAAATTGATTTCAAGTTTTTTGCCACAGATAGTATAGATTGATCCATCATTGACCCAATGTCTGTGTCACTCTCTTCCTGCACAGAGATGGATTCTACAGCTTGGTTCGAGACTGGGAAGATAATCACAATAAACCAGGCTGGAAGCTGCAAGATAAACTGACTCACAAGATCAGGTAAACTACACCATCGGGAAATGAATGTGCTCTGCTTTCATATGGCAATGATGAAAAGTATTACTTTTGATACCAGAGTGACATTTCCTGTAAAAGAACAAAGTGTATCTATCATTTATGGTAACATTACTATCATATAGTGAAACTTATCTGACATATAAACTTAGTATGATAGAGACTATCCCTTGATGACTGATGTACATGTACAACATGCTGTAGACTATGCAAATTTACTATAGTAACACACAGGGTAGGGGGATTCTTAATATTATTTGGCAATCAGTCAATTTGACTATTTTCGCCATTATAAATACTGTATTCTTCAATTGACTTTGTTACAAGATTAATTGTTCTCTGTGTAAAAGAGAGGCATTCTAACTGTTAAGTATATTGCCGATTCTTTGTAGGGATTTAATGAAACATATGGATGTGACAAACTACACTCACTTCTCAAGGCTGTTTCAGTCACAATTGATCAAGGTAGGTACACTCTCAAACTTATTCAGAGGATATTAGATATCAGATTCTTAGATGATCAGTATGGCCAACGTAAAATACTTACTGATAGTCTGTTTATATGTCAAATCACATTTATGCTTAGGAAGGACATACATGTATTATGCATTTTTTCATGATTTCATTGTATCTGTACAAGAGTGAAAGTAAGTGGTAGATTCTTGGATAGTAGAGATATTTTGAAATTGCAGTCTGGTATTTATTAAAAAGAATGCAAAAAACAGTATTCTTTTCCTCAATGATATGAGTATCTGTTTTATTGAAGCAGGATATCACTGGTTGAAGTAACACTGAGACCCAAAGACCCTGGGTTTGTATTCTTAACATTCAAAAGGGTTACAGTTGTTGATTAAGTCACTTGTATGTAGAATTAACATGGACTGTGTCTTGTATGATATTTGACAAATGTATTGAAGGTTGGTATTTTATCAAGGGTAGAATATTGACAAGTGTGCAACTGGGGCATGATTTATGATATTTGTCAGTATTCTATCTTTCAATGGTGCATACACTGTATAACATAATATTTGTTGGGGATGAATTTGTGTTATTTATTTTCGTTATTTTTTTTATTTGTATGCTTATTTATTTATTTGTATATTCATTCATTCATTCGTCCATCCATCCATATTTACATCAGATGTGCCAAGGTGATAGTTCTGTGGTCGATAGCGGAGATTCTCAGGAATTCAGTTTCATCCAGCAGCTCAGGAGAACGAATCCAGGAAAATTCAAAAGGTAAGTCTTCATGGTTAATTTCATACAGTATATCATGGAATTTAGTTGGCACAAATCCCTATCATTGTAATCATAAAGATTTGTGTTGCTTGTTCATTGAATGCAATGGAGAGATACTGCTTCCAGAAACTTAAAAATGCATATAATTATGCTCAAATGCATTTAGTGTCAATGATATTGATAATTGTATTTTCTCAATTTTCAAAGTACCACAGAAATATATTCAGTTTAAGAGATTTAACTTACATTGTAGTAGAGAGATATACTATAACATATGTTTCGCATAATCTTGTTTAAAGAGTGGTTTGTTTTGGGCAAATATTTGACTTACATATATGGAAGGTCAACTTTTGCAAGTTCATGTTTAATCATATTAATATTTGCCATGTTATCTCTGTATTCTTATTTTAATATACAGAAATTATGAATATATCATTGCATCTGTTACTTATTTCTGTAACAAATATCTTTCGTTTATCTTCATTGCAAATCCTCCTGATTTTCTCCCAATCCATTGTCTGTATGTTATGTTTGTCTTACGCTGTGTTTAATACTTGTTTATATCAGGTTAGAGGAGCGTTTCTCTACCCCCACGTCATCCGGTGGTCCATGTCCACCTCCTTCATTCCAAGGTTGTCAAGAATTCTTTAGAGATTTCATCCTAGCTACAAACAGGTATGCACCTCAATAGTTAAGCTTATCACCGTATAAGTTACAAAGAACAAGGTGACTCAATAGGTCCTAGTGAATTTAAGTTGGCACCAATTCACATACCCATTGAGTACCTTTGCTTTGATTTATGTTGGTGACTTGATATACAGAAAAAATATGGAGGTGAGGGGGTATTTGAGTTACATCACATTGACTTTGACTATTATTGCTTTTAAAGATGTTTGATTTTTACCTTAAAGATATGACAAATTCCAAATAATGTCCTCTTTTTTTCAGAATCTGTAGATTTCTTTTGATTTGTCAGATTCGCATTCTTTTGATGTGTTAACTTTAAAATGGTTATCAGTGAAGGTAGAAATACTGTAACACTTGAATTGCAAGTTTATTTAATGCTGTTTCTGTATTGTTCTAATGAATGAAATGTCATAGCAGGCGCTCTACTTTGACTGGAAATAATCTCAGCACACTTCATTCTAATTTCAATTCCCCCTCGGTGGTTCTTGATTCTGACTCAATGTTTTAACACTTCAGACAAGACCAATAATTCAAGCTTCACAAACTAAAAAACACTTGATTATGACTGTATGATTAGATAGGAGATCAATTAAAATTGATATTTTGTATTGATTTATAATCTTTTTCTCCATCAAGTTACACATTCAACCAACATTTGATGGACAGCTTTTCAACTAAGCTCATTGAGGTATGTACTGGTAGCTTCTACCGTGTGAGTAAAAAAAATAAAAAAATGATACCTCACAAATCCTAAATGTAAGAACAAAATATGTCATGAACATATAATCATTATAGAGAGTATCTTCTCCCAAATAATTTGATACCATATTTATGTGGTATGTCTTCACACTTGGATAATCAGTAGGTATTCTTTGCAGTGATGTAAATTTTTTTTGTACCAAAGTAAAACATAACTGCAATGAATGAACCCATGCCAATGATGTAATAATCCTACACGACTTTGATAGTGAACATATTTGCAAGTCTCTTTTCAGTGAAATTAATTTTAGAATTGATACTAAAACGTGTTTATTAAACAATGATAATGTAAATTAATGAAAGTGTTTTGAAATTGATTTTTATGCAACCCTTGTAGATCATAACATCATTGGCATCTGGATTCATTCATTGCAGTCCTACCTTACTTTGTGGAGCAAATCAAAATTTACACCACTGCAAAGAATACCTCCTGATCATCCAAGTGATACCCATACCACATAAATATGGTATCAAATTATTTGGGAAAACATATTCTGTAAGGCCACATATAATGATTGTGTTCATGACATATTTTCCCCTTAAATTGGGGATTTGTGAGGTGTCAAGATTTTTTTGACTCACACAGTGTAAATCATTTCTCTTTATGTTTTATACGTTGATTAATCTTAATGTTCACCCCCTACTGATGTGCTGTTTGAACATTATGTCACCACAAGCTGTACAACATCTGTGATGTAGTGTTTTCACTTTTCAACAATTTTTCCTATCCATACAGATCTATACAGATTGGCTTACCAGAAAGTACTACAAAAATTGTCTTAGTCCAGGGTTACTTACCCTTATCTTTATGTTGAAGCATGAGTTGTGGTGTAGTCAAACATTTGATAAAAACAAGTTTTCTTCTATATTGTGTTCATGTAGCATTCAGTATGGTTTGATATTCAATAATAGAAGCCTCCTAGGGGAAGATCATATCAAGTTAATGAATACTATAATGAAAGAAAAGCAAAAATCGGGATTAACATTCAATTTCATATTAAGATGTTTTAGGATTCAATAATGTGAAACAGACAAGTCTTTTCAGGTTTGTAATTGACCGTTCAAAGATATGATGGAAAGTAAGTAAATAAAGCAAGTCAAACTATTGATATGGTAGAGAATGAATATATCCCAATTTAGTATTTCTCTCGCAATCTTATTTTTGGAACAGCTGAATGACTTACAACTTCCAATTGCTGATCAGGTTGATATGAATTCTGTCGTTGATGCGGTAAGTAAGAAAAAAATCTGATCATTTGAAATTGTTTTATGGAACAGCAAGTACATGCAGATACTTCTGGGAATCTAACAGACAAGTGGATTGATGCAAGATATTTGATATCAGTTGCAAGTAATTGTTTAGACCCTAAAATCAGTCATCAGTCTTGCTATTTATCACTTGTATAACTTGTGAGAGTTTGTTTTTTTTGCAATTAAAAATATGAATTGATTTGCTACTGTTAAATTGATCACACAGATGCATTCCCAACTAACATTGGCAATCAATTAAGATTATGTGCAATGCCTCAATAACAATATTTTCATCAAGCACTTTATAAATGTTATATAGTATTATAATATTAATTATCAATATAAGTATTATTATATTATTATCATTATTTATTATTATCATTATTATTATAATGATTGTCATTATTACATCATTATTATTATTAGTAGTAGTAGTATTATTGTCGTTATTGTTGTTGTTATTAGCAGTAATGTTGTTCTTGTTGTCATTGTTATCATTATTAGTAATATTATCATCACCATCATTATTATTAAATTTATGTTTTTATTCCAAGGAGGCAAGAGAAAGCTTCAGTTCCTGTTTGTTATCTCTTCGGGTGTTGTCCAAGTTCTTGGGGTTCCTAGTCTTTTTACCATACCAAGGTGATGGTCATCTACCTGATATCATGAAAGATAATGTCATCTCAATGAGGAGTAGGGTAAGTTTTGAATCACTTTAAGTATATTTATTTTGATTAGATAGCTATCAAATTATTTATAACATATTGGTTAATTTTTTTATTTATTATTTTCCAAAACTTTCACTTTCCAGTACTCATGCTCTTTCCCTTTCCACATCTTAATAGAAAACTTTGCCCCTTCTTTCCTAGTATATATACTTTACTGCTTGTTTATTTACATAATGCATTTATTCGAAAGTATTCATACATCCAGAAAGTCTTCCAGTTCATTTCTATTTTCATATATTTTGAGTAATATATTTCAGGGCATCATTACATGATTTGAGGGTGTTTGTGCAGCAAGACTTTAATATTCTATACCATATATATTTTTGTTTTCACTTAAATTTTTTTGTGCAAAAATGATTCTAAAGCATTATTCTCTAAAACACATATTATATGCGGAAGTGACTTCTTTTTGCAATACCAAACAGTTTTGGGTATTATATATTTTTTACTCCTTTTGCAGCTTCTTGGCTGTAGCAATTGCCCAGTACTTTAAATGAATGTATCTAAATTCTTTGGGAATGGAAAGTAACCAAAAGGTGTTCAAGAACTTACATATATATATATATATTTTTTTCATTTTGATCAGGCACCTCTTACAGTTGACATTCTAGGGTGTCTGTCTCTATCGGACTCGAAGCAGCGTTTGATCCTGACTTTACCATGGGTTGTAGAGTATCTGAGTATGATGGATGGTTTGGCATCTCAGATACCAGTTTATCACCAAACACTCAGTTTACTAGGAGATATTCACAAGTAAGTTTTCTCAACCACGGACATCTCATGCAAAGTCTTGTTCTTGTATCTACTTTTTGCATTTTGATTGGAATAGAACATGTTTCCTTGAACGTTACAGACATACAATTTCCAGCCTTTTGAGGATATTATAATTTGCTCACATCAGGGGCCCAGAATTGTGAAAACAATTGAAAACAAAATCACAAAGTTTCATGCATAGATGGAGCACAGTCAGTTTACATATCCTCATCTGTGAGCTATTATTGGCCGGTCAATGTGGGGAATAGACAGTAAGTCATAAAACATAAGTTTGTCATAACACTGTTTCCATCCTGGTTAATGGAAAACTTTAATTTTGTCCCCAAATAAAATTCTTTATCATGAATTTGTAACAGAGGCATCTTTTGTTTATGTTTGTGTCTAAACTGCCAGAAAATTTTGATAACATAATAACATATCCCAGCAGGAGTATTAGTGGGGATAGAGAGTAAAAGCAGATGAAATGCCTCAGTAGAGAGTCAAAAGGGGCCTAAGCTTTCGATCCTAGCAGAATCTTCTTCGGAGGCAAAATGACCATTTTGTCTCCGAAGGTGGTCATTTTGCCTCCGAAGAAGATTCTGCTAGGATCGAAAGCTTAGGCCCCTTTTGACTCTCTAATTTACTCCATTGGCTCTTTTTTTAGATAAGCAGTTTTCAGCAGCTTCTTTTGCCATTGAAATGCCTCAGTGAGAAAGAAGAAAGGTAAGGGGGTGAAAACAGTTCAGAAAATATCTGGCAATCTATTTATATTGAAGCAGAACCTCAAAGTTTACAATATATGTCACCACTTGAGCTTAACCCTGGGTTCATTGTTTTGGGGGATATCATGGAGAAAATGTCCTATTTCTATTTTCTAGGAGAGTGTCTGTACAATGGTCTGAGAATCCTGACAACCATAATTCACTTCTTATTCTTCTTCTGTTAGGATGGCTGTTTGAGGTACGTCTAATCCTATTATGATTTTTTTTATGGGGGGGGGGGTAGGGAACTATTTTTGGCTTCCCTGGAGTCATGTGGTCTGTGATATAATTCATATAGTTAATTATATTTTTGGATTATAGAATTAAACATGGACAAACTGAAGCTTTTCAGCATGTTATTTCCTGACTTTGCAGGACCAAAAACTTTTATTTGTTTGATATAAAATGCTGATTCAGTGAATCCATTAGTACTATTCAATTAAGGGCAGTACTTTGTACTTTGTTAGATTCACAATTTTCCCATTAGTCAGGCAGCATATGTCATGATTTACAGGCTACTTCGACAAATTGGCTAAGTCTGATTTTTCACTTTTATGTGATTGGTGACATCACAAGGATCAACTTTCAACTTGGTGACAAATTTCTAATGGTCATCTTGACCATGTGAGGGGTCAAAATGGGGTCAATAGGGGTCAATTTTTGGAACTGCCCCGATTGTGTCGAGTTATACATCGAATTGTTTTTCTGGTTATACTGAACAAAAAAGTGTACACAATCATATACTCTTGACCTCCCGTAAAAAAGTTATGACCGGAAATAGCAAAAGGTCAACGAACTTTCGTTACATTGTATATATGGCAAATTACACTGAAGGTGTTAAGAAAGCTATTTTCCGGGGGGTTCTTTCTTTTCTTTTTCATCTTTGTACTTTTTTTATTTTCGATTTTAATAAGTTCACCTTCAGAGGTCCTTATCCAGAAGATATTGGGGTCAAGACAAGGTCAGGGAAAGGTCGAAAGGTCAACATGTAGCTAAAATACACTAAAAGCGACTAGAATCGTAGAAGTCTCATTTTTTATGGGTTCTTTATTTTGAAAAGTCTATAGCATTAAATAAATTAAGATGCTTATTTAGGAACAAAATAGATTAACAGAGATAGACGTCGAATGCGTTTAGTGTGGTATCATGGTATTGCAGGAATACCTTGAAACAACTTGACAAACCCTTATGCCCTTAAAATCTTATCATCTTCATGATGTAATAAGTGCAACCAGCTCTTTCCGAGTTTCTTTTTTAAGAAAATCAATTAAAGTTCAATTCATTTTCACTAGTCTTTCATATGTAAAGAAACATTTCCTTCATTGCTTTGTCAGAATATTTCAATCAACAGAAATTATTGTATTGTAGTAGGGTATAAGTGTAATACTATGTTAACAGAATAAACATCGATTGACCAGTGCCCCAGCTCCTAAGAAAGATGCATAACATTTCATTTGGATTAACTTAAGAATAATATTATGAGGTTTGGATTGAGGATGATATTATAAGTTGGGCTCCAATTGCTCCTTAATTAATTCAAAATGTGTGACGGTTGTATTATTTCTGACAAAGAGGCAACATTATGCAGGCATGCGTATTGTAGAAGTGTATGTCAATTATGCTGATGTAATATATTCTGACCATTACTCGATCTCTGGAGCCAGCAAAAAGGACTACACAATTCTGGTGTTGTGCTGTTCTGAGCTAATCATCGGGGCCGCTTTTGAATATTGTAAAGAGAAATTTATAGATTTCGTGCATACTTTTGGTCAATTATTATGTATCTTTCAGTAAAAAAATATGCAAGTTTTCACAATTTCTGGGGGCCGCTGCCACCTCCGCCCGCTGCGGCATGGCCGTGGTTTACTTCAATGAAATTTGATGTGATTATTATTTCTGGCAACATCCAGGTAGTTCACAAAGTACGAGAAAAAAAACGACAAAAGAACAATCAGCATCTATGCATATCACTATCTTGAGAACAGGTATTAAGTTTAGATTCACGTTGTATGCTCTGGAAAAAAAAACTTGATAAAATAGTAGGCCTGAAAAGCCGTGTTAATGACAGCACAATCAAAAATATTGTGCAGTCCTTTTTGGCTCCAGAAATGGTCAGAATATATCACATCCGCATAATGGACACTAACGACTACAATGAGCATGCCTGAAAAATGTTGCCTCTTTGTTAGAAATAATATAACAGTCACTCGTTCCAATTAGTCAAGGAACAATTGGAGCCCAACTTGTCATATCATCCTCAATCCTAACCTCTTTATCTTATTCGTAAGTTAAGTCAAATAAGATGTTGGGCATCTTTCTTTGGAGTTGGAGCACTGATCAATCGATGTGTTTATTAGCATAGTATTACACATATACCCCAGTACATTACAATATTTTCTGTTGATTAAAATATTCTGTACAAAGCAAATGGATGAAATGTTTCTTTACATATCAAAGACTGGTAAATTGGAAATGAAAAGAACTTGAATTGAGTTCCTAAATCAAGCAACTCGGAAAGAGCTGGTTGCACTTATAACGTCATGAAGATGATACGGTTTTTATAGGTTTTGTCAAGTCGTTTCAAGGTATTCCTGCAATAAACCATGATACCACACTCAAACTATTCGACGTCTATCACTGTTTATCTATTTTGTTCCTAAATGAGCACATTTTACCCCCTTTTTTATCTAATGGATAATGTCTTCTTAGAGACTTTTCAAAATGAAGAACCTACTTCTAAATTCAAACCGCTTTTATAGTGTATTTTGGCTACCAGTGAAAGTTTGTTGACCTCTTGACCTTTCCCTGACCTTGTCTTGACCCTTAATATCTTCTGGGTAACGACTTCTGAAGATGAACTTATTAAAATAAAAAAGTACACACATGCAAAACACAAAAAACGAAAATATTAGCTTTTTATCACCTTCAGTGTAATTGGCCATATAATATACATAACGAAAGTTCGTTGACCTCTTGACATTTCCGGGTATAACTTTTTAATGGGAGGTCACGAGTATATGGTTGTGTACACTTTTTTGTTCAGTATAGCCAGACAAACAATTTGATATATGACTCAACACAATCGGGGCAATTCCAAAAATTGACCCCTATTGACCCAATTTTGACCCCTCACATGGTCAAGATAACCATTAGAAATTTGTCACCAAGTTGGAAGTTGTTCCTTATGATGTCACCAATCACATAAAAGTGAAAAATCAGACTTAGCCAATTTTTCGAAGTAGATGACATATGCTGCCTGACTACATAGTTTTATCAGAAATTCTGAAGGCAAAATGTATTATTGTACTATTTGTGCATTATAAGCTGACTTTGTTTGCTGCAATAATTTTCTATCCTCACATCATTCTCAACTTTCTTTTTGTTGTTTTCACTTATTTGTAGAACCCAGCTCTGCCCAGTAATCTACATCTGACGAGCGGTGTGAGTGTTGATAGAGATAATCGTAGTACTAAGCCAGGATCTGACCAGTCTTTAGACCCCCTTCCTCTGGTTGATAGGCATGTACTTTATACATGCTGCCCCTTCTTAGGTGAGTTCAATCACCACTTAGTCTAATCCAATTTGGTCTAATTCTCATCTAGTCTGGTTCCCATTCAGCCCCATCTCATTTTTTTTCAACAATAACAAATTTTTCTATTAAGCATTTGGTTTAGTCCACTCACAGTATAGTCTATTTATAATACATAGTCTACTCATAATACAAAGATAACTTTGTGAGATTGTGCTTTTGCCTGTGCAGCCCCCAAATTATGGAATGGTTTGCCATATGTAATATGATCCTGTCCATCAGTAGAAATGTTCAAACTTAGACTAAAAAACCTATCTGTTCAAATAATTCCCATACATGTACATTTCTCTTTCCCCATTTTCTAGATTTGTTCTCAAGCATTTCACAAGCTCTTAATTGCAGCGTAGTAGAATATATGCACATTGTTTCTGCGCTATATAAATCAGTATATTATCATTTTCAGATCAGCTAAGTTAAGTGATTGTAATACCCACTTTGTCTAATACCCCGTAAGTCAATCTTATACATTGTTAAATCTGATTTATTGACAAATGGACCTGATAAATGAACATAAGGTGGAAAACTATTAGGCAATTCGATCTATGAAATGGTGATGGTTTGATAGACCAAGTGATGAGAGACCAACAGACAAAATGAAAGTGGAACTAATAGGTCAATGCCTTAGACAAGCTGGAAGGTAGACTAATTGGTATTAGACCAAATGACTGTAAAGCCTAGGCAAGATATCGTGATTGGCATGTTGTATCTTACACAGGAAATACTTGTTTGAAATTGACACAAAACAGGTGTGTAACATGCAAGCGGGATGATATGTACATCACTGGAATGAAGAAATCTACATGAAATTAACCCAATGCAATGTCTTGGTCAAAATTTGTAAACAAGGAGGAATGTGCAATTTACAAGTATTAAGTTGGCTTTGGGAAGGAGCTTGAGAATGAAGACCATTTGGGAATTTGGGATAGTCAAATTTGAAAAAAAAAACCAAAGACGCTTGCTGCATGTCATTTCAGAGTATTTTAATGACCTCACCTCTATACAGAATAAAGTATATATATGTTGTATGTACTTTGTATGTTTTGACAGGATTATTTTATTTAAATTGAACAGTGATTGTTTTTATGTAACAGCAATTAAGATTTAATCATAGTAGATGATATCCACGCTCCATGTTCAAAGTGAATGATCTTTTAAATTGGTAAGTGAATTCATAATTTACCTTATATTTGCAGGTGATTTGAGAGGACTATTATCTGAGGCTAGTATGGGAATGAATAATAGGAATGCCCCGGTCAAGAAGATTACTCCTATAGCAGTGGATGTACCACAGACAGCCATTATCACTCAACATCAAATACAGGTAACACTTCATTGTATTGCCTTGAATGTTTGTTTCTTTCATTGTTTTTTTTTGGTTGGTAGGAATATATCTTTATTTTTGTTTTATGTGAAGCAGTTTGTGTACTGGATTGACATGATTAGTCTGGTAACTTTCCCTGTGTCCATGATTCAGGTAAATGATTATTTCAATTTCGATGCATTTTTGGACAAAGGCTGGCCAGATTCGGAAGAAAAGTAAAGGGAAAAATCTGTGGTTCATTGCATCTCAAAAATGAATCTGGAACTCACAAGAATACAGATGAAATTACAACATTAATCAGCTGTCAGTAATTGAATTAAATATGATAATCACTTTATGAGAAATCTATGTGCTGAAGCATTTCAAGCCATTTGATGGCCCATAAACAACATTGTCTGGAGACTGAGCTCTTTCACCAGTGTCGATATCTGTTCTGTCCATTTTGTAAGTATTGGATGGAGGCAATGCCACAGTAAGATTTGGCAAGGATACACCAGCCCTTGTCATGCATTACCATTAACCATTTTCTTCTTGTATTTTTTTGGATAGGTTGAACTTGAGAAGAATTTCTTCCACATCCATTCTGCTTCCCTGAAGAAGAGCGTTGAGTTTGTGAGTGGGCGTGTGGCCTCCAACTGCATCAAGTACATTGATGGATCGCTAGTCTCTTCAGCCAGGCTCCAGATCCCAAACCTATTAACTGACATGTTAGTTTCATCCAGTAGCAAGAAAGAGACTGGGGTTGTGGCAGGCAAGGCTAAGGGGGTTGGAGAGAAACTGAGTGTAGAGATTGCAGATAATGCCAAGAAAGTAGCAAAAGAGTGAGTTTTCTCCCATTCATGTTATAATCTAAACTAATTAATAATTAAATTATATGACTATGGGTGAACCACCTTTGGGGACCTCTGATTAGAATACATACTCAAGGAATCAACTTGTGATTACAGAGCTATATTATTGTAATATTATGTTTGTGATGATATGCGTTATTAAAACAGGATAAAAATAAAAACATTTCCACACAATCAGAATGATCAGCATTACATTTTTGTATGTCAAGTTATGTTATCTGTGCTTTGTAATGTGTATCATTGTATGAAAAGAGAAGAATAGGACAAACCAAGAATCACAATATTCTAAAAATATGAATAAAATGACTACAACCGTTATTTAGAATATAAATTTTGATTGTTTCCACTTTCATAATTATATTAAATTTCTAGGTTTATCAAGAAGCGAAGTAGATCAGCTCTTGATGTGTTGTTACCCTGTGATACATCAGAATCAGTATTGGATACTGCTTGTGCTATCACCACTAGACTTGCCTTAGAACGAACAGAGAAATGGATTACTACACAAATACCAAGTAAGCATTCACTATTCTTGGATTTCAGCTATTTGGCAATTCCATAAAATATGGATGCCTGACCCCATGTCTGTGGGACCTTCATGAAATTTTCTGTCTCTGATTTGTTGTTCTTTTGACAGTCTGTAATGTTCTCAAAGGACCATGACTTGGTCAGTTTATGAATTGAAATAAAACTTGAGAAAAATAAATGTCGGATGTACAAAAAGGTTGATTATTTTAAGGAAATGCCCTATTAATTCATTTCATCTGTTTTCACATTAATCAACATAATGTTAGAAAAACGTTTTGGGGGTTTTGAACATTTCTCCAAGTAAAATTGAGATTTATTTCTGTATTTTTTTTTATACCTTTCTATTTATATGTCATCTGTGTACAAATACATTGGAAAATTCAATTTCTTTAAAACAAAATTTCATACATATTTTTTGTAAAGATAGATATGCATATTGTTTATGTTTATGAAGGTGAGATAATTTTTGTCTTTCTATGTCTGAATATTTTGACAAAAATGTTGATGAGCTCTGTTGCTCCATGTCAAATCAAGGATTAACCTATTGCATTCTGGAATCAGATGGTCTCTGTACTAAGCCAATGGGAATTTCAAAAATCAGTAATCAATGAGTTAACTGTTCATTTGAATCCCAGGTGCTTTACAACAGGAGGTGACGTTGCAGCTACCCAAGTGCCTCAGAGCTCAGAGTACCCAACAAACCAAGAAAGAATCAACCAATAGGAAGATACCTGACAAACCAGCTTCCCATGACAGACAGGGGGCATGTCCTTCAGCTGTCATTCAAGAACTCAAGGTAGGAGATTATGGGAGTATAGAACAATCGGATCCAGGACTTTGTGATTTTTTTGTCAAACCTGTAGTGTAGGTGTTGTCATGAAATTATTTGAAGTTTTATTTCCGATTAAGGTAGATAGCACAAGAGAGATATTAAAGCCAATGACATATTTTATTTATGACAATGGAGATGAGATACAGGATGCAACATGATTCAATATTTATTCCAATATTGCCTTCAAATATTCATATATAATTAATCAAATTATATCAATCTTGTTTACCTTAATACATTGAATTTAATTTGGTTTAGATACTTAAAAAAATATGTTATGCTATATTTGATATACTTAGTAGTATTGTGATTTGATTGCATGAAGAACTAAACTTTGACCTTGTTTCTTATTTTCTTTGTCTGTTTCAGGACTGTGTGCATCAAGTGTTAATTGGAGACACTAATGGCTACACTGCGGAAAGTATATCTTCATCCATTAATAGCGTTCAGCTTATGATCAACAACAGACAGGTAACAAATATAATCTTTTTGTTCAAACACACATATCTAAGTTCCCATGGATAACTGTCGAACAATGCCAATTGAATTCAAAGGTTTTCTGTCACCTTGGCGAGCATAGAGACAATGTTCAGTGTTAGGGGGAATAAGATATTAAGTGTCCGCTTTTATGCATTGACACAATTGTTTTGGATGCTTGTGAGTCTGTGCAAGTCTGTGGAAATTGCAAATTGAGCAGTGAACAAGTTAATATCAATTAAGCAGGCAAGTATTAATGAATAATTGTGTGTTGTTGATCACCGTTGTACAGGATCTTACCCCATTGGCATACCAAGCTATCCATCAACTCACAGTAGAACTTTGTGTAGGCTTGGCTACAAGACAACCAACTCTTCTTCAGACTTCAGTCTGTAGTTCACCAACAGTCTCTCAAAGGGAAAGCTCTAGTGTTCAGTCAATGGACAGTCATTTAATTGACAAGAACTGTAGCAGTAGCAGCATAATTGATACAGAGAATGTCAAAGAAAAATGTAAGGACTTGGTTTATTCCACACAAGGATTAGTTGAAGGGAAGCAGTGCAATAACAATGAGAGTGGTTCGCTCTCACATCTTGGAGGTAGTGGGCAAGTCATTAAGTGCAATATGGAGGAAAAACAGAGTATGGAGGAAGGAGTTTTCACCAGTCTCATTCATGGACATACAAGTACTGGTAACAATGTTCGAAGTAAAGGAGATGTACATGAAGGTGAAGAGAAGGAAAGAGATGTGACTTTACACCAGTCTGATACGCTGTTAGAAAGACTGCTGAGTTTGTGGAAGGATGATTTTTCTTTGAGTATTTCACCAGGAGCCATGTTGAGTGCTAGGACAGCTTGGATGATATCACGTAGTGATGACCCACAGGTTAGTTTGATTGATAAATTATTTTAGGTAAAAGTTCAATTACTATTCTTATTTGGAGATAATTGTTCAGTGGGAGGGGGCTTGGGATAGGAGAGAAGTGGTGAGATGGTAATTACCAAGGCATAAGGTGCCATTAGTATTCAATTCAATTTCAATTCATTAGGATAGTAATGGCAGTAAACACCTTCAGGACTCTAGAGATTGGATACCGATGCTTAATAAATTTTATGAATGGTTAATTGCATTATCATTTCGTTCTGTATTCATTCTCTGATATGAGATCATACTGGTCAAGGCACCTAACTCTACTAAAAAGATGTTTAAGTTGAAATACACAATACTGAAACCCCAAGTAAATACACTCATTGTTGTAAACAATGTTGAAAAAGTATTTATTTGATGTGGAAATGCAAGTAAAATGCTCTGTTTCTGTCATCAAGAATGAAATTGACCATGATTTTAGGGGGAAAAAATCAGCAATTTTCTATGCTTTTTAATTCGATTTAATCTTGGATTTTAATTTTCATAGGTATCCTGGCATTGCTTAATCAGTGTTGTCAAGTCCCTTCTTGAGTGCAATCTGGTCAGTATTGGGGCTGTCCAATCGGCTTTGAGCAAGATGATGATGTCATCATACATTCCACCAATCACAGAGGATTTAGCAAGAAGTCTATTAACTCTGGTTAAAGATGATGAAATTGGTAAGATTGTAAAAACATGCTTTGATTTTAAGAAGGTTCTTTGAATCAAGAACATTTACAATAGTTCTTTACTATATGATACACTAGAATTGCTGCTTTTTCTTTTGGAATGTATGGATGATTAGAATATTGATGAAGAGGGACTCTGATAACTTTATGAAGAATTACAATTGGACTATCAGTTTGTGTTTCTAATGCAATTAATAATTTGAAAAATGGGAAGAACAAATCGGTAAAACATAAAGTGAGAACAGTATGCCTTTGTGTGCAACATAGTAGTTTGGAAATATTATTCATCATATACATGTATCTTTTACTCTGTAAGCAATGTTGCATTGATGTTGTGTAATGATATTTACAAATCATGAAATGAATTATTTTGGTGTTCTTTCTTTATTTTTTTGTAAACAGGAAAAGATGAGAATGCTTTGGATGTGTTGAGGGCAGTTTGCACAGAAGCAAGGGAGAATGAAGATTCCTACAGCTGATGAATGCCACTGTGGGAGTACATTAAAGACCAGTGCCAATCTAACAAAATAATATTTTAATGAATTTTAAGAGTGTTGAACAATCGCAGGACTAAAAGTATTGATGTTAAATAGGAACAGTTTAAATTTTTTTAAATTTCTTCTATTTCAAATTTTATTTGCACCATACAGGCTTTATGGAAATGTTGGAGCCAATAATGTAACTCATCAATCACTTTGCCTTTTGTATCATTTTAAATGGATTACTCTGCCAAGAGTCTTTGTTTTTCACATATTGATTTTCATGAAAATAATATTTTGCTCTATTTATTCAAAACAACTTGTAGTTGACTGGACTACACTGCATTTTAGGACCTTACCATTCATGGATATATATTTTCATAGATCCCATTCATTTTGTATTCAGAAAATCATCTTCATCGGGGGGGGGGGGGGGGGGGTAGTTTGTCAGTTAAATATTTTGCATACATAAATATTTTGAAATCAATTTGTTTCTTGTTCTTTTCCATCGATTTTCTTGGTGCAAACATTTTTGGTTAGTAATTTAGCAATTTGCAATATCCTTTTCATGTACTGTAAAGTGATTTCACAATAGTTTTTTTAAATTATGATATAAATAGAATTATAAGAATATTTGTATTGAAATTTTATCATATTTTTTATTAATGTTTTTTGGCAGATATTTGTTGATCGGTCTTGTTCAACAACAAAATTAGTGAGACATGTGACGTAAGTACAATATAAATATGGATACCCAGCTTCTCACATTTCTAAAACTATTTCTAAAATTATTTTAGGCTAGTCATTTATTTTTTTAAGCTAAGAATATTTACAATTAATAATTCCAAAATAAGAAAGTCTGAAATGTTTAGGTTAATAAATCCTTCATGGCTTCATGCAAGTAATATCAAAGTTTAATGGGCATTTTTATTCATACTACCTACATCATAGCTTTTTGGTAGGGGGATAAGATTTCTGCTTCAAATGTTAGAAGCTTTTTAACTTTTTATGTCATTATTATTGTCATATTTATATATATACAGTGGTGCTAAAAAGTTAGCGAACCCCATCAGAAAGTGCATTCCTTCATGCCGAGTGTTGAACATAAACAACAGTTCTACAATGACCAGAGAGTCCTGAGAAACAAACTATGTGGAATGTAATATTCGATAACCTGATTTCACAATTAAATATCTAAACGATGGCAGAATTTGAATAATTTTAAATCTGTTCATTTTGTGGTGGGTTTCAATAACTTTTTAGCACCACTGGATATATATATATAGGGCACTTCATTTTTTAATTTAATGATGTACTTAGTTTTGATTAGATTGAATTTCTGTGTTATTGCAATGTAAATTCAATTCAAATTATTTTTTGATTTGATATAATGATTAAAGGGATACTCTGCGCTGAAAATATTTAGATCTTTAAATAATTTCATTGAAATCTGATAATAGCAAAGTTATTGAGTTTTAAAGTTTAGCAATATATTGTGAAAACAGTTATATGCATGTCGTCATAGGTTGCTGATCATGTCACATTCCCACTTTCCTTCTCCTTATGTCAGTAAATGAAATCATAATTTTCATTTTTTCATACATGTGTGAATGATATGTCTCCCTTGAAATGAAGTAAGTTGCAGCACTAAATCAATTGTCATTCAAATTTTTTAGTTCTTGAAGGAAAAAAATTGAATCAACCTAATTTCGTGTAAAAAAATACAAAAGAGCAAGTGACACAATCAGATTGCTCATTGAATATTCATGAAAACATGCCTAGAATTGTTTCACCAGAATAATGCAAATCTTTAAAATGCCATCACTTTTTTATTCCTTGTCCGATTTTGATCATATTTACAGTATTTTTTTTGTCTGATTTTTTAAAAATCTATTCAAATCATATTATTTTCAGCATGGAGTACCCTTTAACTCTAAATTGAATGAAAAATTAAATAACGATTCAATGCAGTGATGTATGATGGGACGGATCTGCCAGTAGACTTTTGTTTAAAAACTCCTTCATAGTACAAAGCAAAAAAGATATTAATGAAGGTCACTTTTGTAATGACTGTTAATGTGAATTGAAATAATATTATCATTATCAAACTCATCATTCTCTATCAAAACCATTATTCACAGTGGGATGAATATTCAATAAGTAGAAAAGGTTATAATATGTTCTATTTTTATTTGGCATTGTGCAATTCAAAACTTTTCTTTTTCATGAGCATTACCGTATATAGCGTTTGTCCTTTGTTATGATAACATGTTGTAAATACATGTATTTGCTATTAATGGACTTAATTCTCCATTATATAAGTAATTTTCTATGCATGTCTAAACAAAACTACATTCTGGAATGGATTTATATTTATCCTGCATTTTCACTGCACAGCTCCACAATATCTTTAAAAAATACTATTTTTTCATCTTTCTTTTTTTTTCTTTGCTTACTCTGTCCCCACTGTGGATCACTCAAGCAGTCATACATGTATAGGGTTATAAGCACTCATGTGGTGGAACCATTGCATGCAATATTTATTTACATAGAACTGCCCATCAATGGCAAAAGGAAGCAAGTAACAAATAACCACAATTAAGGTTTTTTGTAAAAATGCATTTCACTTAGTATGCTCTACCAGGCAGTTTCATAAAGCTATTCTTAAGTTACAAGCGACTTTGTGAACTGGGCCCTGTCTTACAAAGAGTTACGATTGATTTTACAAAGAGTTACGATTGATCTAATCAATCTCAAGTATATGGAAATCCATCAATGTCAGACATAATTTTTTCTTTAGGAAATTTGCCCAATGAGAAAAAGAGAGAAAAATACTGCATTGTCGAGTCAACAGTGAATGCATGAATATGCGTCATTTCTACAAATTATTTTGAACAAACATGTACTTCAGATGTTGACGTTGCTGGCTTTCCATAGTTGCGATTGATTGGATTAATCGTAACTCTTTGTAAGACGGGGCCCCTGGTGACACTTTCTGAATTTCATTGGTGTTAATTTAATTCCTAATAAAGTGTCACCAGTCATTTGTTAAGTCGCTCATAAATGGCAACCATCTTTATGAAACACTCACCAGGCCAAAACCCTGCCAAGAGATGTGTTCCACAAGATGACGTTTCATCTATTACTGCAAATATCACTTTTGAAACTTGTTATCTTTTGCTTCCTTATGCCAGTGAAGAGCAGAACACACCACTTTTATAGATTAACTCTATGATAGATTGTATTTCTTGTGTACTAGGGCCCAGATGACATTAAGTGATATGAATTGGAGTGTCCGTATTTCACTGAATGAATATTCTGTTATAACCCCCCAAAACAAAAAAAATCTGATGAATTGTGAAGTGCCTATTAAATAAAAAATGTATTAAAATATGAACTAGAAATGAAAAGTACATTTTATGCCATCTGCTGGTGGGTGTTTCATAAAGCTGTTCGTAAAGTTATGAACGACTTTACGCAAGACTGGAATATGTTCTTAGGTCATAACTCAATTACATAGGGATATCACATAGCACAAGAAAGGATCACCAGTCGTGCCTAAAGTCGTTCGTATCTTACGAACAGCTTTATGAAACACCCACCTGTTCTGAATTGCAGATAATGGGTCAAAGATAGTATTTTTTAGATTAACATTGTAAGTGAATGTATATTGACAGTAATATTGACTCTGTTCATTTGTGATTGGATATCGGTCAAAAAGAACTTTTAATAACTATGTACAAGATAGATAAGAGTAAGTGAATTTTTATTGTTTCAATTAGATATGTAGTATATATTTGAATCCATTGTATTTTCATCATTAAACAACAGTACTCGAGCAACAAAACAATATAAAAAATCAGTGAAACATTCAATTGAGTTTGCATGTATTTCTTTATTTGCATTTTAATATGCAATTGAGGGAGTTGTCAAATAAGATATGAAAAGTAGACATTAAATGATAACTTAAAAAAATTATGACATAAGAGGAAATCATGCTTCATACATTCAATAGCTGATTTCATGGACGTGGTATGATGTGTCGAAAGAACATAAATCACAAACACGTTTATTCGAGTCCCGGGGTGGGAGCTTCTATATCCCAACATATATGCATGAGCGGGCTTCTGGAATAAGCACATTTTCTGCTTTTAAAAGAAAATGCACAGGACAAGATGTTCAATGGAACATTTTAAATACAATTTCTTTTCGAGGGCTATTCCTTCTCTACATGTACCATCCATGTAGAGTGCATGTTGTGTTTCATATTCTAATACTGGATTTTTTCTTCTTGTTTTAATGACAGCTTGGGATATTTTAGAAGCTTACATTTAAAAGAAAAGTAAACATTTAACAAATTATCTCGATGAGCACACGACACACAATGCACATTAATAAAGGCACTGGGTACAGATATGGCAGCCTGAAAGGTTATCATTAAAGGTGAATTGCGTAAATTTTTACAAATCATCTATACTGCTAAATGAGCTGAAGACTTAAAACAAGTGGAAATCCCCACATATGGAATACAAGCTGAGAGGAAAACATGTCTTGTTTATTTGGCAACGAAACCTTATTTCTTGAAAAAGTTATGTGTTCAGGGTTGTGATTTGTACAGCTGCTTTAGGTTACCCATTCTTGTGCTAAATCAGTCTCTCATTAACTTGTACACCACTCGGCTAAATATGAAATCCAATCATTTAATATTTATGATTCTTGTAAACAGGCCTTCCAGTGTAGTTTATTTGTCAAAGTCTGATTAGAGTTAAAGAAAATTCACTCACATTTACCGTAAAGCAGAAATTTTACGGTATCTCATCTAAGCAAAAGAAATGGTCACCAGTCGCACCTAAAGGCAAATCTAACTTAAAATAAAAATCTGACCACGTTAATATATTGACTAGCCAATCTAGTCATCCAACCTTTCCCCAAAAATGATTTTCCAAAAAACTTGAGATAAAAGGTGACTCAATGAAAATATCTTTTGCGGGGGGGGGGGGGGGGGGGGTCAGGATTATTCTAGCATAACACATGTGGTAATCATGTTTATTTATCTCCTGAAATAAGGATGACGATCAAGAACAAAGTCATTTCTTTTTCCAGCTTCTATCAAGATGGGAACTATATCATAGATTCAAGGCAGTTCTTATTTTTATAACCAATTGCCAAACAAAACGAAAAAAAAAGCTTCAAAGATATACATAAACTCTCATAAAATATACATGATAAATAAAAATCTAGAATGATACATATCAACAAATAATAAACATTGCAGCTTTATATATCTGAAAGTAATCATAAAGAAAAGTTAACACAAAGGGCTCAACCCTACATGGCTTCAATATCATTCAAGTATTACACACTTTATCATGGCTAACTATGTCTGGAAGACCCTAAGTTTTCTCACTGGTATTAAACAATATATGATTGTCCTTATTAAGAGATGTGCATAATGTGCATAATATTTCTTTCCTCCACATTAAAAAAAGAAAAAGAAAGGCAACTCAATGAGATAGCTTGTTGGCATTAATACGCTCTCTAATCCATTCAAATTAATTTCATAGAAATAGTCATCAAATATGGAAACATATGGTTGATCCATGAGAGACACATGCAACAAAACAGGAAATATTTCATGCAAATGAATATGATGGGATAACATGCACAAATATATCAATTAATTCCGTGTCTCTTAACAGCATGCACATTCATCATATCTTACAATTATACTGCTATATTTGTACACCTAGGAAATATCTCCTCTCGATATTGGCAATCATTTGAGAAATATATACAAGACTCATTTTTTACTGAATTCTTTAAACATAAGAAATACACATTAGAAATTCATTCCCTCTTTTTTTATTGCAGTTGATATGTACAAACTAAATCAAAGCTAGCACCTGAAAGCAATTCACATTACACACTCAGTAATTTGACTGGTACAATTAAGGACCAATATTGTTTCCTTACTTTTTTCTCTCCCTTTTTCTGAATTCCACTTTTAAAGGCAAAAATAGTAATGGCATTATCTGGCTCAATTCATCAAACTAATGAATGGAAAAATGATATTTATTATGGGAAAATAGACATTTAGGTCGGGATTTCAAATTGAGACATTCTCACATTTTTGCAGTTTTACATGAAAAAAAAAACCCATTCATCTGCACAGCTATGATGGGGCACTTTATTTGCCATTTTTAGGGTATTTTTTTCATTTCTGATTGTGTATCATTCAGCAAGCTCACGATAAAACATAATTTTTTGTTTCCAAATATTTCTACTTTGATGTAAGAAAGATATCGTGATTGGGCATTCATGAATACAATGCATGTAATACAATGAATTTTGAAGTTGATATCTGGCAAGAATAGCATTACAACAACATGCTGCAGATTGCTCAGCTCTCATTAATCACAAAAATTGAGGATCAATACCTCCTTTGAATATTTCATGTATACATGGAGACATGCAGGTGTGATGTTATGTCACAGTCACACAGCAAAAAAGTTTGTATTTCTACACAAACTTGCAAATCTCAATTCTCGTACAGCATCATATTTTCTGTCACTCGTATCGGAATTCAATCTTTATTTTATCTAAATATATTAACCAAATGTAAGAATATTACTATTACTCATCCATATTGGGAAATGTGATTACTATAAGAATATCTTTCTATCTGTGAATAAACAACAACTCCACATTCACACAATGGTTCTCAAATTTTTAATAACATTCAGTAACAGTGATTTTTGTCAATCAGTTTATGTTGCATGGTTCTTTAAAGAATTCTTGCTCACAAATGAATATTGTATGGGCCATCGATTCAATGTTTCTGGTATCTGTTCTCTTTCTTCCTTGTGTGTTTGCTAATCAATTTTGGCAATCTCAATCAACTATTGAAATTGTTTATGAATTTCTAAATTCTGTGGCTTAGGACCTCAAGTCTTTCAACAAGAGGAGCTCACAACTCTTACTAGATGATTCACAGATGGATGGAATCCTTGGTGTGATTTCTGCACTCAATTTGAGATAAATGCCATTCCCATTCGAAAGAAAGTGTTCCATATCTAGTCCAATAATATGTAGGTCTAATGAATGTCCCTACCACACTCCTCTCAAATTTTCCCTTCACGCTGATATAGAGACACAAATCTCTGAGGATTAGTAGTGACATCAGTCTCTGAAGACTGGATACCAATCTACAAAGACTGAATACTAATCTGTGAAGATTGGGATGTGCAGAAACTTGGCAAACCCACCTCTTCCTCACAGCAACATTAGTCTACAGATCCATACCAATTCTTGAGCTGCTGTTGCTTCAGTAAATCACACTCTTGACACTAGAGATCATCCATTTGTTTAATAGTTTTGCACTTGATGGCCAATAGGGTCTCAGACACTCAGACATACAGGTAAAGACACCCATCCTTGTCAGACTGCAGAAGAGGGCTGGGCAAAGTAGACATGTTTCATGCCATGGAGTCTCTTCATCTAAATGTAACTGTGATCTGAAATGTGTCAGCATGAAGTCTTTGGGAATTCAGATCAATACTGCTCATAATACCCTTCCTCATCTTGTTCTTGATATGCTTCTGACTCCAATCTAAGGAATCAGTGACAACAAACACACGTCTCTTTGACATCATCATGAAGTCTGTGGGGTTTAAGATAAACCTCATAGATAATATTCTTCTTCATCATGTTCTTGATACTGTTGCTGCTGCTGCTGCTGCTGTTGTTGTTGAGTGTGCCTCTGCCTCTGAAGGTTAGTGTTGACTGGGGCACGACCAATGTGTCTTGTTGTCATAGGTAAGGGTGCCTCAGAGTCAGAAACAGCAAAGTTAAATTCTGTAGCATACTGCCGCCTCATTTGATTGACGGGTGAGAGTTGTTCAGGAAGCTTGATCTCATTCCGAGGGTCAACCATGCCATGGATTTCTGTCAACAACAATTAAAAAATATAACTTGTAAAGATAAGAGTGGTAAGAGTTATGATATTGAAGAAAATCTGTTATATGATCAGGTCTACTATGTTTTATGATTATCATAACAATCATAATCATCATCATCATGAAAAAGTTCAACAACAATAATAATATAACTATGTGTAATCCTGGCCTTTCGACTGTGGCTTGCTCTGTTACCTGCAAATAATATATGGACATTCTCCGCTCCCTGGATGAGTATTATAGCACGACAACATGGAGCACACATTGCTAGCAACTAAACTGACTTTCATATCCTACCAGGTACCCACTTAACACTCGGTTGGAGATCTGCAATTTTAGATTTGTCTTGCTATTAAAAGTGCACCCATGCTATTGGGATTGAACCCTGGTTTCCATGGTCCGCAGCTGAGAACTTTTCCAATGATCCACAAAATATATTCTTTATGAAAATATCTTAAGAGTGGTCCATGACATTTGGTTGCAAAATATATCAGTACATTAGGTCAAATGCGAATCTCATCCAAAACTTAGACCTAACCATAATCATAATTCTAATACTCAAATTAGACAGAACCAAAACCCCTCACAAATCTAGCCCCGATTTGTTTCCAGAGAAATCAAGAGAAGGCCAATTGTCGCCGCAGCATCTGTAGAGTCACCCTTTAGAGATGTCACAGATACACTAAGCAGTGTTTACACTGAGGAAGACATCTCACCTTCCAGTCGTTTCTCCATCTTCCGCAGGTTTTGGAGGATACCAGCAATCTCCTTATTGTTGGTCTTGAGGAGAGGAAAATCACTGTCTCTTAACACCTTCGACAACTCATCTTCACTGGCCCCCGGCTGCTGTAGCTTCCTGTAAAATAAAAGGAAAGGAAGGTAAAATAAAAACATCCAGCCATCAAATCATACAGTATCGTTCTCAATGCTGGTTCACATGTCGTAAGATAATTCATCTCACTTGTGCAGTTGTGCTCATACATGTGAGTTATATGTTTCAGGTCCCCTTAAACACATTCTTATCAAATACATTGTATCTATAAATGATAGAGTACAGGCATCTGGCTTTTTACTGATTAGCTAAGTACCCTCCATTATATAAAATTATTTTAGACATGTTATCATTCAAAAATAATCAAGGATTCATTCCATAACAAAACCCATCCAGTCAGTTGGCAAGCCCCTGTGTTAACTAGCAAATGGGCAAGATTTATCCAAGTCCTCTCGTGGCTGAATTCATGTCCCTGCAAAATCTCGTGGATGGTGAGACTTTCTTTCATGAAGAATTAAACCACTTTCTCCTTGAGTAAAATTGATTATTTTTGTACCATGGGGAAGAGTAAATGTTACTCTTTTATATTGGGCATTTCTTTTGAATAAAATATTTTGATAAATATGTGAATTTTTTACCTGAATAGATGTATCAAACAGAATTTTCTTCCTCTGTTTTCACTTGCAAATTGTGCAACATTTTGTGTTTTAGGCACAAACATTATTTATATCATCAGAAAGCTCAAGCTCTACACTTTCTTAAAATGTCATTCTTGATATGTGGCATCTTTTAGATGGGTCAGCAGCCAGCTTTTTCCATCAAGATGCAAGACGAGATTTCTAAAATTCTGAGTAACATAAAATCCAGAGTTCTGATTGGCTGAATAATGTTTTCACAACAACAGGCGCGGGTATTTTGAAGAGATTACCACATGGTGAGTGTGACCTTGCAGAGGCTCAGTGTGGTGAACATTGGAATTTGCGTGGGTGTGTGGTCTCTATGACCAATCAGAGCGCAGTATTCTTGTTTTTGAACTGCTAAATGTACTTGGCCTATGAAAAGCTGGCTGCTGACCCATCTAAAATACATCTTCTTATACAAATTATGTCGTATTAAAACTTAGATCTTCAGCTTTATCATGATCTAAAAATCATTTGTGCTCAAACAGAAATTAAGTGTGAAAACAACAACTTTTGTTGCATGAAAAAAATAATTTGTTTCATGTTTTATATCAAAAGATTTACCTATATTGCACCATTCTTTTAAAAATCCAAACACATGACCTAAAAGAATGATTCTTCTTCTTTACAGAGATACCAAAAACATGAAATTTGGTCAATATTTAGAGCAGCAATGGCCGAATAAAAGGAGGTGTTTTAGTTCGCACCAAGCTCATTAACAATGAAAAAACCCTCTAGTCATGAATATCACACTTAGATAAAAGAAGCTACTTTTTCAGGGCTTGCCGACTGACTGCATCATTGAAGACCTTAAAATTTATCTCATCTAGAACTTCCCGAAAGCGAACATATTTCTAAAACATTCATGTACATAACTTGATTTGGTATGCCTGTTATCAAGCATCATATGATGGACTTTCATCATGCAGGGGGTGGTCAATTTTATTGGAGTAAAATATGAAATCTCATAAAGTCTTGGTGACGAGGTCATAGCCCTCTACAAAACCACACTGGGTGCAAGTTAGAAATCTGGGATGGTTAATATTAAGCTCAGGATCTAAAATCGTCATGACTTTGCCATTTTGATACATCTGACACAGATGCTGTGCCTGGATGGTATTCCTGAATGCTGCTCAGTAAATAAGGCAGGATATCCTCCAAAAGTCTCATCATTCCCCCGCAACTCTATCTCATAAAATCTCACTATCCTATACTTATATAAGATAAAATGAAGTTCTGGTTGTATTAATTGAAACAATGGAGGGAACTATCTGAAAGTGACTGTGAAAGCTGTTTATGATACACCTAAGGACTGGAATGGCAAGCAGTGGGGAAAAAATTACAAATACATTTCACTCAAACAAATATATATCAAGTGAAAAATTCATTAAATTATCTGGGTTATTTTTTTAAGCTCATTGGCTAGAATTTGTTACATTGTATTACAGTTTATATTGGACACTAAAACAATTTCCTGGGCTATTTTGATCATTTCTCAAGGACCTTTTCGCAGCGCCTTTAACACATAACCAATGTGGATTTGCCGCTTTAGAAATACTCTATTATTATTATAATTATTCTAAATTGTACCCTCGTCATTTTTTTCCCTTATTTCACATGCACAAAGATAAGAAAAGTCATGCACACCATTATAAAGTGCTTTTAAAAATGTCCTAGTGGACTGATATCTTACTTGAGTTTGTAGGCAATTTTGTCAGCAGAATCTTTCATCTTGATAGACAAGTGATGGATGGATGATAACACAAGACTATCAAAGGACTGCAAAAAAAAAAAAAATAAATCAATGTCACTTTTATATTCAAATCAACAGAGAACAGCAAGTAACATCCATGGATCTAACTTTGATGACAATGGGCAAAGACATCTTTTTATTCTCATTATTTTCAGTTGAGAAGCGTTGATAGCCAAGTTTTCAAGTGTGGCACTTGAATTTTACAGAAATATCATGAAAGTATACCACATAGTCATTTGAATGCATGCAGAGATACAGTCATATAGAGTGAAAATGCGAGAAAGTAAAGTGATTTTTGGTAGAACCTAAAACAGATTTCTAGCAAGACTTTGGGGTAACTTTCTTTACAGGCTCTTGTACATTGGCATTCACAATACTCATCCTAAACGTATTCATTTTATTTTTTTCATAGACACGAAAACTTTCACTTCACAAATCTTCACTTTTCTTTAAACAAATGCATTCTCTGATAGGTAACAAAGACTGGCGATGACACGATGCATGAAATAAGATTGGTAAAATACCAAGACTTGCCAGAATCCAAATAGCATTAATGAAATGTATGTAATGGCAACAATTTTGTTACATCAATGTGCACATGAAACATGCAATGTAGCGAAAATTACTCCACAATCCTACAATACACGATACAGATACTGAATGATTCATTTTGTCCTTTAAAACAAAAGATCTGCATGCACCTTCATTGGACAAAAAAGATCTTTCACCATCAAGGTTATCACCACCAAGGTCATCATCATCACTAATGCCATCTTCATCAATTTTACGATCAGCATTCCTGTAGCCCTTCTCCCCCACCCATTCTCCTTCTCTTCCTCCTCCTCATTACCATTATTTTACTTCTTGATAATTTAGTCTAAGTATTCACGCTCAAAAGTAATAAAATTATTTGAAAAATCGCGAATCTAATGAACCACATGAAATTATGAATATCTTCATGACAAGATGGATGATGAATTACAACCCAATATATAAAATACAACACCCCAACATTTACGAATTTACTGTTACATTAGCATGCACACTAAAGACAAACTTGCTCACAATAGAGAACACGATACAAAATTTACATGCAGACATAAAAGTTCTTGTTGATCAGGCACCTGTTGCATAAAACTTTTGCCCTAAAAAACTCTGGCAAACAAAATTGTGCCATTAAAAATTACATATTAAAAAAACTCTAGAAAAAAATATGCGAAAGTTTTTTATGGCAAAAGTTTTATGCAATGGGCCCCGAGAGAGCTTTTCACGAAGTGATTTATTCAGATACTTTCAATCATCAATATCACAACTGTTATGATCTTCCAAAGTTCTGGCAACTGATCTCCAATTTCATGGTGAAAACCCAAGTTGGAAGATCAATAATGATAAATCTACTTTTTATTACGCTTCCTGTCATGTTTTTAGAATTGCAATACAAATTTATAAAGCTTTATTGGCTGAAAGCAATTTTTATAATGGAAACCACTGTCACACATTCTATGAACTATTTAATTCTTACAGAAGAGGTCCACTCACATAAAAATCACATAAAAAAGCCCCCCCCCCCCCTTTGCTTAATGTATGTTGTCTGTGAAAAGGATATAAATCTGTACCTACATTCTTTCATCATTAAGAAATTAGTTTTGGCAACATTTATGCAGTTTGATAAAGAAAAATGACAGTGATCTACAGATTCTGCTAAATGATATGAGATGATTCAGTACATGACAGATTAACTATTTCAGCTGTATTTTCAGCTAATGATGAGTTGTTTTTTAATGAATGATTGAAAGAATATTAGAGATTGTAGTTTTGATCTATATCTAATACTTTTAATTCATAAAATGGATTAGAATTACCTGATGGTGAAAATATTTTTTTTTTAAAGATATAAATTACTATGTAAAGTGTTATGAAAAAAAATGAAATGAATAAAAAGGAATGATTTCATAAAGAAAATAAAGAATAACAGCTATGAATGGAAAATTAATTTCAGCCTGACTGAAACAAAGAAGATGAGAAACATGATATTTACTACAGATTCTATGAAAGATGTTTCAGACACACATTGAGGCTTTTAAAATTCTCAAATTCTTTGATCATTTCTCTCTTTCAAAATAAGGCAACTTTAGAACAGTAATCCAGTATTGACATGTAATGCTTCTAGGTGTGAACTTATATTTTAAGTCTTGTCCGATGAAAAATTGAATTAAATTACTACTACCTAGTCTATTTTACTCTACCTTTTCTATGCATTAGATTGAATCAATTTAGCATGTGTCTTGCCTAAAAATGAAGTCTCCACTGTAATATTTGCAAGTTACATTGACAATTTTGATGTCTTCAAGTAAAATCATAAGGCATATCGTAATTCATCCACTCTATCATGGTAAATTGAATTCAACATTTAACTGGCCAAAGCAAAGGGCTGAAGTCTAAAACGCTTGATATTTTGGTAAAAGATTTACTTGGCGAGCTTCCAGATCCAAAACGGAAGAGGTCAAATTATCTCAAATGAAAATCTGACCTCTCATCAGGATAATTCATAGGAATCCATGCTTAATTCAATTTAGGTAGTAGCTTGCCAGACATACTAATGTTAAAAAAGTTAAGTATCAAATACCTTTACCCCCCCCCCAAAAAAAAATATTATATCAATAATCAAAGGGAAACATAAATCACGGCATGAACAAGACAAGACAATAAGTTTCATAACATTGAAGAGAAAAAGTAATTCTATCTTTGGCATTTATTATTCATGGGCACCATAGAGATTTGAGTTTGTATTTCTGCCTTATGCAATGAGACAAGTTCAATCATACTTGTTTTATTTCACACTAGAGGATTGGAGACTGACAAGGTTGCACTTCTGAAATCAGTTTTTTTTTACAATATATTTTCCAAAATATATCTGTGTGACTATTGTCACTACCTACTATGATTTGTTCTTTCCCCTGTCTGAAAAATCAAGAATTTTCTTCTTTTGAAGCTATCTATCTATATTCTGAAGATAAGGGTTAACTTATATTCTGTATACAGATATATTATGAACAATGATGTGTGTTGCTTTAAATTTGATTTCCTTTCACCAGTTTGTCCAAAGGATGAAAGAAAATTTACCCAATATTTTTATGTTCAAAGCTACCCAACAGAAAGAAAAATGTGAATCTTTAAAATGAATGTATTTAGAGATAGAGCAGTTTAATTAGAATGATGCACATGCATGAAACAAATAGGGTTATCATGCTTGGGTACTCACTACACAGTCCTGTTCCTGACTCTACAATGATCCAATTATATCAATATGGGATGGAAAAATAAAATAGTGGATAAAACAAGGGAAAATTTAATCAGTTAACATCCCCAATTTTTCCATTTCTTGTGGGATAATCGAAGAAATATGAATCAATTTGCAATAGTTTTTATCCAAATTGTACAGTATAAACAGTGCAAGTTCTTAAAACGTTAAATGGATTTATAACTAAGAAATGATACACAAGGACTAATATACACCTGCAACATTGAAAAAGAAACATTAATGGAAAAAGCTCGGAAATGTTTTTAAAATATGTATATTTTTTCATTTATTTAGATGTTCATTAGTAAAATAGAATGTTTGTTGAATCATCATAAGGTTTCTCTTAATGTTGTAATCAATTTATTCACATCACTTGATAAATATTTGTGTTTGTTGTAATATTAGAATTCATGACAACTATAGATATAAGATAAGAGATGTCTATGAAAGTTAGAAAACTATACATCAAACAATACTGAACAGAATATACATTCGAATGGTTTAGTTTATTCTTTAATTTCTAATAGTGTAGTTCTAATTTCAATCATAAGGATATTATAGCTATCCTCTGAATTTCATTGATCCAGAGTCCAGATGAATTAGTAAAATGAGAAAAAAAAATCATCTCTGTTCTAATCTACAATGTTCCATGCAGAACAACATAAATGGATAATGTGGAACAAACGCAGACAAAAAACATGGATTAACCTTGGTCACAACGATCAAGTCATTCGCAGACTGAATGCATGAATGTAAAAGATAAAACAATTCATCTGTTATCAGACATCTTCAGCTATACTGTGCATCCACTTGCAATCCACAATGCACATCAGTCCCAGGCATTACAAATCGTGTCACTATTACTTCCTTCATTCGTTACATTTTTAGCCAGTACATCATGTCATATACTGTTACCCTAGTTACTTCTGAATAATGTACACTGACTGTACAATGTTCAGAGAAGAATGCATTATCACTTAATACCCCCATCATGGTCAAAATAAATTTTTGTTGATATTCTAAAAATTTGAAATCACTATAAAAACTGAAACACAAAGATAAAAAGGGGTAGATCTGTCTAACAAGTACCCATAAACACAGTGTCCTGAAGTGTACAGGATGACATGGAAGCAAGCTTCATTTTTGGAGGTGCACTTTCAAAGGAATGGATGCCAAAAGCAATGGGATTTTGAAACAAAGAGCAGCAAGTTCACCAAAGTCCAGAATAAAATAATAACTAGAAACTTGGCAAAAAGCATCAACTTTGAATGTGGCAAATCAGAATCAATTTGCATCACATTGTTACAAATGACTATAAATAACTTCAAATAAATATGAAACAGGTGGCTTTACAATATATACTAGCAGATGAACCTATTTATTTTCTCCATTATAATTACAGTATGATCTAATAATATTCCCCGCTGCTCCTAACCTTGAATGAACAGTTGTTGGCAGTAGCGGACCGTGACCCGGAGGAGACAAAGCATTGGGGGGCACTGCATTGTTGGTGAACAATGCCGTGCCCCCCCCAATGCTTTGTCTCCTCGGGGTCACGGTCCGCCACTGGTTGTTGGGTCCCCCAAAAGCAGAGAGTAAATAGTACTGCATACATCTCTCCTGTGATTTTTAAACCCGCATTTTTAATAAATAAATGAACAAAATGGAGAGAAATAGCCACTTTTAGCTTGCTGAAATAATAAGTTGTTTCGTTTCTTAAATATTCCCCATCTGCAAATGAAATCCTGTCTGAGTAAACAGGCATTAGTAAGAAGAAAAAATGAATAAATTAATGAATAAAGATAAACACAAAAAAGATGATACTGACCTCAGATTTATTGAATGGTTTCTTCTTGATGTGAATAGGTGGACTTCCTGCTAATCCCTGGGATGTTTGATCTAAAATAGAATATAATCACTGGCATTTAATCATTATTTCACAAAGTTCAATTTTAAAGAAGACAGAAATACAAATAACTTTGAGAAGAAAGTATGAAAATAACTTTAAAAATATATATTGGGATTGTTTAAAGTTATTATAAAGTTGAACTTACGGGGCGTTATTCTGAACTCTAGTTTAAGTCAAACCATGGCTTAAATCTATGGTTTCACTACGGAAACCAAAAAGAGCTTTTACTTGGCAAGCACAAACTAGAGCATTGAGTACTTAACAGCATGTGTCACAGAGAAATTAATATTGTAATATTGTTTACTGCTCAAGGTAATATTAGAAGCTAACCTATTGACCTGAAATACTTAATAAAAATTGAATTTCAAACACACAGAGTAATTTATAAAATATTTATTATTGAGACAAAGAGTCATATACACATTAAAAAAAATATACAATTTCCTAACGGAAACCCATTAAGCTTCTAGCACCATCTATCGTGTTGCTCCTGAGCAATGATTTGACTAGTGCAATGATGTGTTGATACATGTACCTTATACACAATTGGTATTGGGAGTTTCAGTCCAACTTCACTCTTTGTGAAACAGCCCCCTGGTTTACAATGCAAAACACAATGAGATAAAACTATTCAGTTTCCACAGAACACATCATGTTACCTGGTTGAAAGCTGAGTGAAGATGACCTTTGAAGGGGTACCTGGGGATGAAAGCGTTCACCTTGCCATATATCCTGTCTGTTGAGGTGAACCGAATCTTCACTCAATAACTCATCCATCATTTGCTGTTAACACAAACAGAAACAAAGTCATTATTAGGGTGAGGCTAGGTTCATGTGGGGGTATATCCAATGAGATTTTTTTATTGACATATTTATCAAATGATGGTTTGGGTCAACTTACATTCAATTTTTTTGTTATTTTTCGAAATAAACATAGTGAATAATGAGAGGAATCAATGCTATAGTCAACTAATAAGTTTAGAATTTGAAACCCAGGGTCTATTAAAAAACAAAACAATAATTATCTTCATACTATGTGGCAGTGGCCAAATGCAATTAGTCAAGTTTTATGAATATATTGTTCCTGGTTTAATACTATTCAAACTGGACGAGTAATTCAAAGCCTGTGAACTAGGTAGCCTCTGTTGCCAAAATCATCATGAAAAGGCACAACGATATGTGTTACAAAAAGGAGAACCCAACAAGATAATAATTACATATCAACTTAGCATTTATTAACATTTTGTTTTTTTATATAATATGTTGTATCATAAAGTTTCTAGGCAGTTGAATAAATGCCAAATGTCTGGACATTCAGTCAATGAATCCAATATATGTCCATTAAAAGCTCATTAGCAATTCACCTCTATCTACCCCAAAAGATACTTATTGAAGCTCAATGGATTAGATGTGACTTGCAATGATTTGCATATTTAAATAGGTTTTTATGGCATGCATACAACTGTATTAGTTTTTTGCATCGATGGTCCTTGCACTGGATGTAAAAAGAATATTCCCTCTGAAATGTGTGATTATTAATATAATGTTGTACAACTACAGGGCTAAGGACCTATCTCCTAAAATGGTTATGGGGCCTTTAATGGATAAGTATATGATGTAAAGCCAGATTAATTTTAAGTCTCCCAATTTGTATCAATCAAACAGTATAGCTTGATAAGAAATGAAATTACTACTGTGCAAATCAAAATATAATTTTTACAATATGTTACATGTTTGTCCATTTGCTTTAAGGTGCAATTCATAGATAATTGAGTTTAACATGTACTTCCTTCAGAATACCCCCAAGAATATTAACATTCTCTTTTATGAAAGATGAACCACAATTTTTTCTTTAAAAGAAAGTTGGCATGAAATTATTCTTTTGAACAAAAAGTAAAAGAAACTTTAGAAATTTTTGACAATTTTAGAAACGTTAGAAATTTGTCTCAATGTTGATTTTGGTGTGAACCAAATCTTGCACTGGAGTGCAGTACCAAAACAACAGTTCATTTTCATCTAAGATTCTCCCCCATCTTCAGTTTGGCTTTCAAAGCATCCAAATCGAAACAAAAAAAAATCCCCCCAAATCATAGAAATATGTTCAAACAAAAGGAAACAGAAACTCATATATTCTGATGCAGTGATATGAGATTAACTGGTAACAGATCTAGAAACAGTGCCCTCCCTAATCTTGTATGCGTGCTTTAAATATTACAAATCGTAGCTGAAATTCATGTAATTAGAAAATTCTTAAACATTTAATCTACAAGCTCAGATTGTGAATTCATATTAATAATCATTAACTTATGGTGTTTTAAGAGTTTCATCATGGATAACAAATTTATTATATGCATTCTCCTGTTATTTATTCATCTTTATGAATAATTTACTGTGCAAATTTTACATGTATGTGAATAATTTATATTGTCTCTGTATTTTTTTAACCATGTATGTTGTAATTGATACCCTGTAAAGCATGCATATTTCAATTCTTACTGCGAAACTTGTCTATAATTAAATGAATGAAATTAAATAATTCAAAATTACAGCCATATTCAAATCCTTTGCATCATGGGTTTAGAAAACTTTCAAATAATGTAAACTTTTCAATATATTTTCATGATTTTGTTTCATTTGATCCTGACTTACCTTGGGTAAACCTCAATCTGCAGTCACACAAATCCCCCAAATAAACCAATTAGAAACATGCATCTACCAATTGAAATTGACTTTTTCTTCATTATTTATAAACACAACCCTATCTCCAATCGGCACCTGATTTCCTTAAATTAGAAAATCAAAGGACAGTATGACATATATTACATTATGCACATTGTGAAATTACATGTAGGTAAAAATAAGGTATACAGGGAATAATTTAATTTAACTGTTCAATTATTGGTACATAGTTACTAGATCATGCATATTACATGAACATAAATCTACAAGAGGGAACTGGATTAGAGGAATTTGATCACTATCATGCCATAGACATCATCACAACTTATTTGCAAATTTCGAAACAGAACTGTTTACCAATAATCACATTTTTATTTATTTTTTTGGTAGTTTTCTCTCTTCTCAATTTTTTTTTAGATGAAACAGAGATTCACTTTTCTATCATATAACACAGTGCGAAATGAAAATGAATTCTTGTTCAAAAGTTTCCTGTTATGTTTGACATTGCACATTGACCAAAAACTGAGTAAAAGTTACAAGTGCTTGATTCAGATGACTCCATCCATTCCCTTTCATAATCACAGAAGCTTTCTTCATTTGACCATCAGGCATGACTAAAATCTCTCAAGTGAGCAACAACGCTCAAACAATTGTACTTGGAAAAAAGGAGAGAATTTAAACTTTATGTAAGTTCAGCATTTCATCTTTTTGTATATCATTATTGAATAGAAAAATATATACATGTATATGTTGTAATAATTTTCAGAGAAATATATCACATCATATATACTGGAAGCACCATAAATACATAATGACTTGAGAGTCTGCAAAAGAAAAGAAATTAATAATAAAATTCACAATGATTATTTCTCTGTTGTTTTTTTTTCGTTCTTGTTTGGGGAGAGGGGGTGAAAATTATTAATTTCTTTCACTGGCAAAATAATTCCACTTGAGAATATTATTGAAAATAACTTGCCCCAAATAGAAAATAAAAACCCCTGAAACTATCTTATAATCTGAGAGAATGTGTGTTCTCTATATAAAAAGTCTGTTTTAAGAAAGGTCCGAACTTAAAGGGAACAATTACAAAGATAAAACAAAATACAAATATATAAAACATACAGAACTTTAAAAGCCAGAAGAGTCAAATAAAAAACAAACCAAATCAAATCAAAGAAAATAACATAAAATCATAAAATGGAATCACAACATATAAAATAGAGCAATATCTTATGTCTTCAAATTGTTTATGAATACAGTACAAGCTGGATACACACAATATTTACTTTAAAACTTGTACATACATCCAAGATGTAAGTGCACATTATAGGTACTACAAATAAATTTTATTACGTATCTATTTAACAGATTACCAAAGTTACATGTGCACATCCTTAGATCTAATCAATGCATGGTATTCTTTCAATAACGGACAACACGCTCTACCCATATCACTTGTTGATTTATCAAGGTATAATTTATTTCCTGGGTGTGGGTCCACATACAGGGGAAGGACTACATTAGCTAGCTCTCTCTCTCTCTACACACATCCATCCACTACTAAAGGTTCCACTAGTGATGATGGAGCAAACTTTAAAGGGAGAATCCACCCTTCCATCAAGTTGGTTTGAGTAAAAATCAATCAATCAAGGTTTGGCTTATAATCCATCAACGAATTAAAGTTACTATATAATTTTTGTGATCAAGGCCACAAATGAGCAGCTCGTAACATAAATTCCATAAATTATTTTTCTATAGGTTCTTGAAGGAATGAATATTTGTTTTCATATAAATGAGCATGAAATTATATGTTTGATTATACATGTATGTATGAGAAAATGATATTTTATGGAATTAATATTAGAACACATACATGTATGGAGCTGCTAGCATTTTAATATCATACTGCTTGTATGTGACACTTTAAAAAATTAAAAATCATTATTTTGATAGACTAGCATACTTTAAGTATTTATCCTTCTTTTGTCAAAATAAATCTTGATGTCTGGGGTAGACTTTCCCTTTAACTTACATGCAAAGTAGATGTACATGTACCATGATACCAACACCAAGCACAAAGCAGTGGAGAGAGTGATAGAAAGGGGAAGAGTGAAAGAGAGACTTACCACAAAATGAAATATGAGCTGGATTCAATGGAATGGATGAATGAATAAAAGAAGGTATAAATGAGGGACAAAAGGCTTAATTTGAGGGAGAATAACATTAAAAATGAACACAAATTAAACCTTTGCTCGGCACCTTCAGAGTTTTACTGCCAGAAATTTAATTTGAAAGGAAACTTATGGACAGTTCTTATTCCACCATGCACCTGAAAATTTGGTAATGCCCACTTTATTTTCATTGTCCCTAATCACATCTTGATAAGTTATCAAATATCAATGATATTTTTTGTTATGGCACCATAACTCCTACTTTATGATCAAGAATGCTTATAATATGTGTAACCCCCCCCCCCCACAAATTATAATCCACATAACTAAAGGATATAGTTATAATCACAAAGTGTAAAATTGAGCAATCACAAAGTAAATGATCATTCAATGATATCAACAACAAAAAAAAAACCCAGCAAAAAGGCTTCCATCTCAATGTGTAAAGTTAAGATTTTTTTATCAGTGTTGCTCATTGATGATTCATATACTCTTTGCACTGTCAGAAATGACCTTTTCAACTAGTAAGAGGAGCTTAGTTTAGAGCAGAATTTGTGTGAAGAAAGAAAACCCACATATATAGATAACATCAGGTTCACATTCTTCATTCTAGTTACTGGGTATAGACCATTGCATGTACCCGATGACAGAGACAGAGACAGCAGAACATCAATCTCGATCAATGGAAGTGGAAGGGTACATTTTAATTGATGCATAAATTTGCCCCTTCACTTTCATCATCTGAGCCAGATTATTCTGTTGCCTCTGTCCGATGATCAAGGAGATCAGTCAACTGTTCTTGGAATATCTGAAATACATTTATTCTGATGAACATTGTGTGTGAAAATAACAATGAAGCGAGGGTTTAATGACATTGATAATATCAAGAGTGTCTTACCTGTTCTTTTGGAATCCTGTCTATTTGAATCTCATCGATGGATTCTCCCTGAGCTAACCTTTGAAGGTTCTGAGCTAAGGTGTTACTGGCCTGAGCAATCTCAACCCGCAGATTGGGTGGTTTCCTCGTTGGTGATGTCCTTGGTGGAGAGGTCTGAAGGTTCTGCAAAGAACTGGACTTCTGCCTCTGGATGACTGGTGCCTGCTGCCTCTCCTCGCTTTGGTGGTTCTGTGTAGCTGTGCGACGAGTACTGACATTCTTGATGTAGTTGTCTACATCATGGTCCGAGTCATCTGCCGTGTCGTACCTTCTCCAGGCACCCGATGAAGTTTTCCTGACACCACTGACATTACTGTCTGTTGATCCAATAGAACTTTTGCGCGATAAGTTCCCAGATGGAGTGCGATTATGTGATGCAGAGGTTGGAAGACGTGACCTTGGTTCTGCAGTCTTTGTTTTCTGATCCTGCATGGACTGAGTGCGGGCATGTCGAGCAATCTGGGATCCAAGACTATGGTCTGTCCTTGCACTGGAGTCTCCATTCCTGGCACTAGATGCAGAAGTTCTCCCCCTACCTCTTTCCACTGGTGTGCGTCGACCTGAATCGGAGACAGCCCCACTACGGGTTTCTCGCATTGATCCACCACGCCGAAAGTTTTTGGAAGAGCTCAGATCTGACATGCTAGAACTGGGACTGATGTCACTGTGGTCAGCGCCAGAGTCTTCACTGAATCTATTCTTGCGTAACATGGTGCTACGAGTTTGGCGTGGCTGTGATAAATTGGGTGGGGGTTTGAGGCTTTTGGGTTTTTTGACTGCTTTGGTATTTTCTGAAGCTCCTCTTGATACTGTTCGGTTTGATATCCTGCCTGTAGGTAATGAACTTGTCAGGTGAGTGTTTCTTCTGAAGGAATGTTCAGTGTCACTTACAGATTCAGCTTCTTTCTCTGCAGGCTGCATTTTGTGTTTGTTAGGTGTAGACAGCCTACTCCAAATACCACCTTTAGCTGGTGCAGGAGTAGTTTTATTTCCACTTGATCTATTCTGTGTATCTGCTTGAGTTGTTCTTGGCTTTTCTACACTTCTGGAAACCTTCTGCCTTCCATTAGTATAATGTGAATGTTCGGATGTGGTATTATCCTCAGGACAAGAGTAGTGCCTGCTCTTACTTCCTGCCCATGTGTTATTTCCTCCAACTAAACTCACATTACTGGCAGTATCAACATCAGTATCTACATCTGCTTCAAATGACACTACAGAGATGTCTTGTGATACATCATGTGGCATATCATGAGAGTCTGACATCTCCGGAGATGGTGTATCCTGACGCTTTGTCCGCATCCTCTCTTCAAGATTCCTCATCAAGGTCTCAGTGTCTTTCAAAAGGACATCGGTATCCATGCTTCCCTCTGGCCCCCAAGAGTCTCTCCGTGCCTCCTCTTCCTGGTAACCCATTGGAACAATGGGATCAGAGCTACCATGAAGCTGTCTCCTCTTTCCAAAAGCCTTTTCCTCCATGGCTCTGTCTTGCAGATAGCGCTGCTGTTCTTGCTGCTGTTGCTGTTCTATGGCACGGTTTCTAGGGCTGTGAAAGGCACTGGAATTGGAGGCCTGGAAGCCATTTTGTCTCATGGTATGCTCAGAACTGCTGGATGTGGAGGACTGCCGAGCAGTCTGAAGCTTCTCGGCAGGCGTGGTTGGCAGAATACGTTTTCCTCGAGATCCTCTGGGACTGGAAGAATCCGGTGATTGGAGAGGTGCTGTCCTGGGTGTAGATGTTTGCACTCTGGTACCTGATGGTGGCTTCTTGCTTATATGATCATCTGGAATGTGAAAACATACAAACAAAAGTAAAATTTTACTAACCCTCCAAAACAATTATTTAAATCATCTACATGTAATATCAAACATCAGAAGGAATGAAACTTTCAGTAGAATTATAAATGTTATTTGTTTAAACCTTTATTTTCATAGATAAGCTCTTAATATCATCTACACACCATCTAAATCCAATATCGCACAAAGGAAACATCTGTATAAAGTAACAGATGGATTAAGAAAGTCATCAATTTCAAACCTTTTATTTAGACCAGAAGGTCCTCTGTGCACAGCACTTATTCTTTACCATTTGAAAGGTTAAAAAGCATTTGCAGTATAGATTCACTCTCAACAATGCAAGGAAACAAAGAAAAAAAATCACAGAAACTTACTGCAGATACAACTAAATAACTACAATCACTTTATATCCATATATAAATCCAACCTGGTAGTATACAAGCATATCCACGAGGCATCCAAATGGCAATCAAATATACACAAGTCCCTGCACGAACGCTCCAAAAGATAATGAACAAATAGTCACATGATTTGATGATGCCTAAAAGCTGTTATTACTCCATTACTCCAACCATCCAATAACATGTATAGTTTGCTTTCAAGAACAAGACAGATATATTGCACGTTTCAATGATGAGTAATTCGACTACAGAGTCAGGTCCCTGCATCAAAGCTTCTGTCCTTAAAACAGATTCCCAGGAGGAAATCTCTCACATCCTTTCTTCTTCCCCCTAAACGTCTCAACATCTCCTCTCTGGTCTCCGTCATGAAACCTCACCTAGTGGGGGGTTCTATTAACACACTAGCAGATGACATGCTGTGTTTGAATCAGAGAGAGTCTCTAGCTATTGTCGCAGGAAATCAAGCACCCCTGCTACGGTCAGGGCACCTCCCTCTCCATGGCTTTATCCATTTCCTCTGCTTCATATCTCACTCCAAAGGCTCATTCTCACTTCCAAAAATCATGAAGATAGCACCACTTAAAGAAACAAAATACATATTAATCTCAGAGTCCTCATCATACAAACACTTAACACAAATCAGCTTCATGATCTCCTGTAGAATTACAAAGGTTGTACACTTCAACATGACCAAATTGTGATCAAAGGCCACTGCAATGGGAACAGACCCTCCATACCTGAAGGCAAGCCGCACGCCTGTGGAGTGACAGCACTACACAGATTCTACTTGTATATCGCTGGATGGCTGCCTTTGCCGGCTTGTACCTACAGACAACTTTAGAAGCTTCCTCTATCTATTTATATCTTGTCTCCTCTAGAGTTTGATAGTGAATTAGTTCAAATGAGTCGGGCCAGCCTTACCATTTTCCATTTAAGAAGTTTTCAAACTGAAAAATTTAAAGTATGGGCTGACTGCAATCTGTACTTGACATGCATTTCTTTGTTGAATTCACTTTTTCATGCAGTATTGATATTATTCTAATCGCAAAGAAAACATGAGTATAGTATGGGAGCAGCAAGAAAACAGAAGGCATCAGGTAAAAAGTGCAATGGTAAAATGAGCACAAAAAAACATTTAGGGGGCAGAAAATTGTGTGGGGGATTTCTGCATAGCTGTGAGTGAGCAAGAAACAATTTGACCCTTTTTCCATATGGAAGATCTGATTTTATGATTGATTTTGACAAATCCTGAAAACAATTTTTCTTTCATTTTCTTTCCTTTTCTTCTCATTTTTCCACCTCTCAGTAGTGAAACCTATGGTGGGGGTAACTACCCCATGCCTCACCATCTGTATGTTAAATGCCCATGAAGAACCTTGTTATGAAGATTAAATGTCTGAACAAAGAAAACATTATGTTTTAAACTGAACTGAATTCCCAATGATGTCGTCTCTCTCGCTCATTACTTACACATTCTTTCTATTTTTAAATAAAATCACAAAGGAAAATTAAAATGCCTACACTTCTAATAAAATTTGATTGTTTCCACAGTATATCTGTATCAGTATAATGCACAATGAGAAAGATTGACTAGTTATCCTATATGAAACACTTGGTACAAGTTCAAGACAATATCCACATTAAAAATCAACTTTAATATAAAAAAGGCATTTCAGCATGTGTGTTAGACTACACAATTGGAAGATGTTGGCAATTGCCAATGTTGGGTTTCATAGTTGCACATTTTCTTCTTCTTTCACAATCTGATAAGAAAGATGAGTAATTGTCAAACAGGAACAGATTCCACATGCATATGTGATGTTCTCGAACCAGGGGCCCAGTGGGATTGAGTGAGTAAACATAACATCACTCTAACATTGCAAGATTACCATGGCAATGAGACAGATTATGGTATGGGGCAATCCCATTATCTTTTCCTCTCAACACAATAGGTCATGAGCATTCATGAACAAAATAGACAAAGAAGGGTGAATGGTGAGAGGAAAATGAAAGGAATTATTTACTAAATGAACTAACATGTACATAAATGAAAAATGAAAGCAACAAAAAATAAAAGCGGAACACTGATCTCTTCATTAAATATTTTCCTCCTCATTTATGTATAAAAACACTTTGAATAGATGATTTAATACATTTTTTTTTAGTTTTTCATTCTTTCTACTATTCACATTTATTTTTCTATTTTAAATGAATTTAAATTTACCAAAAATTTCAGGCTTAATCCAAACTGAATAGAGAGATCAATAGATGTCACCAAACGTACACGTAATACAAGTACCGGTAAACTCATATCAGAAAAGGTTTTACCCCCTCACAAGCTGATCCCCCCCTATGGAGGGGGATGATTAGAAGGGAAGTTTGAATCATTCATGAGACTTCCTTACCTCTGTCAGTAATCCTGGAAGATTGTTCAGCATCATAGCCATCGATGATATGGTCAGGTGACCCATGTCTGTCAGGTGACAGGTTCTGCTCTGTTGGGAGGGCAGAGTTGGTGGTCATGGTAGCCCACTGCTGAACCCACTGTGGCGTTCCTGGTCCACCTTTATGCTGGATAATAAAAAGTTCGCACAAAGAAGTTGAACCAGTGATCAAGGAGCACTTTTGCATCAGACCACTTTTTTTTCAAAAGTTCCTATAACTTCACAATTTAATGCATCAGAAATACCATTTTGGTTTACAGTATACTTTTGATGAGAAAACATTTCAACATAGACATGATTTAAATTGTAAAAAAATACATACATCTTTAAAAATAATACCATGTTAACAAAAATAATTAAACAAAGCTCCAGGACTGATCTGACCTTGGTCAATTCATGCCTCAAGCTAACAAAAATTTTCTCAGAAAATCTACAATCTGCAAACTTTGTGACACATTAGATACCCAAAAAAAAATAAAATTAAATAATGTAGAAGCATTATATCACATACTCACATACAAGCAAATATCTTGAAGTCCTGTTTTCACAATAATATGACAATTTCTTTTATTTATTTATTTATTCGTTTATTTATTTATTATTTTTCTTATTCATTTTCTTTTTTTGGGGGGAAGGGTAATATTTACTTGAATAATCAATCTTATTTTTCTGATACTATTTCATCAATCCATTCAATCATACAAAATTTAACTTCGCCTATTTATCAGGTCTGAACACTTTTTGCACTGAACGTTGAGAGCCAACAGATCAGGCAATTCCTGTCTGACAGAAATTACTTAATGATTTATCTTTAAATTTGATTAACTAGATTTTGATTTATCAAACTCATCAAACTTTTACTTATTCCATATGTTGATGGTCTCTAATCCGGCATAAATTTTTCACTGAAAATTGTTCTGACAGCGAATTAGCAATGCTTAGCATCTTGTCTCCCCCTCGCTTCCCCCTTTCTTGCTAGAATTTCAGAAATCCTAGAGAATTGCAGTGCTTGCCAAGGTTGGGACTGGGTGCTGAAATTTGAGTGATAGGTGGTGCAATATTCTTCTTTGAGCAAGTCCTTCCCATGCCAAACTTGAAATACCCTACACTATTCTGCCAATTGATTTAAGATGTTATATTCATGGCATGCATTTATGGTGGAAACCGACTCAATGCTACCACCTGCTAAAATCTCATGATACATATTTTATAATGATTACCATGAATTTTAATTGAAATTACATCATGAAACATGTCTATATGATAATCCAATTAGTGCATACCAAAATCAAACGTCAAAACAACTTTATATCAACCTCCAAAATTTTATCATCTGCAACAACAATCACACTTAGGCTTGATTTTTCTGTGAGTTCTCTATGAAAACTAAGTATTTTCTTACCTTTCCTTCAATATCATCAATTTTATCAACTGCTGTCCTGCTACTTCCATCCCCTCTGACTCTCAAGCCGGGTCCTACTTTATCCAGTCTGGTTCCACCATTTTGTTTTCCTGTAAACACCTCCTCCTCCTCCATCTCTTCATCCCCTACATCCTTGTCCGTATCATCATCACTGGGCACCTTTTCCTCGGTCTCGACCCCAAACTCCTCATCAATCCTCTCCCTAGCCTCCTGGACTTCCTTGGACTGGGAGTCGCTCTCGATGGTGTAGGTTCCTGTCTCACTGACGTCATCCCCTCCTCCTCCATCCACCTCACCGTCCACATCCTCCTGGTACTGGGAGTCCTCTTCAGTGTCCATCCCAGGACTGACCGGAGTGATTGGGCTTGGCGAGCCTTGGTTGGGCTTGGATTTGTGACTGGACTTGACAAAAGTTCTTTGGCGAAGGTTGGTTGGAGGGAGAGGTTCTGAAAGACAATTGGAGCTCTTGTTCTTGCGCTGCATTTGCTGGAAATTTACATCTCCTGTACAAATGAAATAGAAAAATCAAGCTGATTGGCTACTCTAATATGCAAGCAAGAGTACTGATGATTGCAATAAAGGATATTGCTGATAGCATAATTCAAAGAAAACACCAAATGCAGATTTCCGTTCACCTTACACAAAAAGAATTATACAGCTATCCTAAAAATACACCTTGAAAGATACTGTATATGAGGTCTAGGAGACATTGTTTCATTTGAACTTAGTTAAGTCAAATCGAACACCTTACTTAGCGACAAGGGTTTAAAGCCAGAAACAAAAGAATACATTAGCCATCAAAATTATCTGCTACGGAAGCCTATTAGAATTGATATTGTAAATTATCGAGAAAAAAAAACCCTCCAGAATAAGCAATTTTGTACAAAAAGTGCTATTTCTATAGCTGAAAATATGGTTCAAATGTAGGAATTTTAACTTGAGTCTTAAAAGTGGTATCATTGATACAAAAGAATGAACTTGAACGCTACCTTGATATCCTGGTGATGGAGTCTCTGGTGTACCTTTGGGAGTTCTACGTCCTCCTTGTCCAACCCCGGACCATCCATCTGTCCTGGAAGACAGTGGGGAAGCCCTGGGGCTCTGGTATCAGAAGAAAATAATTTTTAAGAATAAATCATTGAATATAAAATATGAGAAGTCATAACAGTAATAAGAAAAGTAGTTTGTTGTTACACACACACAAGACTGTACTCTTCCAAGTAAATTCAATCATCGATCATTCTGAAAATGTTTTTGATCATTCACTCGGGATTAGTAAAAAAGAAGATCCATGTACAAAAGACGTAAAACCTGAAACTGAAATGACTTAGAATAGATTGCTCTTTACTCTATTTTGATCTCCCATCTGAGATAACAGATTGTTTAATCACAGATGAACAATAGACGACTACTTACTTTTTTCATAAACAGCATACTAAACATACTCATCTCCAAAGTCAGATAGAAACACTGATTGCATACATCCAACACTGGCCCAGAAATGAATGCTCTCTGTTGCAAGGCCTATCCTCTGAATGACTATATCAAGATCGGTTGATCTCTATCCTCTTATCTGATCTCCAAATGAAACTTTTCACACCCTAACCTAGTTGTCATGAGGCCCCCATGGCAGTTTAGCAGTTTAACCCTTTCCCTGCTTCCTTTGAGCAAGTCAATTATGTTTTACAATAGCAGCTGTATTACAGGGGGCCTATAAGTTCAAGTGAGGGTTAAAGGGGGAGGGGGTTATGCATCAGAAGGCTAATGTGGAGATCCTGCCCACAGGATCACTCTGTAAAATCCATCATCATCTTCAACGGAGCCGATGAAGTCAGGTCAGGTTTCATCCTATAAACACTTACATGTAGGGTTTCAATGGGATTAGTCTCCCAACAGGAACAGCTGAACAGGTGTGTCTTTGGCTATGGAAGTTGAGTCTATTACCCTCATGTCTATTTAAACCAAATATAGGTTTAAGATTATAGTTACCAATTAGTCTTTAATTACATGTTTATTACATTATCAAGGACTATAGTATACTTGGTTGAACTATTAGTGATTCTGGGCAGGGACAGTCCTTCCTTTTTTTGTGATGATCTTTTGGTAGATTTTGGATTACAGATGAGCATTATCCTTTACAACTCTAGAATCTGTTATTAAAGTGTGCTGGAAGTTTTAGGGGTTTGAACTCATTAATTCTCCATCCCAATATCCCAATGCATTAAGGAAGAATGAGTCTTAACTCAATTCTGTGCATTGCCATTCCAAACCAAAAATGGAAATGATTAACAAGAAATAAGGATTTTCTTGAGACTTGCTTTCTATAAAGGCCTTCTTCTTTAATACATGCCCCCTTGAGTGACCAAACCCTGAACACCAAATTTTGAGGAAAATTCTTTTTGTTTTAAATCTATCATATATCTGATATGAATTACATCTTTCATTCACAGCAATTGAATCCAGTCTACCATGTCAAATGAAACAGCATCCCACTAGCTCCAGTGTTATCATGTTGTAGCTGTCATATTTTTTCGTTCTCCTTTAAAAGTAAAAGTGTTATTAAACAAAGTTTTGTTGTCTTATCATCAATATTCTGAATAGAATAAAGATAAAATAAATTTTGACTAACTTGCATGACTGCTTCCTCCTCCTGGCTTTTCTTCATCAATCTCTCTGCCTTGAGCTCCTCCATCATACGTGTGCTCTTCTCTATCTTCTGCCTCACATTCTGTGGAATGCAGTTCTGGAGGCTGTCTGGCCTCGCCATCTTCGGGGCAGCATCATCGTTGCTCCCAAAGTCGATGGTGAAGCCGATGGCCTTCTCACTCGACGCCATCAGGGTTATCTCTGCCTGGGGCTGGGGGTGGGGCGGAGTCTCTTGATGGACGGGACGGCGGTCAGAGCGGTTGTAGATTACGACGGGGATGTCCCGTTCGGGCTCGTTGGAAGGAAGTCTGGACGGTCGCTCGTGAGGGGATGGTGATTCTAGTGTGTGGTTGTCGTCTGATGAACCTGCACAGTAAAGGAAAACAATTTGGGGAGAAGGGGGGTATTTGAAACTCTTAGAATTCTGCCCCTAAACTGGCAATATGACAGAATTTTGTTGATTCTCTCTGTCTCTTCTCCATAAATATACTACAATGTATGAAAATTGAATATTACTGTCACCATCTTTATGTTCTTTATCATCATTGGGATGTTATCATACTGTTGTTACATCATGATAATTGTCATTAGAATAAATTAAATAGCATTGGCATATTTAGTAAATGTATACCTTGAGTTGAGTAAGTATTAGCTCTAGGTCTAAGGTCGTCTGGTGAAGTACTACTACCATCAAGTGAAGGATCTTCACTTTCACCCCACCATGCTGGTTGACCATACAAGGGAGAACCATGGGATGTTGGTCGTTGATCTAATACAAAAACAGAAATAAATAAACAATATATATAGTTTATCAATGACTAGGAATATTACTGGAGGTGATTAATAACCCCTGCCTTTATGTGAGGGCGGACCGACCAAAGGACTGGCTGACAGAACAACAACCAGCAGGAGAGCCTTTGATCAACATTTTTCCTCCAAGTTGTAAGATCTGACAACTTCCCTTATTTAACTGGCTGAGAAGCAAGAAATTAATGCCATGGCTTGGAATTGTTCATATTTCTATCAAGAATTGCTTTGAGAATTATAAACAAAAGGCCCCAGAATTTACCTTTAATGCACATGTGATGTACTTTTTCAAAATAAGTGAAAATTAAAACAACAAAGTACAACAGTTATTTAAACATCTAGATTTAAAGAAAGAAAAAAAATTATTGTCCATTAGAATTCAGAAGCACTTGTCATTTATAAAGTAAAGTACATCATGCATGCATACAGTTTTTACTTTTACATGTAATTCAAATTCACTTCATTCACATCCTTTAAATTCACATTTATTCAACATTCCACAATAAATTGCATAATTCATAATAGAACCGACCAAAGTCTAGAAAACAAAGTTTCATTTCTAGAAGCCTTTCTAAAACTTTCAGTACAACCTTCCCACTTAGATTAATTTCCTAAGTCATTAGCACTTGTGAATCACACATTTTCCATTGACTTACACACCTATAGTGTGTCAATTATCCACTTAAATGATATTACCCAAGTAATAGACTTCTTGAGAGGTCCATGGTAACTCACACAAATCTGCCCCTCAGCTTGTTCTATACAACATTCCCTTGTTTTTATAGGTTATTTAAATAGTAATATTCTTTGAATACTTTGTTTTTCACTATTATTCTTCACTACGAATATAAATTCATTTTCCTTTGCAGTATCAGAGAAGAGTGTTTGATACATTCTTCTCTCACTAATTTTGTCTAACTGAACAAACTATATCCCTGCCTATTCATTTTTTTACCATTTTCTTTATTCCATACTTATTCACATAGAATCAATTACTGGGATGGTATGTGTATCCAAATCAGAATTTCATTTCACAAAACAAAAAAAAAAGATGAAAAAAAAATCTTAGCCAATCACTGCTCCTTTCTCTTCTAAAGTACTATCTAAATCAGATAATGCATATTAATAAATATTATCTTTCTAAGGACAACATCCATAGTAAAAAAAAAAAACATATTCATTGCTTGGTTTTCTAATACAAACTCTGGTTTGGAAATGAAACAAATCACAGAAAATATCCCAAATCATACATCCTTTTAGTCCTAAAAAAAGAGAAGCACATGTTAAGAATTGAAACTACCATAATCTTTCTTACCCTCACCAGTGTCTCTACAACAACGCTCCCATCCGTGTCTCCACAATGTCCTGTTCTTAAACCCAAGAAACTACACTATCCTTGGACTAAAAATGACTAGACACATTATTGCAACTAACAAGCAAAGATGACTAATTGACAGCCGTGAAGGGGAAGAAAATGCCACATTCTGAGACACTAACCCATATGCTGGATTGATAAAAAGCAGGAAGTTATTTGTGTTCATAGTTCAAATTGTGGAGAGTGGGGGTCTTTTGTTGAATGTTGTTTCCTGTTGGCACTTGCGATGAGCCTAAGAGTTTGTAGCTTGAAATCCAGGGGCACCCACAAGATCAGTGGCTTTACATGTATTATGTATAAGAGTCCTCTCAATCAATTACCAAAGTTTCCTGATCAGTTGAAATGTGGCCGTGTCGTGATGCCAGATCGGATTCCTTCCAGTTTTCAGTTTTGAAATGTCATTGCTGATTATCATCCATTGGTATACATTCTGGATATAACAAGGTAGCCTACAGTGTCTCGAATGCAATTGAATTGAATAGTTTCTCTCCACATCCAATCCTACATACATTTGCATGTTAATTTGATTCCAAGTCTTTTTTTTTCCAAAGAGTAGAATCGATTGACAATCCTCTTACCTTAGAACAAAGATTGGTAATTTTCTACCCTTTGAGCCCTCCCCCCTTCTCAAAATGTTATCCAATGTATCTGGTACATGAACAAACAGAATGATAAATTAATACCTTCTACAAAATGCTTGATATATGTGATGCATTGTTTTCACTATGAAAACTTTATCTTTATATTATAAAGCAAATTTAACACTTCATCATTCTTCAACTCATTAATATATTCTGTCATCATTTTATGTCATACTTCAAAAATTGCTTTAAAAGGTCTTATAAGAACCAATGCCTTGCATTTCTACAACCATGTTTCAGAGAAGACATCAAATCTCTTTGAGTTATGGATGTCACCAACGAACTGCATGGAAATGGCCATTACTGCACAACAAAACACAAATTGTAAATATTACTAGAGAAATTCCTGAATGAGTATTGCGAGAATATCTGAACAGTGAAATATCAGCTCATACATTTGTAGTCATTAGGGCTGTTATGGATAACGTCTTTAGCGCTAGTCCTGTGGATAATCGACAAAGAATTTTCTCAATGATAACATCCCTAGTAGTCATGTAAAGTATAATCGAGGACTCACCTTGTAAGCTAGCTTGCTTGCCGTATGTATTCCTGCTTTCCTTGGCATTTCTCTTCTGCATTGCCCTGCGAAGGGACTGGTTGTAATCCGGTGGGCTCTGCCTCGTCAAGAATGCCTAACAAAACACATTTTTAGAAAACAAAAACAATTTAGTACTCCATTAACAAAATATCCATATACACTGAATATGATCACAAAACACAGTGATCAACTCAAAACTCTCTTCAGTTTTAAGAACATGTATGAATAAGACTTATGCAGTATTGGACTGATTTCTTGACTTGGTACAAATTGTTAATTACTGGTTAAGGTCAAGCTGTTGCATGCAGGAAAATCTCCAACCAAGTTCCATCCTGTATTTTATGAAGTTTAATATGATTAACCAAATCATAAGCTCCACTGCATGAATCAAAGTACTGCAGTACTCCATCTAACTCAGTGCTGGTAAAGTAAATTATTATCTCGGGCCTTCAAGTAGATAACTTGTTAATAATTAATATGACTTTTTAGAACAAAATACAAACACATATTCACAAGCATACAAAATATGTAAATCTAATGAGTATCAATCCATGCACAAACTACTTGTTGAATCTCAGCGGTGTTGTTATTGCTATATCTCCATTTCAAGGCACTAGGTGACTCTTTAAAACAAAACAAACAAATGACTTAAACTTACCAAGATCCATTTGAGAAAAGCAACTTGAAGAGAGAGTGAGAATAAGTTCTGGATACTGAGGTATATTCCAAACATGATTATAACCCAACATGATCTTCATGTCATTTATTGATATCCCAAAAGAAATAATCTCAAATCGAACAGAAAACTGATTCATCTACATGCCAGATTTCAGAACTGTTTTATGTGCTTGGTTTGTCAATGAAATGTATTTTAGAATGGCAAGTACTGCTGGAATGGTATAATAGAAATTGCTAATTTCAGGAATGTTCTCGGGAGTCTTTTCCTAACTCTTCTCAAATTGTCTCAGTTTTATCCTTTTTCCAATTCACATATATCGAATTCATGACAGCTATATATGGATTAAACATGACAATTTGTAGTATAACAAGGTGTGTTATTCATACAGGGTAAAGATATGAGAACATACTCTCAAGGGTGGGGATAAGTAATACAGTCATATGACTAACATTAAATGCCAATGACTTCTCAAACACTATTAAAGGATCTAAAATAGCACGTCATGGATTTGAAGGGATTAAATTCATATTACTTACATGAAAAGCTGTATATCACATTTCTATGCATGTAATACCTTAACATGATTTATCCATGAAATGACATACATCTAAATGTAATCATGGTTTGATATTTGATTTATTCATATTTTCTCCAGTCCAGTCTTTGTTCTCACTTTCTCTTTTCCATACATTTACATGTGTTGTTTGTACTATTATTTACATTCATCTAAACACACAAACTCAAAGCTAAAAAACATCATGCTCTATACAAACAAGAAATCATACAAGATACAATTTATACCCACAATTGGAACTTCAAATCATATCACAAGTGCAAATTTCAATCTATTATTTGAATGCTGATATGACCAGATAAAATATTCAAAGTTACAAAGATAAAGGTGAACATCTATCACCAATTAAATTTTATTCTTTTTTTTCTGAAGAAGAAATCATATTCACCAGGGACACTTTTAACAAATGCGATTGTAGGGCTTATTGTCTGAGTTGTGTTGCCATCATACATCATTTTATTTACCAATGAAGTCGACTTTTGAATAATCTTCATAGTATTAAAAAAATGATTTACTGGCTTTGCTTCCATTCTATCTATAATAGTGTCATGCTGGGGGCATGCTGCTATACTAGTATACTCAGGACGTACATGCTGCAAGGCTTGGCAATAGACTCACATCCTCATACTCCTCATCTTCCTCTACTTCATAATAATAGTCCCTCAAATCATTCATTTCCTGTTGCGGGGGAAGGGGGTGGATGGGGGATAGAGTCAGCACACACACACAATGAGACATACAAATTACTGACCAAAAAATGGTTTATAAAAAAGTGTGCCAAACTGAAATATAAGAACCAGTCATAATTATGCATTACTTGACTAATACAGATATACAGCAAATGCAAAGGAAAATTTTAGAGTCCTATAACATTTGCAATAAATCCCATACATGTATTTTCCGATAAAACATAAAGATCATCAGCTGAGCATCAAAATAAACATATGAATATATATTTGGCACATTTCTGTTATTTTGATTGAGCTTCATGTAACAATAAGATAAAATATAAAAAGTGTCCCAAAAGATAAATTTTCATGCAATATTTTCTTCTTTATTCTTTATGTAAAGTGACCCATAAACACATTTCTATTTTTTTAAACAATTTTTTTTTTTTATTGTTTTCATGGTTGTTAAACAGACATGTAGATCATTATTATGGATAAAATATAAAAGGAAAAATACTAAAGATATTCTATCCAACATTTTACACATGGACCAAAACAACTTTACAGCTTTCATATCTTGAAAAGTAAAAGAAAATTCAAAATAGTAAGTTAGGGACGAAGAAGGAGGACCGTTGATAATAATAATCCCATAATGAGACCGATCTCTGTGGGATAATGTACTATCTCTGAAATCTGAGATCTGTTTTGAAATATCACCCTGCCTGATCAGTCAGAGGCATCATTTTTCATTAGCAGATATTAGGAATGATATATCTCTTGACAAAATAAATCAACTACTTATTTACAGATCAATATAGATACCCTGGGACACAGTCTATTTTCATAAACCTTTAATGAGGAGGGGGTAAAGGTTTAGTGCTTTAACAATAATGGTTACTATATTATAAATGATCTTGTACATTTTATTTCCATTTTGAAATGTGTACGCTAGAGAATATCATTCTCCTTCCTGTAAAATGTTATGAATCAGAAAGATATGATAAAAATGTACATAGATCCAATCGATCACATTCAATTATGAATTCTCATTCAATTATCATTATTCTACTTTATATTATACTATTCAATTCTTCTGGAGCACTTGAGTTGAGCATGTAGATTGACCATTAAAAACAAACTATTTTGATCATTGTAAGTTTACTAACATGTACATATGAAAACAATATTCGATAAAACTGTAAAATACATTTAAAGCACACAAGTTACACTGAAACTAAATCAAATAGACAAGTACATGTATAAACTTAATCATGCAATAAGAACTTATCCACCAACAGCCATACTTGTAGAAGGCAACATGCATCACCATAGATAAACACACACAAAAAATACACTTCACCACAAGAGGGTGCTATAACCATCACAACACACAGTATAATTGAATGACTGCAGGAAAACAGCAATTTCATACTCAGAAAAAAAGAAACCAAAAATATTTCAATGCTGACTGTTCATGTTACTATACTTTGATAATAACATAGTCTAGATAAAAATGTTTAAAACATTCAAATATTTCATTACATTTCCAAGACACACCTCTTCATTATCATCATATCCAATCCATATCAATTCAGAAGGACGGCTTTCTTTAATACACGATTCCTTTTTATCATTGAAAAGCATGAAGTAAAATAAAAACAAACAAAAAATGAAAAAGCATTTAAAGCAATGACATATAAAGAGTATAAGATAACTAGTGTCTAGTACATACTGCAATAGAATTCAATATTACTTTGACATGGGCAACACCCATTGTATCATTTCTTAATTTGTGGTATTACCACAGAAGAGAAACAAAAACACCTCAATATTCATTGAACTACATGTAAATTCCATATCCTTCTATTTGAACTTGGTCATGTGATTTTGATACACAATGCCAATGTGATAAAAACATAAAAATGAAAAATAGTACCATCCTGGCACTTGTTATGCTGTAATGAGGCTCTGTTGTATGAATCCTTGCTTTATGATAATAATAATAATAATAGGCATTTATATAGCGCCATCTATCTAGAAATATTCTATTCCGAGGCGCGTTATTATTATTATGGATAAACCCATGAGATCTGATGAATGTTTCACCATCTGGTTCAATTACTATTCAATGCTTTGTTTACAATGTGCATGAATTCTTAAAACCCATTTTCTCTCTCATCTAGAGGACCCTCCCATTTGCAAACATACCTGTATGATAAAGAGAATATAGAGTATGAAGGATTAACAAAGCCCAAGTGTTTATTGCAGTACAAATGCAATAAGCATATGATTTTATTTGTTCTTTACAGTATATAGTGATATTTTTTTCTCTCATGGATCGGATCCATTGTATATCATGAAGGGTTGATTGTTCAATGCATAGAACTGACATCCCTATAAAAAATCCTGTTTTAGAGGATTCAATATTAGTAATATTCCTCACATATGATATCAAAGAACTGTTTTCTGAAAGCATGATTTCCAGTAGTTCTTGCAATACCCCTTTAATGAATTTGTAGATATAGATCGGATGCTGCTTATTTCAATTCATGAAAAGTCGAGGACCAGAATAAGCTGCACTATTTGAGTGCTGCATTCCATTTCATTTCTGAATCCATGATTATGCTCTGATCAAAGGTCATTTCCAATGCATTGGTAGTGTGCTGACCATGGATGATAAAGTGGTATTATTTCTTCACTGCACTTGTGACAAATAAAGGGGTGTATTAAGATACTGCAAATTTATTTAGTAGATTTGCAGCTGTTTGCCTCTTTGCAAGTTTTCTTGAAAACAGTTGGTACTGTTGATACATGTGCATTGTTACTAACAAATCCAATTTCCTTGTAAAATATTCAATTGTGCATTTAGCTGTTTAATATAAGATGATTATATGATTTAACTGAATGAAAAATAAGCATACCTGCTTGATAAAGCCTTCTTGGTCCTTGACCACTGATATATTATCTAGCTGTAGACTGTCAAACCTATAGGTTATGGGATGTGAGATACTAGTGAGTCAAGGAATAATCACGACAACAAACAAAGTAATAATTTCAATCAAACAACCACATAATAGAAGAGACTAGCAAGGTAAAACTGGAAGATGATTTAAGTCAGAAAGGTGATTTTATCTTTTGTTATATATTCAATCACAATTGGAATAACTTTATCAATTGAACAACGTAAAAGGCAATTAGGTCTAATGCACTTAAGTACATGTAGTTGCTCTTAAAAAAACAATAGGATACACACAACAGACATCTATTAGAGAGGATTTGAAGTCTACCCACATGACTTCAAACCTCATTTCTAATTCATCTAGTCTTGCCTCATCTTTCTGTAAACCGTCTGTACAATTTCCTCTAAAACAACAGCCATTTACAGGACTACCTACATGTACATGGTTAAATGTAACCTTGTACATGTTGCTAAGATAATGATGCTGAGCACTGTGTTTTTTTTCAAAACAGATTTATAAATACAAATTTTACAATATCCCCACATACACATATATACAATCACTCAAAATCCTGGAAAGGATACCAAATGAGCATACATCTTCCTACATGTATACCACTTTCCTTCCTGCAAACACCCCCCCCCCCCCCCCAAAAAAAAACAACCCCTAACTATACACAGAAAGTTCCTTCCTCAGTACAGCCTTTCGGTTGGGCATGCGTGTTACTCCGTCTTACAATATCATTTTTATTCAAATTTATTTTCCTTCATATCCAATCATCCATCCCCCCTAAGAATAACATTACCCCTTGTAACATACCCAAATTTAAACGAATAACCTGTCTCTCTATGCCACTTTCCCCTCCTTATCTTACTCTCAATCCTCCAACCCAGTCTGCAGGTAGATTCTCATTCATCCCCTCATCCAAGTCACACCCCATCCCCATCCCATTCCCCCATCTTCATCGTATGAACCAGAATGCCCACCCTCAGTGGTCCTCAATTCAATCAGGAGAGCTTGTCTCCTCACTCATCTATGGCGTGACAATAAGACGTATTCACACCCGCCTGGTCAGGGGACAGTATCCATAATTTCATGCACTTGTTCAAGCTGATAATCACTTCACTCTTTCACACCTGCTTAAAATGATAATCAAAAAATGAAATATAATTTTTTCCATAATATTCTTGGTCCATCTCCCTACCTCCTAGGAGATAAAAATTTTCTCATAATTTGCTTTCACACTGCATTTATCCCTCCAGCATTGGAAATATCCTGGAATAAATTATCATAATTTTGAGAAAAAAAAGTGTAATCTGCATGAATTTTCTTATGCCGCTAATACAAGTACTTCGCTTCCGCACTGGCAAATTATGAATTCTCTTACGAAAAAAAGTTATTTTTGTTAATAACACAGGTGTGAATGCCCCAAATGAGAAAGCCGATCTCTCAGACGCCAGTCAACAAGATGATGAGAGAATTAAAAGCCCTCAGACATCCCGCTAGGCTGGTGGATGCTGGGATATTGGAAGAGTGCCGGAAAAATGACAATAAGAAAAAAAGAAATCAAATGATCTGTATTGGCCAGCTAGCAGTTCATTATATTGACCACAGGGGATTTCTCATAGATCTTATTGCAATCATTCACATCACCAGTGTGTACTATGTTAGATTAGAACATAGAATGCAATATTACAGAGAAGTGCAGACTACAGAGTATGCTAAAGATTTGTATGCAGTATGCACGAGTTTATCTTGGATCTTGTATGTACAACTTTATGCACTCTAAAGATCTTCTCTTCAGATGTGCTGTATAACAACACCTGTGTTAACATTTGTCATACCATATTGCAAAATGATAGCATGGGTAGTTTAGAAAACATTGTTGCATAACATTAAGTTTCTGCAGTCTGAATATGCTGTATAATCTGTTTGATAAAAATATATTTCTTTAGTTTTCAAAACAGTAAACAATTTAACATGGCATTGATCTGAATAACCAGGATGTGGTTTGGAATGAAAACATGATCTTGATCCAAATTTGGGATATTTAAGTAATGAATCTATCTGATTGGGAAAAATTTGTGATTCATATCAGTCCTCTGTAATTGGATCTTCCTTTCATCAATTCATACATGTACATGCAACTTTGGGATAGATCAAGCACACATAAATAATGTACATATTATACATGTACTAGAAGTGTATGTATGTAGTTCTCCTGTGCACATTGTACTATCAAAATTAATTTGGCTGACTGAATTACTGTTTTTTTTCTTACTCTTCCTACTGCTCCAAAACAAATTGCATTGATTGATGTTTGCATGATTTAATTGACAGAAATCTTGTATTTTTATTATTTTATCCAAAATATGTATAGGCAGAACCCATGTTGATAATTGTCAGATTCAGTGTTTATGATCGTACGAATATTATATTAATAGAACAAAAAATAGTTCAAGTCATGGTAACAGGGCTCAGCACTCAGCAGCCAATCACAATTAAAGTTTTCATGGTGGTTTTCAATTATTAAAGTTCTAGATCTGATTTTGGCATCTAAAGATATTGTTTGTTACATACCATTTCCACTATGTTACATAAATAGAATTTGTTTGTCTTAGAGATATTCTGTATCAGATTTGAAGTAAATAGATATTTGATTTCATAATTCGAAGACATATCTCCATGCTTGTACCATCTACCAAGAATTATGTCGCAGTAATGTCTAGAATACAGCCACCTTGGCACAGGTTTATCCATCACTCAGCAGTATGAATGTGATTAATACAAACAAAAAGGATATCATATCCAAACCGGATGGAGTCGCCTTTCTTCAACTGGATGTAGGTCTCCTCTGGAATCCTCGAATCATTCACGAACGTCTGCAGTGACGAAAGAAGGGAGACAGCAAAAAATATATGTGACAGTAATATACAAAGAACAAAAATGAGAGGATTACACACTGCATATATGGGACATATAAAATATGGAGTATGAAAGAGGACTGCAGAAGAAAGAAGAGAAGAGGAGATATATAGAAGGGAATAGAAAACAAAAATAAGGGAGAGAGAAGAGAAAAGAATGCAAAAGGAGGATAAGACAGTCAAGTAGTGGACACAACGGGAGGGGGGGGGGGGTGCAACGAAAGTAGCAGGATGAGGATACTTGGTAGAGCCTCCATAACACAAAGCTTAGATATTTAAAGGTCAAGTCCACCACAGAAAATTTTTTATTTGAATAAATAGAAAAAAATCAAACTAGTATAATGCTGAAAATTTCATCAAAATCAGATGCAAAATTAGAAAATTATGAATTTTCAAGATTTTCTTATTTTTTACTAATATGCACAACTCAGTGACATGCAAATGAGACAGTCGATGATGTACCTCACTCGCTATTTCTTTTGTTTTTTAATATTTATTGTTTAAATACAATATTTATTTTTTACAGATTTGACAATTATGGCTGATTTGACTGAACCATATAGTATTAAAATAACACTAATTCCACATGTTCAGGGTGGAGTTAATCTCTGTTTCACTTGACAATGAGGAGAAAATTTAGAATATTTCATACAATAAAATACAAAATACATAGTGAGTGGATGACGTCATCATTCTCCCGACGCTCATTAGCATACTGACCAGTACGTCAGAGCTGCCAACCTGAACAAGAACATTTCAGTATTTTTAAAGCTGAAAATCAGTATTTTGGCGAGGAAATCAGTATTTCCAAAGAAATACCATAGGACAACACATAAAAATGAAACTTGAAAAATCAGTTTTTTGCATGAAACTATCAGTATTCCTCTCATTTTTCAGTACTAAATACGGAAAATCCGTACTACTTGGCAGCTCTGGTACGTGCATATAACTGTTTTGTGAAATTTAGTGAAACTTTGATATGCCATAACTTTCTTCTTTTACAGTGTACATCCGATTTCGATAAATTTTTCAGCATTATGCTTGTTTGATTTTTTTTTTATTCAAATCAACTTTTCATTGATGTAGAATTGACCATGAAAATCAATTATATGATCGGACACTCAGCTTTATGTTATAGTACCCAGGTATCTTAGAATAGAAAGATCAAGTGTTGCCAAAAAAAAGGAAATTCTTTGCAAATTAAACTGAACACAACAGTTCTGTTAGTGTTAGAATTGTGGGAACATTTCCAAGAAGCATTGTCTAATGGAAGGATTTTTCTATCAATTTATTAAAATTGATCTGTTTTCAGTTGGATGACTATAAATAAATCTAGAATTACAATGCATACAAGTCGACAGTCTTAATCCCAATGGCATTGCATATAGGTTAATATCATTGGTGCTTATAGTGTATAGCTGATACTGTATAACATCAATGTCTTGTTTATCATTTTTTTCCTACAATTATTTGATCATGTAATCATGTAATAATGGAGGTCCCCACATTACTATCAAATGACTCATAAAAATTGACATATCAATACATACTGTTTATAAATTAATAATGTCGAAATGACAGATAGAGAGAGGTCTTTTCCCTACAACTGTCCATGTATTACACACTAAGGTGTGGTCCAGGCAACTGTTCAACAGACAATAGGAAGCAAGGTCACTTCAGGTCACAGATGAGTGGACTACCTGTACATGGCTTTGACACAAGCTAAATGCCTATGGTATTCAAAATATTTCGATTTCTTATAGGATACAACTATACAGAAATGGTAGAAGAAAAAATATATGAAGACCCTATATTGGCTATAGGGTCCTTATGTTAAAGAAAGTAATATTTTGTTTACTAAAAAAAAGTGCGAGACAAGAAAATCCAATTGTAACGGGAAAGCTCTATGAGTGAAACTAGGGTTTTCAGTCAGAGGATTACAAATTTCTTTCTTCACCCTGTATGCCTACATACAAATGCATCTCACTTTAATATATGGTGTTGCAAGAAACATGCAAATTAATCACAGGTCTTGAAATTAATTTCAAATTTGCAACTGACTGCTGATCTGGTCCTTACAACCAAAAGAATTGATAGATTTGCTAATATTTGAACTGACTAAATTATTGACTGCTAATAGAATGTGCAATCCACTGCAGAGAAGTTTCTAGCAACACTCACTCAAACAATCTGTTGGAAAATCAATGTTCTGAGCACATACATGTACAATGTCCAATATCAATTCTTGCAGATTGCATGCAAATAAGAAATAGTGCATGAATTGAAAAGTAAAAAAGTGCACATGTTCAATCATTCATAATCATTAATGTAACTTTAATATCTAGAATGCAGAATGTTCTGAGATACTTGGAATTTCAAAGTTGATTGCTAAAACAACAAGATGTTTCTGTCACCAGCAATGTAATTTCATGATTCAGAGATTGTCTCAGATATTTCAAGCACTCATATTTAACATAAACAAAACTATAAAATTATTGTACAAGTACATACATGTACATACCTTCTAAAACTAGCCATGACTGCCATCTTCCCTGTATGTGATCCAGTCAGGTAAATGGGTTGGAATTAAAATGATACACTGCTAGATACAAATACACCCTAACTCACTTTTTTAACCCCACCATACATGGCAGCTTCTCAACCGTATCTCCCTTTGTCACACTTATGAAATATAAATATGAAACACTTAGTTCTATAAACCTTATCGATGACTGGATCATTTTCTAGTCATGCGTGAGAGCATCAAGAGGAGGAATGCCATTGAATGATATTCTGTCAGGCATAATATCATCACATTTCACATTTGCCAACCATGTTTTTGAAAGAAGTGGCAAATTGGATCTGAAGTTTCATCGAAGCCTTTTCAGAGGGGGCGAAATGTGGGGCAGTGAGGTGTGCCTAGTAAATAGAATTGGGGATACTGAGTAATCGCACATTATGGGATATGAAAGAAAAAAACATTAGGGAATAAATAATTCTTCACTTTACATGTACCACCAAAACAGGAGCATAAAAGAATATAGTACACATGGGATAGGAACTTCCAAATGTCATTCTATGTTAAACTGCATGGCATGTATGAGACTCCTGACAAAATTCCAGATTTATATTTTCCTCCTGTCATGATTGATGTGTATTAACAAGTCTTCCTGTTCCGTTGAGGGGGGAATCACCTACTGATAACTGGGATTTCCTCCAAGTACTGAATGAAAAGCTGGTGTGTGGTCCAAGATAATCTACTTTTCATTTCATTATTTTCATATCTTGTCTCTGGATTGATATTTTCATTGAGAGATGGATATGAGATCTTATTTTCCTATGTGCACATAATAAATTTTGTTACAAATATGAAGAATTTCAGAAAGCACAATAAACAATGGTGTTTGAATACTTGGTTTTTTAGATACGATCACTACCAATGTAAATTATGATACTTACATGAATACTACTATTAATAACAATAATAATAATAAAGAAAAAGAAGAAAAAGGAAATAATAGCAGGGATTCAAGCTCAATGCGAATAACTAAGTAAGGTACATGACAACACAACATGCACCAAAAAAATTACAAATACATCTGCTGTTGAATATTAAGCTTCCGATTATCAATTCCATTTCCGATGAGTCATTGAAATTCAAAAGGTGTCAAAATAAAGGAGATGGTGTGAAGTTTCAAACCATTCTGTTCACTGTTCACATGACTGCATCACTGCATGGAAAACACACATAGACAACAGACATACATGTGCAGCACACCTTTAAAAAAACTGAACTTCTTGTATGGATACCATATCTTGGGAGGTCTATGTAGACGTTTTAATAGGGCACAGGGTTGGTTCCGTAGCAGGGGAAGTACATGCTGCTACTTGAGATTTCCTGAACACTGCTTGCAGGAACCCATAGGAAGAACTCTCAACATATCAAAATACTACACACCTTATGCCTTCCTACATCACTATGTGGAATGAAAAATGTTCCTTGTGAACATATTTTTCATGATGTATCTGTAGTCATTGTATTTGTTGGTCTAGGCTACATCAAATGCACAGTTGTTCAAACCTACCTTACAATTATTCAAAATTTAATAATGAATTTATACTTTCTTCACAGATGATTTGATTTTAGTTCATAAATCACCTGCATTTCATGGAATGAGAGAACAAAATAAGAGATTGTTTACACCCTTTTCCATACCTTAATTATGCGAGTTAGACCAACAGTAGGGGGTTTTAATCGCGGACATCATTAGTGAAATCCGTGATATATTTTCTTTCGTTATAAAAATATATTAAGTGTGCCCAAGCGCATAGGCCTACACTGCTGATAATCAATGATCTAGTAATTGAGTGATTAGTATTTCCAGACATGATGTCTTGTGTCCTGCTGAGGTTGGCTATCTCTAACATGTACTTGGACTTAGAGCCACTTATTCGCCATGCAAACGGCCAAGGTCAAGTTCTCATTAATAATCCAATATTAATTACCATCTTCCTTCTGGTCATTAGCCAGTGCTAATAGAACATTTTATACCATGGTGTAATTGCTTATGCAGTGTCTAGACTAGACAGGCAAACCCTTTCCTCAGGAAGAGCAGCTCTGGTATCATATTCCTCCAAGGATTTAAGGCATATCAGCACAAAGAATTTTATTTTCACTGATTTTGTATGTTTTTCCCCAATAAGGCGGTAAAAAGTACACCTATTTTGGTCTGATAGACTATCAAATGTCATTACTTCACAGAAATATAGAAATGAATAATCAGAACTTTGGGATGAACTTGTTCAAATCTAGTTCACAATTTTGACTACCCAGACATAAATACATGCATTGAGGTCTACATCAAGTAAAGAACTAGGTTCATTTCATGCTAAATGAATCAAGTTACGAAAGAATTGTAATATTCCAATGAGGCATCATATTGTGACAAAGGAAATGGATTCTTTAGGCACTCTTTATTAAGTATGTCAAAGCTGAATTCATTTTCCTATGGCTATTTAATCTCTCAAGATAATGTCTTGATTCATAACCAGATATTAGGAATAACAAAAACAATGTATTTTATTAAAAAAGTCCTGTGAGATCTATCAAACTGTCCTATACTGTATCATACATGTACATCTAAATTATAAACAAGTTGAAGGGTCAAGGTCTTGGATTATCTTGGCTTATTTCTGAATTTAAAATTTCAGTCTACGAGGGACTGAAGGAATTGTGTACTAAAGTAACTATAAAGCGAAGCAATGTTGGTGTTGTTGCAGTATTTGTGAACATGGCACATAAAATTAAGTTATGAATACTTATACCTGCATATTTTCCAATTTAGGAATGATTCTTTTTGTTTATAGCATAAAACTAATTCAATTAAATAAGAAACAATGAGAACCAGAGATAGCTTGTGCTGGATTTCTTTCAAGACCTACAGGTGAGTGATGATTGAAGTATTAATTTGTCTGCAGAATAGGAAAAACAAGGGTTTGTGTCCTGCCACATCCACAGTAGTTAGTCATCAACAATAATTATAGGAAATGGCTCTTTTAGAAGAAACATGTAGAATCATGTTTAAAGACTGGCCTACGCCCATTGGCCAAAGTGGAAAAGTAAGTCGGTCAACCTGCTGGTAAATTCTTCAGTCTAAGATAGGAAGTGAAGGAAAATACAATCCAACTAACAGAGGGTTTCACAGAACATTTTATGCTATGAAGATGTATTCACAGATTTGTTTAAAAACATGTCCACCCTCGACAAAATGTTAGAATATTAGAGAAAAATCCAACAAGCAAACCAGTGAAAATTTCATCAAAATCAGATACAAGATAAGAAAGTTGTAACATTTCAAAGTTTCGTTTAATTGCAAAAAACAGTTACATGATGCACATCCTGGTCGGTATGCAAATGAAGGAACTGATATCATCCACTCATTATTTCTTTTGTATTTTATTACATGAAATATGATACATTCTAATTTTTTCCCCATTGTCCTGTGAAACAAAGTTTTGTTTCTCTCTGAACATGTGGAATTACCATGTTTCAACATTTTATCATCCAGTCAAGTTGGTCCATTGTCAAATTTCTAAGAATTGAAATGCTGTATAATTCAAACAATAAAAAACAAGAGATAGTGAGTGATGGATATCATCGACTCTCTCATTTGCATGTCATCGAGTTGTGCATATACATGTAACTATTTTGTGAAAAATAAGCGAAACTTTAAAATGCCAAAACTTATTTAGTTTACATCCAATTTTGATGAAATTTTCAGTGTTATTCTTGTTTTATTTTTCTCTATTGATTCAAATCAATATTTTTCTGGGGTGGACTTGACCTTTAACTTACCATGTCTGTGTGTTTATGCTTTAAATTAAACTGAATAGAAATTGCATAAGTTACAGTAATATTTTACAATGAATTATAATTTTTCATACATTTACCCAAAAAAAAATCCTTCAACAACACTGATCTTGAAATCAATACATCAGTGAGGTCAAAGGTCACCTAGGGTCTACATATTGATGATTCTAATGTAATGAAAGAACAACTCACCCCGTTGAGACTTCCAACGTCCTTTATGGAATGCGACCCATCAACCTGGTCATAGGCAATTACTGAATGCTGTTTGTCTACACTGCGAGACTGAAATAAATAAAAACAAACGAAAGGGTGAAATGAATACAATTAAAGAATAAGGTTAAGTGATTTCCATGATGTTTAACTAATTGATAAATAGATTACCGGTAGTCTAAAGCTGTTTATGTGATCTTCTGTAAATTCACATATTTCCAAACAATTGCAGGTTTATAGTAATGTAGATTGTAACACATCAAGCCCAGCATAGCCTTTTGATTAGGGGGCATATCTGCTCTCCATCCACCTCCATGTTATATGAATAATGAAACTAGAACAATATAAAAAATTGACATTGTCAATTATGTTTTTCTCATTCAGCAAATACAGAAATCAACAAAATCCTAATCCACACTGTGTGTATCAAATTTATTGACAATATCTTTCAAATAGACATTGATATACAAAGTTATACAGATCAATAAACTGGAATATATTCAAAGATTTTAGAAAAAAAAAGCCTGTATTCTCATGAATCCTGTAACAAATTTAATTTGCCAACCAACACATACAAGTCCACAGCATTGACAGCACTGTAGTTCCAATAAGACATATAACTACTACTGTGCTACAGAGCACAGACTCCATGTTGTTGAAGAGACCCAGTTCTATTCCATCCACTTCAGAATAATAACTAGGTGTGAGTATAAATGAAACTGGAATGCCAGTGTAATAAGGCTATTAAATTGCAAAACCAAGCCTGATATATATATACACACGCATTCTTGGTATGCAGATCTGCATGATCAATAGAAAGATGAACAATATTTGCATTGCAGCTAACTTTGTATGCATATCTGACAGTAAGTCAAATAGCTCTAGACAAATCACTTGATTGCCCTGCAAATACTTAAGAGAAAAGGCAGACCCGAATCGTTTCCGTTTCTAACCTATAAATTAGATTAATTGATCTTTATGTCATTTTGAATCTGAGAAATCTTATTACAAGTTCCATGCTCTGATGCCGCATTGCATTTGATAAATGAAATCATTCCCATCAGCAACTTAAATTGCAATATACATGTAACTGTATATATCCCTGGTAAAAAAATGACAGTATAAGCTGTAGACTTGTCTACAACTTATTTTTTTTTAGGATCGTGGTAGGAGCGCCGGCGCGATCACGCTCCTCAAAAATGAAGGTCTGCGTACTTGATAGCTTATAAAGTATACTATAGTATGCAGTTGCTTTAATCTATAATATGGACCTACATGTATGTCTGAAAACAATATGATAGTAAAAATTAGAAAATACATCTAACTGTTGGACGTGTAACGTGTTACACATACAGTAAAGGGCTGCTATCAGAAGCGAGTGCAGAATTCCATTGCACATCAAACAATTATGAATCTTATCAACCAGCCTTATCAACAACATTTATTACCAATAATCATAGCATTCTTCATTCATCTTTACAATATCAATATTGCTTTCAAAACAATATAAAAGCCCCCTTATCAAAATATGAAATGAAACTACAAGATCTATTCAAATGAATCAACATAAGGGGGACTCTTATTTTTCACCGGTGCCCTGTATTGCTACTTTTGTGAAAGATAAAATTAATACAGTTGAATGTAATTGTAAGTTTATGTCAACTCATCTACAATAAATTACAATCAATTTTAGATATTGATTGTATATCTTTATTCTGAATATTACAGAGAACCAAATAGCTTTATACATGTGGGTATGACCTATTATGTACAGACTATGATGTTATGCCTGTGTGTCATACAGAAACTGTGTAGGCTGTAGTGCAACAGCTGTGGGAGATTGAATATCCTCACAAAAGTTCAGTGTCAATTAACAATGCAATGATCGAGAGAAACATAGCAGCGACCGTATACACGCACGATTCCTCGACAATTGTCCTAATCAATGTTAATTGGCATATTATTATTCCCAGTTCAATATTATAAAGCTCACTGGTATTGTACAATTACATGCATGTCCATGTAGAGCACAGCATAATTCAGAAGATAGACATAATTCGCATTTAATTTGATCTTCACCAACTTCTACAAAATGTTTTGGATAGAATATGAGTAGAAAGAATCTAAATTGTACATACTGTATATCAGTTGATTAATTATTAAACACAACAAATATTTTGATAATCATGCCATTTTCATGTAATGCTGCAAGAAGGCCAATAAAGATTAATCATGCACTCTGACAGAAACACAAACAAATGCAAAGCCTTTCATTCATTACTGGTTGAATAGAAATTGTGACCAGACCGGAAATAATACTTGTATTCTGAACAATCTGCATATGAAAGCATCCATATTTGTAAGCTCAATGCAGGAAATAATTGGAGCTACTGATTCCAAGGGCCATTTATGACCCATCCATGAACAATCTTTATGTTTAGAATAAACTCTCACACAAATCAGATATTCATTTTTTACTCGAATTATTAATCCTTTCAATATGATCATCAAATTATATTGATTTTCCTGAACACAACACCCAGTCCCCTATGGGGCCCCATTAAAAAAATAACTTGATATAATAACAATTTTGCAATAACAATCCAGAGCTACATGTACTGAAATCTTTCAATTTGATTGGCCAATGATTAATATTTATCATGAAACGGGGACCCAGATCTTGAACCCACTATGTATCTTACATAGACCTCAAATTTAAAATCTATGAACAGAAGAAAGCTGAAGAGTGAATATGGTGATGATCTGGCCAGATTTTTTTTTTCATCAGGCAGAATTTAATGTTTTTCTCATGGCAGGATAGAAATAGAAAATGGGGGTGGGGCAAATCAAGGACAAGGTCATTCGTTACTCACCTGGATGGAGATGTCACACTGGTCTCGACCAATCAACATCAAATCTTGCTGTAGGATATGCAGCATTCCCGTGTTGGCAACCAAACACCACGCCATAGCAACAACATGCCACAATGGGTCAACAGGGCAGAGGTAATGGGGAGGGATTCCTTACAAAATTGATCTTATATGTCCCGTAATCCCAGGTCAGGCTGGTACAGATCATGTACATGTACTTTGCGGCAAGTATGTCAAGTATACATGTGTGAGTATCAAACAGTTAATTGGTAGCCTTGTGATGTGATGTCCTACTCTTTAAATGCACTTGCACAGAACTTGATGAGTTTATTGGAAATTAGAATTTCCTCCAACAAACATAGCTGATGATATGCGGTTATTTGGCCCAATTATGAAAACAGAATCTTGCCCCTCAAAACTTGCTGATTAGGTCTGTTATTACATTACTCCAGATCTATGTTATACGCAGATTACATCTTCGCTTCCATGGTAATCAACTCTACTTGAACTTCAGCATATGTAACACTCAGCTGTAAACAGGGTAGATAAACATATGTGTTCACAGACCAAAGGCATGCAAGCAGCAGCAGCAGCCCCTAGCTATGTTCTCTAATATTCCGACTGTGCATGTTTGTAGCATTACAGGAAGGCACACAAGGCATGAGCTGTTTGCAAAGAATTTAGGAGTAATTTCCAGTGATTGCGATCTTCCCCGGTACTTCTGAAGCCAAACGCAACAGATCTTGACTTCCTTTAGCCTGATAGGGAATCTGACCTCCCCCCATTAAATCCAGAGCTAATCCATACATCCAGGGATAGAGAATGAGAGACACAGGGATTTGAAAAACATTTGACTATAAGGTTCAGGATATGGGTCAATACACTATTCAAAGGTCATCTGAGGTCATGCTGATGTTGATGAAGCAGAAACTCAATCAAAGCCAAGCACAATGATACATGTAGGCTGTGATGGGAAATAAAAGAGGGAGAGACAAAAGCAAAAGAACAGAAATAAAACAATAAACATGCAACAGAAATAAATAATAAAAAATAAACCACATACAAATCAAGAAGTTGTTACATTACATCAAGCAAAATAATGTAAAACATTGACAAAATGCAACAAATGGACTGCAATATCTCAATGTTTGAAAGTGCACACAAGGTTCAATAATATGAATAACATTGTGGTATCATCTTAAATTAAAATCTTCTACTAAAAATGTAGTGACCACTCTTTCATCCATTCATTAATTTTTTAATTATAATTTTACATTGAAAATATCAAGGGCCTACAAGAAGTGCCTGCTGGGCCCTCACTTGGTAATCCTTTCAAAAGCGCCCCTTGGAGCACTTATTTTATATTGCATATCAGGAAGCTAGAAAGTTTATATCCTGAATTTCTAGCTTAACTTATGTTTGATGATTTCATACCAACACAATTAAAAATACATCAATCAGGTACCCAATTCAATTCAAAATATTTGTATGTTAAACCACAAAATACATCCACTAAAATACTGCTTTATTCCACATCATCCACACACCATAATCATTTTAAGACAAACAAATAAAACTCATAGTAATTGGAACAGTGAACAACACTCATGGAATGGTTGGCGATGTTGTCCAATTTAACATGAACAAAAAGACAGGTCAACATTTGAAAGGGAAGATCTGCATGCAAATGGTAAACAATGTGCCTATTTTCTGCCAAATATTGTCCTACATTCAATTCCTTGTAGTGTCCAATACATTGTGTAGACCGACAGAACTTCGATACAGCGACGGTAATAACATTAGATGACAAATGTCAGTGCAATTACATTGGCAACATGGACATATGGAGAGTCACATACAGTACATCGCTTGGCTAAAAACATGTACTATGACTCATAACTGTATCATCCTTGCTCACAATGGATGTACAATGACAATGTTATACATCTGTCATATTAATTGTCAAAATGACAAGAGTAGGTGTATGGCGATGACTATAAAAAAGACAAATTATTATTCTCTGTAAACAACAAATAGACACATCAGTGAAAATAAATCTACATGAACATGTATACAAGAGGAACTTTTTGAAAAGATTCATCACTCATGATATTTCATCATGAAAAATAAATTGCTTTATAACTGAAACCGAAATTCTGTACAAACTCCAAAGCATGTAGTGTACACTGACCAGTACAGAAACAGCACTGCATACATACAGGTAAAATGAGGAGTTCAAACTTCAAATTATATTTCACATAAAGTACATACATAATCATACTTATGACTAGGATTATATAACAAACATTTCTTTATTGAAGTTTAAAGGTAAATGCCAGTTTTGGTAACGATATCAAAATGAGTTCGTACAGAATCCAATGAAATGACCACCGAAGTGTCTGTTTGTATAAAGAATATGTGCCAATGGATTCTGGAAGAAATTGTGTAATTGCTGAGAAATTAGCAAATAAGCACAGTATTCGGGTCAAGCGTCGGGCACGACATTCAAAGCAATAATAATACACTGTCCCACGTACGCTTATCTGTGGTGGTGTACTTCAGTGTGAATATTTTTCAGGATAGATTTCAAGATTCCACAAAGTTCAGTTTATGTGACTGTACCAGATCTACACGTAAATCCTCGATATACTGACAATTAAGCCTGGTTTTACAGACTTTCTCATGAAATCAGTGTTTACTGCAACTACTGGTATTTCTCTTTAAGAATGGATGGTATTCGGGGAAACAAGCAGAGCAGATCAGGGTCATGACATTATTTTAGATATTAGATACAGACTGAGAAAATTGTAAAAGTTTACAGATTTTGTTTTCTCAAAAAAATAAAATATTGAAATTTTTCATACGTTCTTTACAGTATCCTTTGAAACTGTCATGCAAAAAATGTCCAACAAATAAAAGTTAACGTGGCAACATTTCACTACATGGAGGCCTAGATGTATATCGACAACATCAGCAAATCTTTCAATTTCGTCAAATCTTACAAGCAAACTCTACAACTTACCATGATACGCAAAGGTACCACAAAGTGAAGTCAAAGACCAAACACAAACCAGCCAGAGGCAATCCCAGACTTACTTGCTACACTCCAATGACGACCAAGCTGCTACAATGACCAGAATACCACCAAACAGCAGTATCATATCCCTCCCTTTCATTTCATCCTCAAATGAGCTACATTAATGCCAATCTATTTCCTCCAATATGGCCATCTTCCCAATCCCCTAAGGCAAATTTCAATATATAATTGCTTACTTTATTATTTTCCTTCATCAACTCGGCACCAGCACCATTCTCTGCATCCAATTTGAATGAGTGATTCATCGATGAGTCACTGAGATAGGGAGCATACACCTGAACGACCCACTAGCCAGCCAGCGTGGAAGGCTTCCTCACTCATTATTTACAATTCCTGGTCACATGTCAGGAAAGACAAATTTCTTTTCCACTATTTCTAAGGGGTCACCATCTGGACTTTGATCAATATGTTTGTACAATTTGCCTTGAAGTGAGATTGAAAGTCTCTTGAGAAATGGGAATTTAATTTATAGTGTCTCTATCAGGCAACAGCTCTAATTTGTTACGGTACTATGTTACAGAATGAATCAAATGAAATATCAATATCATAATTTTAATTGTTTCTCATATTCATACATGCCTGAACCAGAAAGAGCTACATGTATGAGCCTGATACATAAATTGCATCCCCATAGCAAGTGATGCATATGGCCAATTCTTGCCTCACCCTTTTAATTTTCTTTCACACTGCAAATATCCTGCCATCTCGGAGAGATCCCTTGAATGTTTTTTGTAATTTCGCAAAGGCCCTTCTACCTTTGGGGTATTTTCTTTTGAGGAGGTATCAAAAGAAATTCACTTTTTATTTCATTGGGTGGGTACAAAAGCAACCAAAGATACAAATCACTGCAGATATTAGATGTGAAGATGAAATAGCATTTTGAGGAGCAAATGTACCAGCGAAAACACTAATACATTACATACAAGCTAGAGAGCCCTCTAGTTTGACGTCAGGCTTATATATCCAGGCCATAGTCTAGACACCCTGCTACTAAAAATCCTTCCCCCAAGTTTATTACAGAGGCCCCTTGGAAATACGAGAAAGGCTACATGCATGTGTACATATCATTTGAGAGATGTGTGTATGTGTGTGACATGTTGCATTATCACAGGATGAATTGAACTTCCACGTGGAGCTTGTGACATTCAGGAGCACTGCAAGCAATATCCAGATGATGTGCTTCATGCACTACTACATGTACTAGTCTGGTGTATAAGCTACCACTTGCAAATGTTCATTATTTTACATTTCCATGACGACAAACCAAATCTTTTGATTTTAACTTTCCATAATAATTGAAAATACAATACAAGCAACATTGGATTAATGTTCACTGTTGCTTTGTAAAGCCACGCAGCAGAGAAGAACATGATGTATTTCTTTTATTCCTTTTACCTCTTCTGATCTTATGAACCATTAAATAGAGAACAAGTCACCCAATTACAGAATTACTCTTATCTTTCAATATTGTCATCTATGTCTCCTTATAAACTCAAACAACTGCCACAAATGTGAAGAGTAATGATAGTAGTAGTAGTGGTAGTAGAAGTAGTAGTAGTAGTAGTAGTAGTACTAGTAGTAGTAGAAGTAGTAGCAGTAATAATAATGATAATGATGATGATAATAATGATAATAATAATAACCATATGATAATAACATAATAATGATAGCAGCAAATTTAATGATTACAACAATAGTTTTATCGTCAACATGGTCAATTTGCCAAAGTAGAGTTGTAAATTTATGTGAATTATGCTTCAAGTAATAAAAAAGAAAATAAATTAAATGACCTGATACCCTTATTCATTCAACAGTTCTGAAATGATCCAAAATTTGATTTGATACTGAATACTAATGATCTCATTATCATGCCAATATTTTGTACTTGTTTCTCTTTTATGTATATTTCCTTTATGTTGTATAAATTTGTATGTTTGCATACAAAACAAAATGAATTTCCATCAAGCTGGACAATAAAACAACATAATAATTTCAAGTCCCAACTCCCCCCCCCCCCTTAAAAAAATCAGTAGTACCCTCACTATTCCCAAATCCAAAGGATAATCATTGAAACTGAGCCCAATAATCACACTTGAGGGTCAGCGATGAATTGCTAATTTGAAAGAGAAATTTGGATTGGTTCCTTATTAGTCTATTGAGCAAAATGCGCATGCAACAATGATCTTGATACTGATAGGTCATTTTGCAAATAGTCATTAACGTTTGTGTTATGGGGCCTTGTATTGAATTCAAGCATCTTCTTCTTCTATAAGGTTTGTTCAATGTCCGTTTCCAAATTTACATGGAAACATGAATGATTGAAAACGTAGTTTTAAAAAACGCAATTCAGCAATTCAATGAGAAAAAAGGGTGTGTTCAATGTCCTCCATTCCTGATTTCAAATCATGATTTGGAGGAAAATTTAAACGTAAAAAATATGTTTGTACACGCAATCAGCTCAAATTTTACAATCTCCAGCATCGCGAATGCGACCTTGAACACAACTGTGTTTTGAAGCGTCTTTAAATTTGCTCTCAAGCATGTGCCAGAATTGTCCTTTCTTGTGATACATGTAAACTGCGCGCTAAAGCTGCACTAAAAAAGTGGGAAATACATTGCGTATCAAAAAAAATTACACTTAGAAAAAATCCTGTAAAATTATATATGTAAGATCCTGAAGATTTTTCCACATTTTAACATTGGTACAGATCCATTTAAGCAAATGACGATATAACTGTCAAAAAATATTTCCGCTTGAGTGAGCACCACTTACTGTATAAGCTGTTATTTTCGCGGGGGTTTTATTTTCGCGGATTTCGCGAATTTAACAACACGTGAAAATGTTGACACATTTCTTAGTCAGTGCCAATGCCCCCAACAGCAAAGATTTGTTATTGAACACATCCTGCATTGTTAGAAAATGGAGATATGTACAAAAAATAAGGCTTAGAAAGTACAGTTAGTGATTCAAAAAGTTAGCTAGAATTCACTTTTTTTAATGTATCGAACAAAATCAGAGCCTAAATTATTTTCTAACATTATTTTATCAATATTTATACACTCACTGTAATAATAAAATGTATTTTCCATGAAATAATTTCATTTTATTATCATCTGATTGACTCTATACACACGTATTGGTAGCTATTTACATACTCATTAATATTCATAAGTCACATGACCAGAATTTTTAGGGTGAAGATTCTGTTCACAAAATTCCACAATTTTGCACTTTTACCAACTTTTTGAAAAATTAATCAAACAAAACACAAATTCCAAAGATTGCTTAACCCTATTAGATCCTGTGGCATGATGATTTTTTAGATCTAAAGGTTAAAAAAGTGAAATTTAAGCCACCTTTTCCAAAATTTCTAACTGTTTTTACAGGGACATATTTATGTACAAAAGACATATCAGCATGATGAATTTGAGTAGTAAAGATTTGCACATGATTTGCACTGGATGTACTTCTTTGAAATGCTGTGAAAATGATTCGTACATCTTCCAATCGCGAATTTAACAACCCGCGAAAATGTCGGGACACCGCGATTCGCGAAAAATTCTGTACGCGAAAATATCAGCTTTTACAGTACTTTTGAAAAGTTAGTGAAAAATGATTTGCGCAGGACTTTTAAATAGTTATGCGGATAAAAGTAGACCTTAATCATGAAGAACACATGGAATTTAGCTAGTAAAATTGATTTGATGATATCTTGTATACCTGTTTTAAGTTGTTTCCTTGCCCATAACACTTTGAACAGTGCATTGCGCCCCACCCCACTCCCCCACACACTGAGCCATCTTGACGACATTTGCTTCACACTGAGCTGTGATTTACATAAAATGGTAATAGGCTTCATTTTCATTTTCTTAATCATTGTCAAGCTTGGGAAAAGTGTGGAGAAACATGTATTAAATGACAAGTCAAAAGCAATTTTGTGTCACGCCCACTTATGAAAATAACCAAAAATATCGTGATTTGCGAGGGCACGCAACAGAATTGCATCAAAACTTCATTGTGAAATGACTGGGATGGAATTACACTTGTCATAGGAGCCTTGCACGTAAACTTTAATGTTGACCTGAAAATCACCTTTGACCTTACTATTATGACCTCAGACTGCAGCATAACATGCAGGTCCCCAAAGTACATGTACATCTACCATCCAAGTTTGGTTGAAAAGTGACATACAGTGCGGAGTTAGGTGTCATAAGAGTCTTTCATGTAAACTTTAACGTTGACCTGAAAATGACCTTTAACCTTACCGTGTGACCTCCAACTGCAGCATAACATGCAGGTCCCTCAAGTCCATCTACCATCCAAGATTGGTTGAAAAGTGATTAATGGTTGCGGAGTTAGGTGTCGTAAGAGAGTCTTGCATGTAAACTTAAACGTTGACCTAAAAATGACCTTTCACCTTATCATGTGACCTCCGACTGCAGCATAACATGCATGTCCCCCAAGTCCATCTACCATCCAAGTTTGGTTGAAAAGTGACATACGGTTGCCGAGTTAAGTGTCATAAGAGAGTCTTGCATGTAAACTTTAACATTGACCTGAAAATTACCTTTGACCTTACCATGTGACCTCCCACTGCAGCATATCATGCAGGTCCCCCAAGTCCATCTACCATCCAAGTTTGGTTGAAAAGTGACTTACGGTTGCGGAGTTAGGTGTCATATTGAGAGTCTTGCATGTAAACTTTAACGTTGACCTGAGAATGACCTTTGACCTTACAATGTGACGTCCGACTGCAGCATAATATGCATTTCCCCCAAGTCCATCTACCATACAAGTTTGGTTGAAGAGGGGGGGGGGGAACTGGTGAAGCTCATGCTGGCTGCTATTCACTGTGGATGCATCATTATCTTCTTATGAGCTTTCTTGCTTATTAGTTTTTAGGTGGTCTGTCTGATTTTGTCAGAATTTTCTTTATTATTTATTCTTAGCCCCTATGTTTGTCGCCAACTTTTCTCGGAATTGGCTGAATCAATTTTGCTGATTTTTTCGTCATTTATAGAGTCATAGAGACGGCATACGAATCTTTTAAAGGTCATATGGTCATGATGACGTCATCTACGCGCCATTTTGTAAAATTCTTCATTTCATCATATCTTCATTATCAATTATCAAAAATCAACAATATTTACATGACATTAACTTCAGGTTAAAGGTCAAATGTCAATGTCATCAAAGGTCATGTAAACGTCATCAAATTTATGCAAATTTGGTTGTAACTTCTCAAATATAGATTGTTTTTCGCCCAGATTTCGATATGTTGTAGTTTAGAATGTACTCTTTCTCCTCAATTAACATGAATTTTCGTTTTGAGAAACGCATCATTGCGTAAAACAGCGATGAAAAGAGGCATGTCATTTTCCTCATTTTGCGTGTAATCTCTATGGGACATGACTTTTTCTCAAAACTAGAATCGACATTCCTCTATTTCGTGAGCCATATCTCCATTTTTTCTTGTCGGTTTCACCTGAGCTTTTAGTATGTTGTAGCTGAGATCCTACGCTTTCGGAAGTGTGCCCTCCATTTTTTGATCAGATCCCGGGATCATGCCCGTTTTTCACTTGCAAAATTGGTATTGTAATTCTCAAAATTGCTTACGTGTAATCCCTATGGGGAATATCGTAGCTCAATGGATAACGCATTTGACTTGCTTTCTCGAGGGCGGAGGTTCGAGTCCTGGGGTGAACAAGATGATTTTTTTTTCCATTTTTTTTTTCTTTTTGCCACCTCTTACATGATCCTTAATGATAATTAAAAGGCACAAAAATTTAAATTTAGCAAGATAAAAGAGATAATTACTTTTTTCATATCACATGTATTGTCATACATCAAAGAGACCCTTTTCACAGTGCTTTATCATCTCCCGTCTTTCACAAGTATTCCATCCATAATGAGCATTCCATTGTCATCATGAAGATCATATTGATGTGCATGAACATGGTAATAGTGATCATGATGGAAATAATAGACAGACCACCTAATTCATCTGCATGACAAATTAAATTCTAGTTTCTTATTCTTTTTCTTCCCCCTTTTTGTTTTATTTTTTTCATCTACATGTACATATAAGTTTCTGTTATGGTAACTCCCATAGGATCTCGGCAAGACAGCTTTCTGCTGGTATAACACCAAGCTGGTATAACCAATTATATAGTACACATTTTACGTAATCAGGCATAGTGTCTGTCAAGCCATTTAGACAACAGAAATTACCCTCTGGTATTTTATCAAAATGGAGACAATGGCAGGGCTGGGATTCAAATTCAGAACCTTACGATCATGGGCCCAATAATTTTTTTTCCTATTGTTCTTCGCCAATGTTACGCGACGTGTAACAAGATGGCAGCGTAAACATTGGGCGAGTCTCTTCCGTCTTGTCATATTTTTCTCATTTTTTTGACGAATTCTATTTCAAAAATATAATCGATAGTGTAGAAATGTCGGAAATGAAGTTTTATCCCATGTATATGATTTGGGGCTAGATCTTTTGGAAGGAAAGTAGAAATCTCAGGGGTGCAAGTTTCAGTTTTGTTGCCCTTCGTGCATATGAATGGGAAGGAAGACCTGGCTTCGTTGAGAGTAACCTTACGTTAGTAAATGATTTTTATCGAGCTAGAAGCCGCCTGGCTAATATCGACCACAAAGTGAAATCGAGGAGAAGTTGCAATAAAATCTTATCATACAGAATACAAAGGTTAAAACCACTGCAAGAATCAGAATTTTAAAAGCTTAAATATAAAACTGAGGTTAATTATTTGCGCTCATCTTAATTAAGTAACTGTAAAAGACAATTTTACGGGGATGTTTCATTGTGTTTGCCGCCTGTTCATGAGCTACATTTCATCAACACCAACACCGAACTTGAAATCACCATTTTCCCAATCCCTAGGGTTTTGGTGGTGTTGCTGAATGGGAAATTGCACGAAGTCGAAGATCGTCAACACCAGCCGCAGTGGTGAGTTCAGCAGACATTCAACTAATGTTGTAAGTTAGAGCAATTACGGGATCGGAGTTCGGTTCGGAAGTTTTGCTCCTAAAATCGGAATCGGTTCGGATATCGGATCGGAAGATATTCAAAAACAAAAAAATACATTAAAATTTGTATGTGGCCGGCGCGTGGACAAATGCGGCACACTACACTGATGGCAGAATTTGTTTTGATCTCCGACAAAAGCGGAGGAAGAAGATGATGAGTTGTTTTGATCTCCGACATAATCGGAGGAAGGAAAATAAGATAATGACATTCCAGCACGCGACACTACCGCCGATCAACGATAGGCCTCTTCTCTACAACATCGTGGTGATGGCGGAGTCCGTCGTGAACTTTTAGAGGCCGCATTACTTACCGAAAAAGACGCAGTATTATCCAAAGTTGTTTACGATGATATTAACCTTCTCTACAACATCGTAGTGATGGCGGAGGTAATCGTAATTTCAAAAAGGTCGCATGACCTCCCGAAAAAGATGCATTATCAAGAGTTGTTTACCGTGATATTCACCTTCTCTACAACATCGTAGTGAAGGTGGAGGTAATCATAAACTCTTACAGGTCGCAAGACCTCCCGAAAAAGACGCATTATTATCCAGAGTTGTTTACCATGATATTCACCTTCTCTACAACATCGTAGTGGTGGCGGAGGTAATCGTAAACTCTTAAAGGTCACATGACCTCCCGAAAAAGACGCATTATTATCCAGAGTCGTTTGCCATGATATTCACCTTCTCTACAACATCGTAGTGATGGCGGAGGTAATCATAATCTCATAAAGGTCGCATGACCTCCCGAAAAAGACGCATTATTGTCTAGAGTTGTTTACCATTATATTCACCTTCTATACAACATCGTAGTGATGGCGGAGGTAATCGTAAACTCTGAAAGGTCGCTTGACCTCCCGAAAAGACGCATTATTACCAAGAGTTGTTTACCATGATTTTCACCTTCTCTACAAAAATAATAATAATAATCAACATTTATAAAGCGCTTAATACGCGTTGTTTCTAAGCGCTGGATACATAGACAAAAATTGCAAGTAACAGAATACAGAATAATATACCCTTAAAGACTACAAAAAATTAAGGAAAATGCATGAAAAATACATGGAATAACAAAGCAGATTATTGATTAAAAAGGTATGTTTTCAAGCTAATCTTAAATGTGGAAATTGTTGGAGAGTCACGAACGTAGACCGGGAGAGCATTCCAAAGCCTAGGAGCACATACGGCGAAGGCACGATCACCGTAGCGGGTGCGGGTTCGAGGACCATGAGAAAGTTGAAGATGGATAGATGAGGATGAGCGAAGTCGGATAGAAGTAGGGGTTTTAGGTGAGATGAGTGCTTTGATGTACGCTGGAGAGAGTCCATGAAGAGCCTTGTAAGTGATGAGTAAAACCTTGAATTTGATGCGTTGAGGGATGGAGAGCCAATGAAGAGAGCGAAGAATCGGTGTAATGTGTTCACGCTTTCTGGTGCATGTGATAAGACGGGCTGAAGCATTCTGGATACGTTGGAGTTTGTTCAGCTGTGATGAAGGTAAGTCCACTAATAAACTATTACAATAGTCGATGTGAGATGTGACGAAAGCGTTTACAAGGCGCTTAGTGGAACTTATGTCTAAGTACTTACGCAGCTTCCCAATTCTATGAATTCCATATGCAGCATTCTTACATGTTTTCTGGATGTGCTGCTTCATAGAAAGGGCATTATCTATAGTCACCCCAAGATCCCTGGAAGACTTCGAAGGCACAATAGCAGTTCCGTCAATCACCAAGTCGGGAAGCTCACTAGATCTTCGGAACGCAGACGTCACGTGTAGAAGTTCAGTCTTAGCCCCATTCAACTTGAGATTGTTGCCGTTTGCCCAGTCCTTCACATCGTTAATACATTGCTCTAGTGTCACAATCCCAGAGGCTGTTTCGTCCTTCTTGAGAACAACATACAACTGTGTGTCGTCTGCATACAGCATATGGTCAACTCCTCTATGTGAGTTTATTACATCACTCAGTGGACTTGTGTAGAGGATAAAGTCTAGCGGTCCCATAACAGATCCCTGTGGGACTCCCCATTCCAGTGGAAAAGCATCAGACTCAACTCTGTTAATAATTGTAACTTGAGTACGGCCCTTCAAATATGACGTAAGCCACTGTAAGACGACTCCATCAAAGCCATACCTATCATGGAAACGGCGAATCATCTTTCCATGGTCGATGGCATCAAAGGCGGACGAGAAGTCCAGCAAAATTAGAATAGCTTCACATCCTTCATCTACAGCTAGCAATAAGTCATTAGTGACCTTCAAAAGAGCAGACTCAGTCGAATGGTACTGACGATAAGCAGACTGCATCCTCGGATATAAGCTCGGATATAAGCCAACATCGTAGTGATGGCAGAGGTAATCGTAAACTCTGAAAGGTCGCATGACCTCCCGAAAAAGACACATTATTACCCAGAGTTGGTTACCATGATATTCACCTTCTCTACAACATCGTATGGCAGAGGTAATCGTAAACTCTGAAAGGTCGCATGACCTCCCGAAAAAGACGCATTATTACCCAGAGTTGTTTACCATGATTTTCACCTTCTCTACAACATCGTAGTGATAGCGGAGGTAATCGTAAACTCTTAGAGGACGTATAGTCAGATAGTCGCAAATATTACCGCGCATGTCAGCGTGTTCAACTAAATCTTATTTGCCTCCGCTTAAAGAGAAATGCCAGTAATTGCAGTAAACACTGATTTCATGAGAAAGTCTGTAAATCCAGGCTTAATTGTCAGTATATCATCGAGGATCTAGATCTGGTACAGTTACATAAACTGAACTTTGTGAAATCGTGAAATCTACGCTGAAAAATGTTCACACTGAAAATCACCAACACAGATAGGCACACGTGGGACAGTGTATTATTATTGCTGGAATAAAGACCCGACGGAAGTGACCGAATCCGCGCTTATTCTGCTTATTTCTCAGCAATTACACAATTTCTTCAAGAATCCTTTGGCACATATTTTTTATTCATACAAACAGACACTTGGGTGGTCATTATATTAGATTCTGTAAAAAGTCATTTTGAGACCGTTACCAAAACTGGAATTTATCTTTAGGATCAAAACATATCGTCTTTTCGCTGTTTTTCTTCCTCCATTCTTGTCGGAGATCAAAACAAATTATCACCAATTATCATCATCATCGTTTTGTTCTCCCCCGATTATGTCGGAGATCAAAACAAATCATAATCTTCTTCTCCACCTGCCTTTCTGCTAATATCGGAGATAAAAACAAATCATAATTTTCTTCCCCTTTATCTTCTTTTCCTCCCACTGCTTTTGTCTGAGATCACAACAAATCACCAGCGCATTTTGACGGCAAACATGTCGCCACATGTTTTTTTTTTGTCTTGTTATGTTTTGGCTTTTCCGATCCGATTTTTTCCCCACTGGTCAAAAATCTAGTTTGGAAAAATGTAGAAAAAAGGGGAAAATCGGATCGGATCGGGAATTGGAATAAAAATCGGTTACAGCATTACATTCAACAACCTTCAAACATGTCAAAACGAACTGCCAGAAATATGTCATATTTTCCGAGGTCAATCCCAACACCAGCCTGATTTCAAGTATCAGTACGGTATAGTGATTAGTGGCTGGTGTTGTCACAACACCAACACCAGATTTCAACACCGTACCGACTACCGACTACCGTACCTGAAATCACCCAATCAATGGCAATGGCAATGCCAAAGCCAGGCATTGAGGCAAAACAGTCTGTTCACTTCTTCGTCTCTCACTCATCAGAGTCACTTGTTTACTGCTACCATCTGGCCTGTAGAGAATCTACAGGTAGGACTATGGTATGCCAATGCTGTATAGAGCACACACTTTAAAAAATCATTAAAATATCACTTTTGTGACCAAAATTACTAATTTCCATACAGTTGCAATTTATTTATCATTAGTAATGTGGGAATATTTTTTGTATTTACTAGAGCGCTCAAAAACTTGAATTTTTGGCATATTTTTGTGTACGCCCTCTATTGGTGGAAAGTAATATGGCAAGAAAATTTACATTTTTTTATCTCTATTTTTAATTAAGAATAAATGATATAAAGAATCAAATTTAAATAAGAGCCAAGCAGTATGAAATAACAGGTCTAATGGAAACTGTCAGTGTAAAAAATCAAGCATTTGCCCCAAAGAAAAAGAGAAAATAAGCCAAACATTGCCACCCTTATTTTGTCACACATGGAGATATAACTTAATAACCGAGAACAAGGTTTAATATATTATAGACCTTATCGCAAATAGATTCACGCAAAGGATCATGGGATCGCAAAGGGGGCAATAGCGCCGCTGTTGTCCGGATGCGACCATGCGAGCGCAAGCAGCCGACAATAAAGTGTACGATTTCCATAGTGTATCAAAATACGATCGACGCCCGCAGCCAACATTTTGCTAACTTCCAGTAAACGCCTCGTCATATTTGTTTCAGAGTCTAACATCACTTTTCTTCTTAATCATGGGTGGCAGAGATAGATGTGCTGTCTATAGCTGCAAGAATTACCACAGATTTTATGAATAAAAGTATAATTTTCTTTCATTTTCGCGCACTGTCTGTGCGTGTTTTGAGCTGCGCAGCAGCTGTGCAGTGTGCTTGCATGCATGGACAGTGGGCATGCACTCTCGGCCCGGGGACAGTGTACGTCGGCGAGGCAGTGGAGGAAACTAGTCCCTAATTCCAAGCAAAAATAAAATGATGATCAATAAAACAAACTCTGCAGTACATTTGATTACTTTATTCTAGTTATGTATGTTTGTAATATCAATCGATAGTCAAGAATACATGTTTCATAAATAATTATCTCAATCATGATTTTATTCAGTAGGCCTAAAAACCGAGCTGTGTTTTCTTTTTCTCTCCACAGAGTAGGCTACATAATAGTTGCATATTATTCAGGATCGTGGTCGGACATTCTGAAGTTTAATTATTGGCATGCTTAGACAAAATAATGAATGAAATAATGAGAAAAAATTAGAATAGATGAAAATATATTGAGAGAAAAATAAGATACAAAAAAGAAAGTTAATGAGGAAGCTAGGTGATCTGTAAGAGAAGTGACTGAATGCGATGAAATAAATTGAAGATGTAAATGTTGAAATAAGATTTTTTTTATCAAAAGAATGGAATATATATCATTTATATGAATTAAATATCCATCATCTACTAAGTTTCAGACAAAATAAAATTACAGAGAGTTGGAGGGATGTTTCAAATTCAGGGATTTATTTCATCTGCATGCCATTTTTATATGTCCTTCATTATGTATATATATATATAAAAATAAATAAATAGATATACTGCATAGCTTATTTTTTTATATACTTTAGATTTGTCTCACCCCCTATATAGAGCTTGTATGATCAAACTAAAAGAGCCCGAGTTGCAAAGGAGGACTATATTTGCCCCAAAATAACAAAAACTATATTGCTAAATTATATGAAGATATATTCTTTGATGGAAAAATTTGCTATCTAATTGGGATCGCCGACGTGCTCTTTTCTAAAGTCGATCGGCATTGACCCGCAATCACCGTCTCACTTTTCCCACAAAATCTTCCCAAGTTTAGCCCCATAAAACTTCGAAAATACGGTGAGTATTGAGTTCATACTTTCACTGGGCAATCATGATACATAGATTGTTATATAAATCCACTTTCAAGTATCCAAAGTAATTTAAATACGAAGAAATCAGACTTTTAAAAAGGCCTGGATTTTGAGTGACACTGCACAAAACATATGGCGTTGTATGGCTTCCCAAAAGCCGATTCTGCGTTTGCCCCCTTTCGCATCCCGTGATCCTCTGCGATGACAGACGCCCTCACGCGACAGACGCTATTTGCGATAAGGTCTATAACCTTGTTCATTGAATGAGTGATCAGAGTCAGACATCACAAGTCAGTACCGTACATTGACTGAATTAGTTAAGAGTAGATCTAGATCTACTCACCTGCTCAGCTTCTTGAGAGATGGGAGTTAGTTTTAGGAATGCGATGAATATGCCTCGCGGAGAACTTCCAGAAGGTACCGGTAATACGGTATATTTCTCTTCCCATGGCCAAGACAGTATTAAATATTGTAAAGATCTCCAGTCTAATTCTCTCCAAATATAATAGATATGGGTGCTGCACCAAAATTTAGGAAAATGATAGATGGCGCTCTTCAATTTATTCCAAGGCCCTAATCTTCTTCGCCTATAAAATCTTCGTCGAGTATTTGCTATCTTCCTCCAAGTCATGGGGTGGATCAAAGTTTGCATCTATATGCTCTACCTATATTTCATCTCCCTTTCTTATTACTCCTGACTGCCTCCCCCTTCTTCTTTCTTCTTTTTCTTCTTCTTACTTCTTCTTCTTCTTACTTCTTCTTACCTCTTCTTCTTCTTTTCCTTCTTATTCAAAGCTTTCCGCCCTTGCTCTCTTCCCCCTCTCTCCCTCTCTCACTCTCTCTCTCTTTCCCACTACCCCCCTCCCATTCTCAGATTTATCATTTTCTCCATTTGGAAAAAGAACTGGGGTTCTTAAAAAGACGACTTGGTTCTTGAAACGACAAAAAATGATGAGTCTACATTTTTATTTCCCTGAACATCTTAAGTGATTTTACAAAAGAAGAATGAAAGAAATTATAAAACTTGCCCGACAGCGGTTTTACCGGATAAAGAAAAGTAACAAGCACAGAACTATCGTAAAAATGACATCTCACGAATCCCAAGCAAGGAAAATATATAACGAACGGGAATGAATGCATTATTACCATATATAGTATGGCCAGAAACTATAATGTTCTCCCAAATAATTTGATAGATCAGGGCAGCATTAATTTTCATCAATATTTTTGTATGACAAGTTGTCATATCTGACAACTTTTCTTGATTTTGATCGGCTGAGAAGCAGTATTACTAAGGTTAAAGGTTACTATCGGATAAACCAGGACTTGTCACATAAAGCATTCGACAAGTCCTTTAATTGTCCGACAAATTGTCAGATCTGACATCTTTCCTTGATTTTGATTGGCTAAGAGGCACTGGTACTGTGGTAACTATCGGATAAAACGTCTGACAAGCCCTTTCATGAAACGCTCCCCAGAGGTATTCTTTGCAGTGATGTATATTTTGATTCGTGCCAAAGTATGATGTCAGTGATGCCACAATCTACAAGAGTTGCATTAAAATCCATTTCAAAACACCCTTTTTTCAGTAATTTACATGATTGTTTAATAAACACTATTTACAATCAATCCTCAAGTTAATCATTAAAAAGAGATTTGCAAACAAATAAGTATATAGAAAAAGCAGTGCATTTAAATATTTAATTCAGTTTGATGATAAGTGTTTTTATTTTGAAACAGTTACATTTCACAAAGTGCTATTAAAGAAAATAGATGAAAATGATTATAATCATCAAAATGTCATCGTTGGATAAAGAAAAGTAAGTAAGTTGAATAATTTGATATTGAGTAATTGTAAAAGATTATGATACAAACATATTTTGACAAATATATTTGACATACAATTTTTTGTGGCATTTTGACCCGCATTTTTTGGCTGGTCATCCGGCCCTCCTTTTGAATTTCATGGTCGGGTTTTTTTTTTTTTTTTTTTTTTTTTGGGGGGGAGGGTCTAACTCTGTTGCTCTTTTACATATAATTATGACAATAAGAACCCAATATGCAATTAACCACGGAAATTGTATACATATTTTGGCGAGAATTCATCACAACACTCAATTCCACATTGGAAATAAAAACACACACACCCTCACACACATCCTCCATCGTTGGCCCTATATGGTGTATAAAGTGGCGGATCCAGGGGTAGCCGGGAGCCCATAGCTGGGGGTAGTGGCGGACCGTGACCCGAAGGAGACAAATCATTGGAGGGGCACAGCATTGTTCACAAACAATACAGTGCCCCTCTTCACGGTTCGCCACTGGCTGGGGGCAAAATGTAAAAATGTTGGACAAAAGACGTATATGAAATGTTTGGGCCCATAAACATAATGATTTTGGTCCCCACCATGCATGACATCAAGAGTTTGTTTTCATTCTCACAAATTTAAATTATATTTAATGATATTGATTGTATTGATTTGACTTGACATGTATGTTAATTTATATTTAAATTAATTTCAAATATGTATTTTTTTCCAATATTGATTTTTCTTCATGCTATTGTTTATTTAAATTGAATCAATCTATCTTGTACTTATTTGTATCATTTTGAAGAATGAAAATAAATTTGAATTGAATTGAATTTAGAAGAAAATGTGGACCCTATGGGGGGGGGGGGAGAGCAGGTCTATCAACATGGTAGTTCCCAACAACTGATGATATCCCATGTACGATAATGGTTGAAACCTTTGATTGATTAAAATGATCATGTGTGTTTTTTTTAAAGATCATCTGGTACTGAAGCTGATTTGATCCCGCAAAACATACATCAATAAATTTATTTTGAAGTCGGACAATGTTAGATTTCCAGGTTTGCATTCGTAAAATGATGAAGGAAGCTGTATAAAAAATATATTTGATTTTTCCATGCACAAATGCTTAATTTCTCTTGTATTTCATTATTTTCCTCAGATATCATTATTTCATTTTTCATTTCATTTTTCAATTTCATTATTCTCTTCAGGTATCTAGCGCTCCATCTTCTGATCTTCAATTCAATTCAAAATGGTTTATTGAAATACTTTCTTTGCGGCAAAAGTTGAATTAAAATAGTTTACATTTCAAACAATAATCAACAATAACAAGGTAAAATTACTTAGTACTGGGATCACACATAATTGTGCAACAAAATAACAAATATTTATTTAAGTAACAGGACCCTTTAAACACAATGTGCCTATATCTGCAAAATTTTGTAATTGAATTTCTGAAAGCTTTAGAGAAAGATCATTCCACGCTTGAGAAGTAGTTTAATATAAAAAATAAATGTTTATTTATGATCACAAAATCTATTCAATAAAAATGCATAGGCCTATTATGTTCCACACTCTAATGGGGGCATACATATTCATTGTAATCTAGTAATGTAGTGGATTCATTATTTTGTGGAAGTTGGCTAAATCTGAAAACAGGATTTAAAGAGGACTCAATGTTTTTTTCTTTTGTCTATAATTGATTATTCCGAGTGTAATCAATACCTGAGGCTGGAATGAATGTGGAACTGAGTAGATGAAGAAATCATACTGTATTTATTGATCCCGTTTGCAACGATAAAGATAAGTATGGTTTCATTTCATTTGGTGTAAATCTTTTCAAAGAGAGGGGAGATACAGTGATGGAGTGGACGATTGTTATTCCATTGATGTTTATCCTATTCTCGGGTATGTAAACATATTTTTTCTTCCAAATTAAGAAAGATGAAGAAAATTCAAAAATGCTTGAGAGTTGAATTATTGCTTGTGGGGAAACTTTTGAGCAAAACGAAAAATTGTGTTTATATAATTCATTTTTCAAACACCAAAATCCACAGACGAAAACATTGATTTAATCTCCATACTTTAATTCTTATTAATACGTTTATTTTTTTTTTCAACAGATGTAACGGTCGGTGTGAATTCATACAATGATCACGTGATACAATGCAAAAGTATCAACACTGCATCGGGAGAGACGATTCAACTTGTCATCAAATGGGCTTCCCGCCAAATGATGATCCGTAACCATGACGATGTCGACCATTTTAAATGCCCTACATCACCAAAGATCTGTACACTACCAGGTAGGTTTGTGGGTTTCGTCATGAGAAAAGGTCTAGAATTATTGAGGATGGTTTGTTAAAGGTGGCGATTTAGGAAGGGGTGATCACCATATTTGCGTAATAGAAACTTTTATATTATAATTATTCACCTGAAATTAGTCAGAATGAGAAGAAGGGGAGGAAAGGAGGGAAGAAGGAGAGAGAGAGACATATTTTGAAAAATATATAGACGAAATTAGTCTTGCTAGCTATATGACACACCACATGCATAACAAGTAATCCAGAAAGCTTATACACGAGTGAACGCAGATGAACGTAAAAAAAACATTTTCCTCAATGGGCAAAATTTGTCAATAGTGATTATAAAGTCACTTTTTGCCGTATATAGCTCTCAAATCAGCCAGTAATCTACTTTGTTATAATCATACAAAGGTATTTTTATTTTATATCTAAGTTATACGGGGCGTTGTGGTCTAATCTGAGACGCGTGGGTTTGATTCCCAGCAAGAAATTTACCCACATTGTGCTGCACTCAAACCAGGTGAGGTAAATGGGTATCGACAGAAAGTAATTCATCAAAAATCTGTGAGCCCCGAAATCGGTAGACTAGCTTAGCCGGGTAATACAGGAGCGCCTACGTGAGCTATACAAATCCTACATTATTTATCATTATTATGTGTAAGTTCACCCAAGGAAGAAGTTGCTTTGAATATCACAGTAAACGCGCATAACTGAATATTTTATCCAAATTTGATGCAAAATGAGAAAATGGATTTTGAAGTATCCCCTATATTTTCTCCGAACAGTGTTTGCACGACACAGATGATCTGCATTAATCATATTCATTATTTCTCGTGTTTTTTAAAATGTGAATTCGTGTAGATTTGATAAAAAATCTTGACTGATTAATAACAAGTTAGGATAACGGTCATTCCATGCACATGTTCAAGGTTACATAAACTAATGTTTTACATTGATAAGAGGAAGAACATGAAATATTTCATACAAAGAAAGTAATAAGTCGCACTAGCCCAACACCCTTGCATGTTTTGCATGCCACATGTGGCCTCCATATAAAGTAAATGTTTAATAAAAGAAATAATAAAACCTAACCTAAAAGTCATTTTATTTCCCTTTTTTAGATCCGAATTTGAAAGAATTTCCAGAATAGCGCTTGCTTGATTTTCTACAGTGCGTATCAAAAAAAAGTTTACACTTTAAAAAAGCCCTGGGAATAAAATAAAATATACAACATGTGGGTAATTTTTTCACATGTAATCTTGGGTTTGGGTCTCATCTTTCCAATGAAAGTAAAAGATTTGACAGAATGTTACACTTGAGTAAGCACTTTTTGTAAAGCTTGAAGAAATCTGCGCAGAAATGCTCGTTTTCACGCTGTGTCAAGGGGAAAGGGCGAAATCAAACTTACCCTGCGAAACATTTCTTATACATTTCCCTTGCACTTTTGGTCAGTTGAAATAAAACAGAAACATTCAAGCAATTTGTAACAATTTTGCCATCCAAATTAAAATTTCAACACTTATGTAAGCACAACCTTTACCCTTTTTGTGCCAACTGTATCTGAGGACATGACTGAATCTGAACAAAAGTTTGTATCAGACATCTCCAGCATTTTTTTCACTAAGTTTTTATCATTTAAAGTAGGTTTACATTTCATTTTTCATTAATACTTGGTTTTCCACACTTTTACCAAGCTTGACAATGATTAACAAATGAAAGTCGAGCCTAAGCCATTTCATGCAAATCACAGCTCACTGTAAAGCAAATATCGTCACGATGGCCTCGGTGTGTGGGGAGTGGGGTGGGGCGCAATGCACTCTTCGAAGTGTTTCGGGCAAGGAACAAGTTAAAAAGGTGAAAGATATCTTGGAACCAATTTTACTAACTAAATACCACGTGTTCTTCATGATTAAGGTTTACTTTTATTCGCATAACTATTTCAAAGTTCTGCGCAAAACATTTTTCACTAACTTTTCAAAAGTAAGTGGTGCTCACTCAAGCGGCAATATTTTTCAACAGTTATATCTTCATTTGCTTAATTGGACCTGTACCAATGTTAAAATATGAAAATATGTTCTGGATATTACAAATGTATAATTTTACAGGATTTTTTTGTAAACTTCTTTTTGATACGCACTGTATATTGATTCAAATTAAGTTTTTGTTGAGCACCTAACAAGGTGGATATGTGCGCAATATAAATACCCTATATTATTATTATTTAAATATTCATATCACATAATTTTCCTTTAAGAAAACTGGATCACGTACACGTTACTGTTATTGACAGTGCTTCTGTATAAATATATCACTTGGTATTCAATTAAGGTTGTTTTTATAAATTTGAAGTCTAACTTAGGCGCTTCTATATTACTCGGCTAAGCTAGGCGTTCATAGCGCACACAGCTTTTTAAGGAATTACTTCCTACCGGTACCCATTTACCTCACCTGGGTTGAGTGCAGCACATTGTGGATCAGTTTCTTGCCGAAGGAAATAACGCCATAGCTGGGATTCGAACCCACGACCCTCTGTTTCAAAGTACGACGACTAATCCACTGGGCCACAACGCTCCACATGTTCATGTTCAGATGTAGAGTAATCAATTATTTTCTTCTTCTTGTTAAATCTACACTTCGTAATTCCGAAGGTTCGTAATTCCGAAACACGTAAATTGCCTATACTTCGATGTTTGTTAATCCGAAAACGTAAAAGGGTTCGTTAATCCGAACATTTGTGGCGTTATTCCGAAGGTTCGATGTTCCGAAGGTTCGTGAATCCGAAAACGAAATAAGGTGTGTTAATCATTTAGTTTTCGGACTAACGAACCTTCGGAATTACGAACCTCACTTCGTTTTCGGACTGACAAACCTTCGGAATTACGAACCTCATTTCGATTTCGGACTAACGAACCTTCGGAATTACGAACCTTCGGAAATACGAACCTTCGGAATAACGAACCATCGGAATATCCGAACCTTCGGAATAACGAAGCTTCGGAATTACGAATGTATGCGGTTAAATCAAATGCAATAGTAATTACAAGCTATGAAATACAAACAGGATTAATAGAGGCATCAATAAAACACCCGCATATAAATCATGTGACTCATTTAATAGTTTCTGAAACAGCGACCAATCCATGCTTTCTTAAATTTTCTAAATTAAAAACATTTTTATGCATCCACTGACCCCCCCCCTCCATATCCAGTAGGGGGTCAATGGACTAGGCATAAAAATGTTTTGAACTCCGAAGTCTGTCGAAACTTTCCTCTGACCAGCGAAAGAGGGAAAACATGAAAAAAGTGGTTCATCACGGTTCTAAGGGCAGGATCCGGTACATGCTCTGGTATTTTACATTCATTGATTGCTCTTAATTCCGTAGCCCCTCCCCCTTATAGATTTGCCATTAAATATTGAAGTATTAAAAAATAATAATACTTTTTTTTTATATATATTTCAACAAAAAATCTTTCCAATTGTAACGTATTTGAAGCCAGTCAGATAACTTTGTTTGTCACATAATGAGAATACCGTGTGTTCCATTTACTATTTATGTGAATGCCAATTATTAGGATTATTGATATATTTGGGGTAGTTCATAATCATCTAAACGCTCATTGTTCAGGCAGATAACTGAATATGACAAATCAATGCTTGCTTTCAGCGAATCAATAAAATGTTAAAATTACAATTTATCCTCAATTCCTTACTGAATGCTAGTAGTCAAGTTTATTAATGCACATGACCCAGATTTTACCGAGCTGTTTTATTTTTAGAGATATGAACTTTATGGGCAACTGCCGAACAGTGAATAGATGTTAAGTATACTTTGATAGTAACAAATGAGCACTTATAATAGTTTAATCAAATATTCTCAAAGCTGGTAATTATGCAATCAGAATTTATTAGAATGTAACTCCCCAAGGGCGGAAATCTCTCCTCAAAGGTAGGTTATCACCCCAAATGTAAGGTCATTTATACCAAAATAAATTCGACAAGCAAGGAAAAAAAGGTTATCACCCAAAAAGTCAGGTCATCTCGTCCAAAATACAGGTTTTATTCGGATTTTGAATGATTTTTTTCTTTCCATCATAAAAGACCAAAAATAGTAGGGGGACATTTGATATCAATATCAATTGTCGCCCTACTATTTTGGGTAGGGGGACGCGTCCCCCCTGGGATTTCCAGAAAGACATATTTGAAAATCTTCCACTGATATCATGGACCTACAACAATAGTAGTAGGTCTATGCTGATATTAAGTAGGCCTACGTACCCGGCAAGCAATTTACAAGAATCGTTGACAAAATGGGCACATTCCTAGTTTTCCACTATTTCACGAACTTTTTTTTACATACTTTTGCTAATCCTTTTCAATCCTGCTGCTTCAAATTGTGATTAGTAACCCCCTTAATCATGTTAATTCTAAATTTGTACAGATTGTCTGAGTTCTCCCTGTCAGAATGGATGTACCTGTATGGAGACCGATGTAAGTTATAAGTGCATCTGTCCGGGTGATGGAAGCAATGATCACTTTGAAGGTAGGCCTACTTATTTAAAATGATTTTACTTTTTAACTTCAAACGTGAAGATAATGATAATAATGATAATAGTAATAATATTAATATTATCATTATTATCATAATTATAATAATAACGTTTTATTTACCCAGGGTAGCCACTTCAGTTAGGAAACTGCTCTACCAGCGGGCCCTGCATAACATAATATTTTATTACACTGGAAGCGTCGTGGTGTAGTGGTTCTTGCCTTGCAATCATAGGGTCATTGTGTTCGAATCCCACCACGGCCTAGCGTCCTTTGGCAAGGCGTTAATCCACACTTTGCCACTCTCCACCCAGGTGTAAAATGGGTACCCGGTAGGATGCGAAGTATACGTAGTATACCTATCAATTGAGTCTTGGAACTCTTGTTTGAATGCTCACCAGGGAGTGGAGAAAGTGCATACATTGTGTGCGGGCATGTCAGGATCCGATGACCGGGGTAATAATAATTGCAATGTAAAGTGTTAATAATCGCTATATGTAAATGTAACTTTTATTATTATTATTATTATTATTTATACCCTTCTCCAATCTAAATGCTGAGCGCCTCGCAAGAAGGCAGAAGGTCCCATTTTTAAAAGTCTTTGGCATGACCTGGCCAAGGATCATATATATATAAGTGGTTCCTGTGATTATGTCATAAGTGTAATATGATAGTGAACGAGCCATCTCTCATGCGGCACAAAATGTTCTGATAATAACACTTATTTATCCAGGGTAGCCACTCTTAGCTGTAAGCTGTTCTTCCAGCGGGCCCTGCATAACATAATATGTTATTATTACCCTTCTCCGTTCTAAATGCTGAGCGCCAAGCAAGAAGGCAGAAGTCCCATTTTTATAAGTCTTTGGTATGACTCGGCCGGGGATCGAACCCACGACCCCCGTCCATGAGGTGGGTGCTCTACCACTGAGCCACCATGTCCGGTGATACAAGTACGATATTACTCACTGTGACTCTCATTGTAAAGATGGTCAAATGAAATTTCGTACAAGGGGTCATTTGACCAGGAATGTTTTCTGTGATGCGAAGTTTGACGTATTATTTCAGATGTATTTTTCCTGCTACCAGGGTGGTATATTCTCAAGGTCACTTAAGAATGGGAATATAGACAATGGAAAGCTTCTTCTGGATACATCACACACGTAATGGAACCGAACTAGTTACACCATACCTATTCAATCTTATAACAATTCTTTTTGTAAATATTGTCAGATGACAAAATACATTAATTCCTTTATATATTATTTTACCTCGTGCTAAATAGGCCTATGCCCAGAACTTAACCGGACCTATCTTCTTGATCTAAAAGGCCTGAACTCAAATCTTTCCGAACCAGTACAATGTCAAAACGGTAAACATTTTCCTCATTATATAGTCGTAAACTGGCGTGAAGTGTGTGTAAACCCGTCGTGACGGCGTGTCATGTCGTTGCGAGAATTTTGAAACATTCACAATTTTGGTCACGACAAAATTTAGCGACCAGTTCGTGAACTATGCGCAAACTTTTCGTGAACTCGTCGAGAAGGTGAGGGAGGATGCGTGGCAGTGCGTGCCATGCCACGACTGTCACGAACTGCTACGAATGGTTCACGAACAGCGCACGTCGAGTTCACGAGTAGTTCACGACATGTTAAAAAATAAGTGCGCGTCGCAGCGTGGCCGGGCTTTCCTACTGACACGGGCACGTGTACTTCACGCATCAATACTCAAGCAGTTCACGACTTGTTTAGGCACTTCACGAATAGTTTGCACATGGCACGAGCACTTCATGACGAGTTCACGGGTAGTTCAGACTACTGCGCGACAGTGGCGCTCGCATCGGTCCAGGGGTATAAATAGGACATCCTGGAGACTACTCGCCATTCCAGAAACGAAAAAAAATGACACAAATAACAAAACTCCCCTTCCCGTCCCCCCCCCCCCAAAAAAAAGAAAAGAACAAAAAAATACACCGAAAAAAAACACGAAAGCAAACAAAATAAAAAGAAGAAAAAAAATAACGAACAAGAGAGAAAGAAACTAAAGTACGGGGGGGGGGGGGGTTGGAGACACGCAAGAAAGTCCCCTCACCCACTACACCCCCAAAGAAAATATATATCTTTCCTTTTTTTCCTTTTCCTTTTCTCTTTCTTTTTAATTTAATTCTCTTTTCGTTTACTTCATTTTCAGTTTTTTTTTTTTTGGGGGGGGGAGGGGGCGTGCTTTGTTTTGGGTGAGTGGGGAAGGATTTCTTTTCATTATTTATGGGTTTTCATTTCCCTTTTCTTTTCCCTTCTTTTTCGTGTCTTTTTGGTTGTTTCTTTTTGTCTTTATTATTTCTTTGCAGGGGATAACTTCTCAGTCATATCTCTTGGAACAGTTCAGTATACTGTTATACTGTCCAACATCCTGCCTTCTGGTCATTCATTCCCTGACCCACACACTTTCCTTCGTCTATTTCTTCGAGGTGGGGTTGCCTTTTCTTGCTCTTCTGCCTCTTCCAATCTTTTCTGCTGCTTTTCAACAATGGATAGATCAGCGGCCAGGTATTGACATCTTCTTTTCCCTGCAGTGATTGTGACTCTGACATTCAGCATGTTGTCTCTTCCACAGTCAATCAAAAAAATGACCAGGGGTTGGGGGAAGCCCCTTTTTTACATGGCGTGCAAAAGTCGGCAAGACATCGTCTGAATTGCGCAAACTCGTCGTGCAAAACGACACGCAAACTATAGCCAGGCTGACACTTGCACGACTTTTGGCCACGATTTTGTCATGGCAAGTCGTGCCATTTTGGGGCACGAACTGGGAGGCTCCCGCACTGTTTACGACTTGTTCACGCATAGTTCACGACAAGTTCACGACGGGTTCACGAATAGTTCACGAATGCGTGCCCGTCAGTGTCCACATTGACACCAACTGGCACGACGAGTTCACGCATAGATTGCGCATAGTTTACGCACTTCCCGCATTGGCACGACGAGTTTGTGCAATTCGGACGGTGTCGTGCTGAACTATTCGTCAAACTCGACGTGAGCTGTTCGTGAACTATTCGTGACAGTCGTGGCATGGCGCGCACTGCCACGCACTGGCACGCATCCTCCCACATCGTCCCGACGAGTTCACGAACAGTTAGCGCATAGTTCACGACCCGGTCGCTAAAATTTGTCGTGACCAAAATTTTGAACATTTCAAAATTCCCGTCACGACATAGCACGCAGTCACGACGTGTCACGACGTGTTTACGCACACTTCACGCCATTTCACGACTAGTTTGCGCACTGGCACGACTTGAGTCGTGCCAATACGTGACACAAAATCGTGCAAGTGTCAAGCCAGGCTATGCCTGAACTCGTCGTGCCAGTTCGTGTCAATGTGGAGATTGATGGGCACGCATTCGTGAACTATTCGTGAACTAGTTCGTCGTGATCTGTGCGTTAAGTAGTCGTGAAGAGTGCGGGAGCCTCCCAGTTCGTGCCCCAAAATGGCACGATTTGAGATGACAAAACCGTGACCAAAAGTCGTGCAAGTTTCCGCCTTGCATTATAAAGATCGTTGTATTTTGTACTTTCTTAGGTAATGTTGTTATACTGTGTACCATCTAAGAATTTTGTTTTGTCAAAGCATGGTCAATGGTCAAAGAGTATTGTTGCACTGTGTATTATCTAAAGGTTTGTTACACTGTGTACTATCTTAGATAATGTTTGTTGTGCTGTGTACTATCTTAGATAAGGTTCGTTGTGCTGTGTACTGTCTTAAATATGGTATGTTGCAGTGTGTACTATCTTAAATAAGGTTTGTTACACTACTATTTTAAATAAGGTTTGTTACACTGTGTACTATCTCAAACAAGGTTTGTTACACTGTGTACTATCTCAGATAAGGTTTGTTACACTGTGTACTATCTTAGATAAGGTTTGTTGTGCTGTGTACTATCTTAGATAAGGTTTTTGTGTTGTGTATTAGCTTAAACAAGTTTTGTTACACTGTGTACTATCTCAAACAAGGTTTGTTACACTGTGTACTATCTTAGATAAGGTTTGTTACACTGTGTACTATCTTAGATAAGGTTTGTTACACTGTGTACTATCTTAGATAAGGTTTGTTGTGTTGTGTATTAGCTTAAACAAGTTTTGTTACACTGTGTACTATCTCAAACAAGGTTTGTTACATCTTAGATAAGGTCTGTTACACTGTGTACTATCTTAGATAAGGTTTGTTACACTGTGTACTATCTTAGATAAGGTTTGTTGTGCTGTGTATTAGCTTAAACAAGGTTTGTTACTCTGTGTACTATCTTAAACAAGGTTAGTTACACGTATGGATTTTACAGCTGTGTATCCTCGCTGCAATTTTGTATTACCTAATTATCATTCCGTTTAAGTTTTTTTTTCTCTCCCTCTCTATCTCTTTCTGTCTCTCTCTGCTATGATTTCCCTCTATCTTCTCGCTCACTTTCCTCCTCCACTGAGCTGTGTCCACTTTGTTCTATCCAACTACTTTTATCTCTTCTTGCTTGCATGTCCTCTTCAATCTATCTCTTAGTTAACTCTCAGCCGTTCTCACTCTTTGTATTTAGTGGGTAAATTATTTGACATTTCCCTTCTATGTTGTATTACAATATATGTTTGAATTGTTTATGTTTATTTTCTTTCAATATGTTCGCCCAATGTATATGTCGTTTGTGTTTGTATATATACTTTATATCATTTGTATGTACAGCCAGTGGAGGCCAAGTTTCTATGTAGTTTATCATGGATCAGTAATAAATGAATCTGAATCCGAATCTGAATCTGAATGAATCTAAAATCTGTGTACTATCTTAAACAAAGTTTGCTACTCTGTGTACTAGTTTAGATAAGGTACGTTGCAGCATGTACTATCTTAAACAAGGTTTGTTACACTGTGTGCTATCTTAAACAAGGTTTGTAACACTGTGTGCTATCTTAAACAAGGTTTGTAACACTGTGTGCTATCTTAAACAAGGTTTGTTACACTGTGTACTATCTTAGATAAGGTATGCTGCAGTGTGTACTATCTTAAACAAGGTTTTTACACTGTGTACTATCTATAAACAAGGTTTGTTGCACCGTTTACTATCTTAGACAAGGTTTGTTACACTGTGTACTATCTTAGATAAGGTTTGTTGTGCTCTGTACTATCTTAGATAAGGTGTGTTGCACTGTGTACTATCTTAAACTATTTTTTTTTAAATATGAAGGTACACGCTGTATTTCAGATACTTTGATTTGGAAAGAGTTACATTCAAAATTAACTAGGAAATGACAGACTGTCTCTTTACTTTCGACATGCGTTATCATTTATTTACGTCGTATTGATTGAAGGGTCTCGATCTACAAAAAAAAACAATTACAACTCCTGAGTGATTTGAATAGTCAGGCCGAAAAGGAAGACTGAATTGTGAATACAAGGAAAATTGCAAATTTGGTGTGAACATTTAACAAAGTATAAAAGTATTTCAATCGTTTTTTTCCCTCTCGATTAAACGTTTGCAAGGGAAAGTTATCATAACCCATGACGTGGTTGGTGAGCAAACCGTTCCCAATGGACATGAAGGGCATGGTTCATACAGGAAGGATGTGGTGTATACCTTACCCATGGATGCAATCGTTACCATTCTAAATCACTCCAAGAGCTGTAGACAATACATCAGAGCGACATGTTTTAACACTCACATCTACGATAATGATGGCGATCAAACTGCTTATTGGGTATCGAGACAAGGTATTGTGATGCCAAACTGGGGGAACGCTCCGAGTGACGTCGTAGGGTGTCTCTGCGGCATAAATCGAAGTAAAGTAATATCGTACTTTCCTTTATTTTGAAAGAATTTACGGAAGAGAACAGGAACCTTTCCGGCATCTCATTCTGGTCTGAGAACAAAAAAAAGCAAATATCCAATCAAGTGGAATAATCCTTTAATTATAACAGTTCAACGCTACCGCAAAAATAGGCCTCTGTGTTTCTGACATTATTCGGACAAATTGATTTCACTTTTAGGGAAACTTTGCAAGCCAGTGCAAGTATTCAACTCTTTTTTTTTCATAACAGGAAGGTTCCTGTCCTATATCTCGTAGAGTCTCAAATTAATTTAACATTTTCTCAGAATTCCAATGGCATCGAACAAGAAACATAATAACATTGATTACCTTCACTTTCGATGTTTTGGTCAAGGGGTGAATGCTCTTCTCTGAATGTTGTTTATTGATTAGCTGCTATGGATGTATCTTTAGGCACGAAACAGATGCAACAGAAACAATTATTACGAGATTACATATACATCTATCTGAGTAAAGCTTGAATTCATTTTTTATTACGTTTCCCTGTTTAGCTTGTCACTACAGCGTGGACGCTCTCTGCAATTGTTACCGTTCTTCAGATAAGTGGTTAACAGATGATGGCTACCTAACTGATAGAGATCGACTTCCGGTCACAAGGCTACACTTTGGAGATACTGGCGGTTCAGATGAAAAGATGAAGTTTGAACTTGGCTTTCTCGAGTGTGAATGAGAATCATGTAACAATCATTGGAGCACACCGGTACCCTAGCAAATTGTGTTGATAGGAAGCTGACCGGTTGTGTGTTGAAGCTCTGAATAATATTATGTATAATTCCTTTATGCGATTAGTTGCTGAGAAACTTTAAAATAATTTATTTTGTTGAAATAAAACAACTTGAATACATGACTTTTTGAAGAATCGATGAAATTTTCTTAGAATATCAGAGCATCTGTAGTGAAACTACTCAAGTCTGTGGAGTCAACATAACGAAATTACATGTTGTGTGATTGAAAATAAACTGATATGGCAAAAAAGTGCACACAATATGAAAAACGGATTTAGTAGGGCATGATTTATTAAAAATGTTTTTAAAATGTTTACAACTAGTAAACAGTTTGATATCGTTTACGTATTTTTTCTCAATTTTAAAGTTTCTTGAACGAGAAAGAATAAAAAGGGAAATGAAAGGGAAAAGGTAAGATGTGAAATGATTTTCAGGACATTATGTTCCATCTATAGCAAAATTATATTTTCAGTTAAAAAGGTAAAAAAAATGACTATATTGCTTTTCTCTCTCTCACGACTTTTCAGAACCTCTCCCTCAAATTGTTTACGTATTACTCCACTTGCTACGATGATTATAATTTGTGTTACCTCGACAAGCTCGCTTATATGTGTATTTTATTTATTTTGTATATAGAGCTTCTTTAAACTTGAGTGAATTCAACGAGGTTGATTGTGCTCAGTCAAGTCGGTCCTTATTGTGAAATATGTAAGAAATGAAATATTGTATAATTCAAACAATAAAAAACAAAAGAAATAGTGAGTGAAGGACATGGTCTTCGACTGTTTTATTTACACGTGGCTGATTCGTGCATATCATTGTTTTGTGAAAACAAGCGAAATTTTAAAAATATCACAACTTTCTTATTTTATATCCGATTTTGATGAAACCGTCAGTGTTATGTTAGTTTGATATTCTCTATTTAGTCAAATCAACATTTTTGGGGGTGGACTTGACCTTTAACCATAGAGATATGCAAACTAGTAATGCTAGTAATATATATCTCTATGCCTTTAACGCACCCTTTCGGGACAACCGGGGGAGCTTTTCGCGATTTCAAGGTTGTGTTCAGTACTAGTTTTCTGAACCAGTCGTTTCGATGAAAATTATTTCATCGAAAAAAAATCAAATAGTAAAAATCAAATAGTAACAACAATATGGAATTTAAAAGAATATCAGCAAAAATGGGGTATAGATGGGGGGGGGCTTATAGGGGCGCTTGTCCTCCTCCCAAATTTTTCATGACCGAGAAAGAAAAAAGAAAAGGAAAGAAGGGTGCCTTATGTCCACATTTGAAAGAAAATTTGATTTGTAAGAACAATGTTGAAATTTTTGCCGGCTCATTTTGCTGCATAGAAATCACAAGCTGCTATGTATAATGTTCGGTGGGTATACATTCGCGGCATGCATCGCCGAGACTATTGAAGATAAACAAGCCTAAAATGAAAATGCACAAACATAATTGTTTTTTCCTTCCTTCTTTCTTTCCTCAGTTACACACACACGCACTCACGCATACCCCACACCCTCAACTCACTTAGGCCTCCATGTACCCTCACACAAACTTACACGGACACACACATTAAACAACTCCGCGAGCGCAGACGATCGTCACTTGCCGCTTGATTCCAGATTTACCAGTCGATTGATTTTATTGTGTTTTTTTTTTAATTCGAAAGATTAAATTTTAAATTCATTTGCTCGGAAAATTGCAGACGCACTTTCGTTGTAAACAGCTAATTACGCTGATGATAATTTGCTTCGTTAGGCTAATACTCCTGCAGGTTTTATCAAATCTTATTTTGTATATTAAGAATCAGGCCATGAAATAACGGTGCAGACTTAGAAGGTCCCCAGCCCCTTCTCCAAATAATCCATTCATGACGGGGTGTAATCATCATCATTATAAACTAAAGTCCAAATTTGATTTTATTGACTATCGCCCTCTAGTCTATCCTTTCCTTGCTCTTTCAACTGGGCGTTGTGGCGTGCGCCTGTAATCCACGCTGTGGGGAGTTACAAATTGATGCAGAGGTTCGAGTTTCGAGCCCTGGTCACGTCTTTCAGATGGTGACGTTAAAGGTCGGTCCCAGATGTAAATAATCATATCTGATTGATACACGTCTGACAAAACTAAAATACACTCACACTTTCATCAACCCCTCCTTATTTCTTCCGATCTCCCCTTCTTTTCCACTCTAAAAAAACTGAGTAAAATTTTACCCTAATTGAACATGCATGTTTGCTTGATATTTTATTTTTGGCGCATATTGGACTATTTCAACGGCATGTTCCCATTTTACCTAATATTGGGTAAACCCTCTTTTTAGAGTGTATGTAAACTCCAGTACTCCAGTACTTCACATTGAAAGTACAGCAATACTTCGTTAAAACATTGGTAACGCAAGCCTCCATGAATTTGTTTTCTCCCTTATAACAGACTAAGTTGCACAAAGGATATTCATGGAGACATGCATAGAACTATATGTTTCACCGAAATAATGCAAAATTGAAAAATTTCATAACTTTTTTTATTCCTTGATCGATTTGGATTAAAAAATTTCAGTGTATTGTTTGTCTAATGATTTATCTGTTCAAATCATATTTCTCTCAGTCCAGGGCACCATTTTAACATTAATCAACACTCTGAAGATCATAAACATAGATCAATGTCACTCCTGTCTCATACAAGAGCTTTACAATCACCTAAAAGCAGTAAATTAGTTTGGAAAGTAATCAAGTAATTAGTTTGATTGAATAGATGGCTAGGTACGATTACAATATAGGATTCATTCTCCCTCGCACGGTGAAATTGAAATTTACCACACATTAAATATTTTGATGATAAGGGATGCTGATATCATCGATGGTGGAGTGTCGACAACAATAATGATGGCTCTTATTTCGGCGTTTACATGGTTAATGATGGTGTCGATGATGATGACGATGATGATGTCGTGGATAATCGCTGCGTCTGTGGGTAAGGGTACGAGTAAAAATATTTAACCTTTTTTTTTTGGGGGGGGGGTAAAAGAAGTTGAAATCGTTGAGAGATTTGATAGCTATTATGGAGGTCATGAGGTGGTATGTTCTTGGAGTAAAGACGAATTCTTGATATGAGTACTGCGTTTCTGTGGTAACGGTACATTGGTGCAATAGATAAGGATAATATTGGAGAGCGAACTGGACTTCCTCAGTTTTTGCCCAATGCTCACAAAACTTGACAGAAACGTTGATCTTGGAGTGAAGACAAACACGATATATATTTTTTCCGAGTGGAAAATGTTTACTAATTGTTTTATTATGTTGAAAAAATAATTATTAGGCTTGTATACTTTTGTTATTAAAATTGGAAATCAAGTCAAAACGATTGGTTCTCATGCTTCTCTCAATCAATTAAGCAGTCTTTACCAGTATCACTATCTCTCCTTAATCATAGGCAATAATCCCAGTCAGTGTTTGCTACCATGTCCGAAAATCAACTCAACATCAGGAGACACCATTCAACTAATCCCTAAACATCTTTTCCAGAAAAATGAGAGTAACCACGTCACACTGTTTGGATCATCTACATTGATGTTGTTCTGCAAAATTCCGAGTAAGTTTCAATTCGATGACTCCATGATTGATTATTTTATTTCAATTCAATGTCAATGTGATGAAAATTTTTTGATTAATGAGCCGAGGAAATTTACTGGGGGGAAAAATAACCCCTTGTTGGTTAGATATGCATGGTTGCACGGGTCTGATGAATAAAAATGTGGTCGAATGGGGCGCAGATCCAGGAATTTGTTTACATGTGTGTTATTTGCCCCCCCCCCCCCCCCCCCCCAAAAAAGTAATAAAAACGAAATTAAAAATATCACCAACAAATAAACAATATTTCGTCTAAAAATAAAAATGACAAGCCCCCCCCAAAAGAAATAAATTATTAAATAAAAATAAAATAAGAATAAAGGTCATCAGTCCAGGATGGAGGCCGTTTAGGCACTCAATAAAACTTGGAAAGCCCCCCCCCTAAAAAAAAATAATAATAATAATAAATAAATAATAGATAATGAAAAAAATAATGAATTAAAAAGTACCGCAGTTTTGGGGTTAATGTGCCTCTCAAGCAAGCTATTTGCTTTACTTTCGAAATGCTCCCTTTTTGTGCTTTTGAATATACTAAATATGAATGATTTTGTATTGTGTTCCTTAAATACTTTTTTTTTTACATTAGTTGTGTTATATATTCTACTATGCTTGTCACTTGTAATGTATTTGACTTTGTAATGCTACGTTTATTACATTTTGTAAAAATCTGAAACGGAAATCACTTAAATCGAAATTTAAATCTGATTAATTACTTTTGTTTGGAACTCTGATTAACCTGAGCATATAATCATATGCTAAAATCTTGGAAGCTAAAATGAAAAAAAAATAGTTTACAATATATGCTTAAAGATTATGTTTAATGTCATCTTTCTTGTGCTCTAATGATGAACAAGATGACCGTATCATTTCCAGACAGTTTATAATGATTTGAGTGTTAAATTAAATGATAAATTGATATATTTTGGTTATATTTTGGTAACCAATGAAGATAACTATACTCAGAGACCTTTTTCAAGGCTAAACTTGAGTTCCGAAGGCATCCCTAAACTTAATGGATTTTATGTATAGAAATTGTGGGAGATGAATTTTTAAAATCGGGTTTACTGAAAAGTAAGAATTTACAAAATGATTCATGAATAACGACATTAGCCCTTAAAAGCAATTTATAAAGACTGTTGTTTTGAGATGAGGAAGAAAAATATCAGAGAATGAAATACGAAAGTATAGGCCTAATGATTTTTTATCTTTTAAAAAGTTGAAAGTTATATCGGCCGTGTATAGAAAATGCCATTCGTGCAGCCTGAATAACTCATCTATACTTAAACATGCACAAAATGATTCAAATTTACGTTTTTTTTCTCAAGGTTTTAGGCAGATTGACACTTTGCTTTGTGAGGACATAATTCATGCTATCTAAATTTTAATGTTATATACCACCAAGAGTAAAGGTTACATCATACATGTAATTTCGCAAATGGCTGATTAGTCGTTAATTAATATCAGAATATTCATCTTAAGAGAGACAGACAGACTCAGCCGGAGACAGAGAAAGAGAGAGGGCATGAAAAGAGTTGAGAATAATTTAATCATGATAATTATTCTTCCTCTTTACCGTCTACAGAATACGAGTTAGACGAACACTAGTTTAAATTAAAGTAATTTAATTTGTACGAGGCATATCACATGTTAAGCAAAAATGCAATGAATTTGAACGAAAAATTAATATAAAATAAGTATTGAGAATTTCAAAATGATGGCATGGGATGGAAAATGGAGAGAGAACGATAAAGAGAATTGATTACACGGAGTATTGTTTTTGTATATATCTTCCCCTATCTTTACATGTATAATAATATCAAAATAAGGCTGGCTAGGAATTCACGAACTTATCATTCACTGGACTCTTTAAAAGTATTATCATTAAAATATTGTTGTTTTTTGTAAAATGCAGATTACATAATGATTCTGATGTTGAGTTATTTAATTGCATCTTCGCCCTTTTCTCAATGTTTCCCTTCCACCGTCAATTTCTTTTCTTCTCTCTCTCTCTCTCTCTTCCTCTCTTCCGCCCTATCTGCTTTCCAATTCATTTCATGTATCCACTCATCTCAGTTCGAATAAGTTTATTCTTAGCTATAGGGTTATATGCATGTATAGTTTTTATTATTCTAAGTTATCATGCCTTGTAATTTGTCACACAAATCATTAGTTCAGCATAGCCGGGTGTGAAACCCCCCACTCTCTCTCTCTCCTCCCTGTCATGCCTGTTCTCTTACCTTTTTCTTCTATCTCCCTCTCCCTTCCCTTTTCTTGCTTTTCTCTTTTTCCTCTACATGTCTACGTCCCATTTCTCAGTTCTAACTGTCTCTGTTTACAAACACACTCACTTAAATCCATACTCTTGTATTTTTTTTTACAATCTAATATCGGGTTTAAATTGACATATTTCTTACAAACGAGAAAATCTAAAATTATCATGCTAACACATTAATGACATTAGGTATATTTACATGAATTTTGCTTATTTTCCTATTTGATCAATGAGTATGGATTTAAATTTATCTATGATATACTTTGTTACATATATGTCTATATCGAAGTGTGTTCGTAGTACGAAGTCATTTTTACCTTGTTGATTATTTTGTTTGAAATGTAAACTTTTGCAATTCGGCTTTTGCCGCAAAAGAATTTGAATTGAATTGGATTGAAAAGAATGTGAATTTAAGGAGTGAGAGTGTAGAAGATGAGACACCAAGGGGTGGATAAACGATTTCATAATTTCAGGGTATAACCGAAAGTAATTTCTTTGTATCCGACACGCCCCCCCCCCCTCCCAAGAAGATGATGTGAGAATGGGAATATAATAACTCCATGGTCAAACTTAGGGCCACAATATAGGGGCAATGATGATAAAAAAAATATGCATGTCCCGTGAGACCCCACCCGCATACCTGTCTCTACCGCCGCCAATATGGGATTATTATCGCAATCGAAACGTATAAATACTTTTGAAGGTGTCGGATATTGAATAATTACACAATATAAATTCATTATTTTTGTATTGTCTCTCTCTCTCTGTCTTAATGATAAGGAAGATAACATTCCATCTTACTTTTCTTCAATTTAATTTTTTTGCAGATGAATGAGACCGCATTTAGGCCGATGTTACATCCAATGTAGATAAAATCAAATGTACCTTCTTTTTCATAATTAAAATACAATTTGCATTTATTCCAATTCTTTAAAATTTGTCGAAGTTCTAAGGACATTACTTAAAAAATTATCATTCATTGACAGTTTAATAGCGTGATAACAATTACGAATATTAATTAGTAGATGTGGTGAAAGAGGTTTGTCGTAACCCGGGGTCGTAACTGTCCTCTTCAATGAGATTGAGAAAGGAACGGATGGTGATATAGGGGAAAACAAATGATATAATTGTTCATGATGTACCCCCTTCCCTTTTATATAGTGCGTATTTTGTTTCTATATTTGTTACAGATTGTCTGTCATCACCATGTAAAAATCAAGGTACATGTTTAGAGACGGATTATTCTTACGAGTGTTTGTGCACTGAAGGATATTGTGGAGATAACTGTGAGCGTGAGTATCTGAATACTATTGGGAGAAAAAAAAAGTTTTTTGTAATCATTATTTGCAAGCCATATTCAGGAAATTAGAGAGCCCACATTAATTACGTCATTGCATCCCCTAAAACTGTTATTACTTTTCAAAATTTTGGTGAGGCCGAAAAAAGGGTCTTTGCCTGGAATCGAATCCGGTCCGCCATCTATCTACAAAGGCTGGCTACCGGCCTTGTCTCGATACAGATGGTTTATGTTTTTTTCTTCCTTTTATTTGTCACCATGCAAGCTGGTATGCACCTTTGACAAGAAATAAATTTGCAGATAAAAATACATTTTAGAAACAAAATAAATTTATAAACCAATAATTTTTGAAGCTCTGAGTCCCTTGAATAGATTATATATATAATGATTCATTGCCGTAAAACATGACTCGAAATAAAGCATATACAATTTTGTTTTTAGAACAAAAACTATTAAAAAATATCCGTACGATAGAAAAGTATACTGTACATCGTCAACATCAATCTCTAGAAAATTAATAATATCATGATTATAAAAGCATTATGTGGAACGTCTTCTTCCATCTTTTGACCCAAAGAGCTGTTGCCAGCTTCTTCATTTCTTTGTCTTAGATGGCTTACGCATGCAGCAGCAGGGAAGGCGAGGGGAAGGCCTAATCATGTTATGGGGCAAATATTCACGAGGAATTTAGCTTCTTTTTTTTTAATAATTACATTTTTGGATTTTTTTTCTTTCTTTTTGGTTCATCCACTTTACAACATGGAGGGGTGTCGCTAAGGCATGTTAATTCGGGGGGGGGGGTGTAAAAGTTTATTATTTCACCGACTAAATTCTCCATTCATATTGTGCCGACAACATACCACATTCGTGACTCATATCCACCACCCTCCCTCCCTCTTGCGACACCCTGGGTTTATTATATGCCTCATATCCTTTTAATTATGTAAATGTTACAGGTCGAGTGAGATTATGTGCTGATCTGAAGGAACCCAATTCAACAGGAACGTTTCGTATTGATCCAGACGGTCAAAATGGAAACATTTCTGATTTCGTGCAAGTTGAATGTCGAAATGGTAAATACGCCCAATAGTTTGTTAATGCATTATGGACTAGCTAGGGTCCGAGTGTGAGTAGATGTACTTGACAGGAAATTATTTTAAATTTGCCACTCGTCATTAAGGAATTACTGTAGAGTTATAAAATGAGCCAATGTCAGTACGTATAATATTTCAGAAATCGATCGAGTTCATAATTGCAGATCGCACTATATTCATATTTTAGCGGCTTATTTTGACAAAAATATTCATGCCCCATTTTACCATCTGCCACCTACTTATTTTATTATATAGTCGAATAAAGATGCACAACTACCCCCGAAATTAAAGGGGTACTCCGGGCAGAAAATATTTACATCTAAATAAATCGAGAATAATTCATCAAGCAAAATGATGAAAATTTCATCAAAATCTTAAAAAAAAAGATGAAAAGTTATTGAATTCTATAGTTGAGCAATATTTTGTGGAAACAGATTATGCACATCGTCATGAATATTCATTAGGTGGCCTGATAATGTCAGATTCCCACTTTCCTTTAACTAGTCTTATTACATGATACGTTGCAGCAACGAATACAAGTAATGCATTAAATCAGTTGTGAATTCATTTTTTTTTGTTCTTATAGGGCAAAGTTTGGATAAACATAATTTCATTAAATGAAATACAAGAGAACAAGTGGGGAAAGGACATCATCAGTTTTCCCAATGAATATTCATAAGGACATATTTAGAACCGTTTCACGGAAATAATTTTAGAATGTCATTACTTTGTTACTCCTTGTCCAATTTTGACCTAATTTTCAGTGTTTTTGTTTGTCCGATTTTCTTTATCTCTTCAAATCATATTTTCATTCTGGAGTATCCCCTTTAAGAAAAGAAATGTTTCCACAGAAAATATTACATTGGATTCATAATTATAATTCGCGACCAATGAGATCAAGATCAAAACCAATTTTATTTCCTTTCGCCCAAGGCGTAACCGTCATTCCCCACGACATTATCGGCGAACAAGCCGTCCCTCGAGGCTATGAAAGACTAGGATCGTACCAACGGAATGTGGTATACACCCTACCTTTGGATATCATTGTGGCGATCATTAACAACGCCAGGAGCTGTAGGCAATATGTCAGGGCAACCTGCAACAACGTCTTCATCGTGAAGGGAAATAGACAAAATATTTACTGGATCTCTAGACAAGGCACCATCATGAGGAATTGGGGAGATGCACCAAGCCATGTTCGTGGATGTATTTGTGGCTTAAATAATAGTATGTCGGATTTATTGTCAGCTGCACTCTAAATTCCTGGATTTGAAATAAATCAGGTATGGCCGTCAATACTGACGAGCCGAATATTAGATTTAAACCTTGCATATTTTAATTGATTTTAAACCATACTTATCAATATTTGAAAATAGGTCTAGTGATAAAACATATGTAGAAATGTTCAGATTGTCAAGAAATATGAACTCATTCTAAAAATTTCGAATAATTTTGGTTTGTTGCTCTTTTTTAAAAAGAAAATTGAGAGTCAAACGATTAAGAGAATTTTGATTCTCTGCGAACATTTCGAATATGTTACGTTGATTTATGTTGTTATTTATATTTTTATATAATTGTGATGTGGGAGTTAGGGTGCATGTTTAGTTTTCCTCAGAACCTAGTGTAAAAAAAAATAAACTGACAGTCAGGTAGAAAGTGTTTGTGTTGTATTAGTGAGATGACGTTGCTTTTTAATATCGCATTTGTATAGGTGCATGGGCCGACGAGGCCCAAGGATTTTCTATACTGCTAAATCGTTATCTCATGTTTGACCGATATTTTTCCTTATTTCCTTTCTAATACTATAGCTTGTTACAACACAGGATCATATTGCAATTGTGATGATTCCGTTGGCAATAGTGCACCATTAACAGACGAAGGTTTCCTGACGGACAGAACACGACTTCCGGTCATCAGATTACATTTCGGCGACACCGGAGGACCTGACGAAAAGATTTATTATGAACTTGGATTTCTCGAATGTGAATGAGGATTCAGTCCGATCATCAGAATATGACGGGATATGGTTATCATTTTGACAAATAAAATTATCAAATTATTCGAATATACAGTATTAAATTCAATTGTGAAAAGGATCGTTGTCATTGATATTGTCTTGAAGATGGCCTACTGTATAATCGACGAGTTATTATGTTACAAGTGACTTATTGAAAATGTATTGAAACATAGCAGCCTCAGTTGGAATAACACTGAAATCGCACTCGTATACAATTTCTGACGTCTTTTGCCTCAAAATGGTCAATTATTTTAAAAATTATTTTACTTTCTTATGCGAAACCCTCCGTCTCTGGGGCCCTCTTCTATTTGTAATACACGTGTAACAGTATTACACATTTTTCGTTTCATTGGAGAGCATTTATCAAAATTTTGTTGCATGATTGACACTTTCCACGATTGTGATTGGCTGAGAAGCACTGTTACTATGGCAGCTGTCGAATAAAACGTCCTACAAGTGTTTTTGTGAAACATGAATAACTTCTCATTAATACATTTTACCTCCTTGAACCCCAGAAAGTCAGGATAAAGGGAAGCGCTTTTTTTATTTACTTTTCCATCAAGTGTGATTATTCAATATCATATACAAAGCCGGAGAGGAAAAATTCAGAATTTGAAGGAGGGCCCGGGTTAAGTGTAACAATTTGATTCCAATATTTCTGACTGAAATCATTTCTGAGATATGTGTGTTACAACCGAAAGATACCTGAAGAAGTATATTCTGCATCATAACCACTCCCCTATTTTTAGTTGTATAACTTTAAGAATACTTCAGAGCTCTCAAGCTATGGCTCTAGGTTTCTGTAGGATTGGGCAAACAAAGTATTACCATGAAGAATTGAGAATATGCACCATGTTCGTGGATGTGGGATTGATAAAAGAATGAAATTAACAGGACAATAATATTCATTTGTGCACTTATAAACATCTATCCTCGTGAATATATAGATTTCATTTAGTAATTTTATATCGTTATGAAGTTATAGGTTTGTCGATGCTTTTGGACATTTTTTTCTCTCTGAGTTACGAAGAATGATTTTCATAGTTTAACTCAAATCTGTTTTTAATGCTTTCTAATTTATGATATTTTGTTTAAAGGCTGAAAATAATCTGATTTGAACAGATAAAGAATATTCCTGCAATAAAAAAAATTGAAAATGTAATCAAAATGAGATAATTTTTTTTCATTATTTCGATGTGTAGTACATTCTCTTAATTTACTACTCATTTACTTGTTTGAATTTTTTCTCTATCCTGTGCGTTTTGACACATATATATGAAGCACAATTAATGTTGTATATATTCATTTTCATGATTATTATTATCATTATTATTGTTATTATTATTATTATTACTACTATTATTATTTTCATTATTATTATCATTGTTATTACTATTGTTTTTTTTTATCGTTCACTAATAAGAAAGAAAGATGAGAAAAGATTGGTAGAGGTGAAAGAAGAGTGATTTTTATATGATTCTCACTATTGTTGAATTATTTACCTCTGAGGGGTGGGCCGATCCCGGAGGTAGTGCAATACCGGGCCAACCCGTGGCCAGGATGGAGCATATACCATGGCCTAGGGTTAAAAATCAGTTTTATATACAAGCGACTCGGTGAGTCGCGTTTCAGATATTAAGCTGAAAAGAACAGATTTATTAATATAATCTTGCAACACTCAGTAAGTACAGTTTAACAAATCATGTATGTTAATCCAACGATATGAAGGTTAACGAAAGATGAAAATTAAATGGAGTGACATCTAGATATTGTGTGGGACAATGCTTGTTTAAAAAGATACTATACATGTACATGATCTTACCCAAAAGGCCGAGAGGCGATGCCGGGTTGCAGTCTCAAAAAAACGACTCATTCATGTAAGGCCTGGTCACACCGCCTGAGCGTTATTGTTGGAGCGGTCGTGGAGCGGTAGGGAAAGAGGGTCGTATTTCGCTCACAAAATTGGGGAAAAAATCGAAAACAAAATAAAAACAATCGAAATCGAAAATGGTGAACGGTAGCGAGCGGTGGTGATTTTTTCTCTCCGCTCCACGACCGCTCCAACAACGCTCGGGCGGTGTGACCAGGCCTTTACAATGTATATGTGATTTGATGGTTAGTAAATAATTATCGGATATCCCAAAATACCATGATATTCATCTGAATATCTTACAGTCGGCATAATAAACTGAAAAGTAAAGCACAGTACCAAAATCTCTCTATTCATATTTATCAAGTAGCATCAACCATAATCTAAGAACTTTTTAAATATTTTTATATTTGCCATTATTAACCAAATAAAGTCGAGAGATTATAGATTCACTGGTCGCACTAAAATGTTTGGTATATGCATATTCATGTCATATTTTTTTTTATACTACGGATACGTCAGCGAATCGAAGCAATGACAATAGCATACGTGGGCGCAATTTCTTTTTATCCGTTTCATGTGACGTCATTATTTATTGCTATCCAAGCCAGGAGAATAAATGTCATGAATCATAATTTGGACGTGTGCAGCGCTCAGCGGTCGAGTGTACCAGCATTTCATGTATCCACTGTGGGTATATATCCAGGGGGTACTTCATCGGTCTCGTACACTCTTAAAACAAATCAGTCAAATTGACTAGACCAGTAGTCAGCTGGGAGCAATTCACATTTCTGACATATATTGTAGTCAGAAATAACTCTTTTCGAGTACAATATGACTAGAAAATAGTCAAATATGACTAGAGTAACAGTTGCACCCAGCTGACCCTATTAACTAGTCAGTTTTGACTGATTTGTTTTTAGAGTGTACATTAACGAGATATCATGTCATTTGGTTAAGAAAATTTCATTAGTAATTAAAAAAAATAATAATATGAAACACATACACGCGTAGAAGAAAGCCCTGTGTATGGTCTCTATCACCCCCCCCCCTCTTCATTTCAATTCTATGTCAACGATTTTTTTTTCATCCAGGCCAGAAGAGTGCAATGCCCCTATCCCTACAACGCAAATTACAATTTAGTTTCAATTGCGAATTATCAATACAATGTATTTAAGATACCTTATTTTCTATTTAAAATCTTTTAGGGTGGTCCTACATCTCATTGCACTCAAGTTTTTGTTGTTCAATGATTTTGTTCTTTGATAATATTTGCTCTGGAGCGTCTCCAGCATCTAAGTGCGTTTTATTGTATATGCATAAAACTTGTTATCATTATCATTAAATCCACAATAGTGTGATATGCAAGTTTACGCAGATACGATCATAATATATGATAAAACTCCTGCCACTCTAAATGCCCTGGCGCATCTTGTTATAAAAGCCGAAAAAAAATCACTTGTCTGACGCTCGGTGGCCTATATAGCCCTCACGCGGCTTGACATAGGGTTCGTTTCCATGGAAACATTATGCTATATCCATGACCATGATGTAACCTTCGTGACACCGACACCTGAAAACACCCTCTCTCTTCAGACTTCAGGTGATCTTTCATGACATTCCTGCATTTATTCTAACTCTTAAGCGTTTATTGGATTGTATGTTGCCACATCTGGATGTCAGGGTTGGTGGATGTGGTCGGGTCTGCGGTTCTGCTGAAATCTCTGGAATATTGGCATGTCATGGTCTTGGTTATGAGTCTAACCACCAACCTGCAAATGAATCGATGGATCAACGAAATTCTGAAGGTAAATCGTTATTTATTATCTCACTACTTTGCTTTATCGATAGGAATAGTGATTTGGGTATACCAGTTAGTTAAGTATGCATTGTTCCATGTGATCTCGATTTCAGTACGAACCAAACTCGTATCAAACATCCCTTAAATCCACAAAGAAATAAGTCGACAGTAATAAGCCACAGTCGAAGTATGATCAGATTAACCATCAAAAACAACAATCGCAGAATTTTTTTTTCAAAATGTTTTATAAACTTTGTAGACGCCCCCCCCCCCCTCACACGTCCTTTACACATGCCAACTTATTTAACCCAACTCTTTAGTTATTTTAATATGTTTTTTTCTTAAGAAAAATTGCATGTTCTGCTTCCAATTTCCCCTCACGTTAGTTTTATTTGCATTAAATGATAGTCTTGAATCCCTAATCTTTGTTGGTTATACAATATCGACCGGATACTTTTAAAGAGTTCGTCATCATACTGAGGTTTCATTTCATGGTATCGGCGTGATGGGTACAATAGACTATGGGTTTATAGAGGCTGATCATTGGGCATATCGGAATATAAAGGGGCACTCTAGTGAATCTTATTGTATTGGCCCCACTCGACGACATGCCGTCACTATACAAACTCATTTAGACTAGATCAGAGCTGACGCGTATAATAATATACACCAACAAGAGATCTAAAATATATACAGGTGCATGACGACCAATAATTAAACTGACTTGTTTAAACGTGGACCATGAAAACGTTGGATTTATATAATTTGTCGTGTTTGGAGGAAAGTATATCGTGAGTGAGGTGAACCCGGTCGAATAGTAAGTGCAGAGTAAGTACATGAAGTACAGATGATTATATCAATGTTAAGTAAACATTACAAACAGCTGAAGTGTTCCTTTGACTTCTTTACGGCATTCCTGTCATGAGGTTTCGTCTCGACTGCACTCTTTCATTTTGTTTTATTCTCCTCATGGAACGAATATACTATAAGTATATATTCTATAATTTTCATGGTGGCGTCTTATTTGTGGCAGAACTATCTTTGACTGTATAATTCTTCCAACTTTCTTACACATGTGTATTATCAGGATATATTAAAATACAATTTCTTATTATTATGAGTGAATGTGATCATCACCATATTGGAATATTATTTTGTTTTGTTTACTGCTTTTAAAATTAAAATTAGATTCCGCCACGAAAGGGGTGTTACAATATTAATGTGGTTATTTCTCGGGCCCTTTTATTGATGTAACATTTTAGTTTTAAGAGTGTGTAAATTGGTCTTAAGTTCATTAAATATAATATATAAATGGTATTCAAGAGTCATCATTGCTTCCTCATTTCGCAAATAAAGATTTTCAGAGTAAGTTCAAGTTCATGCTTCTGCTTGTCGACAACTGTCGTAATCGTGAAAATGGTTCTCTCATAATGTGTTTTTTACTTTAATAATAAAGAGCGTACTTCTACATGATAAAGAATGAAGTATATAATTAGTGGGATTGTGCCATGAATCAAAGTTAATGTTGTTTATATAATCAATTATAAAACTGTCATTAATGTATGCTAATCTTTGAACTTTGATATCTATTTCCACAGATTCAGACACATCCTTAACATGAACATTCATGAATTACAGCAACACAGACTGAACGACTTCACATATACGACCACGCAACAATGAATTATTTTCGGGTATAGACAAAAATGATTTAGATGGTAGTCTAACAAAACAAGGAAAAATTTACCCGAAGATGTTTCATAGATTAATATCAGGATACTACACCTTCTAAAGAATACCTAAAAGATGGCTCATGACGTTCGTGATGTCACCGCTACTTCCAAACCAAGAGGTAAGGGGAAATACTATTCAATATAAAACTATGTATTCATTTGTTTCATGTGAAAACGACATTTCGAGAGGAGTCTGATCAGCGGCGTAATGAGGCAAACAATAATGAGGGGGCAGACATGGTGTATCGAGAAAAAATTGTATAAAGTTGCGAGCGAGCAAAAATTTCGACATTAATTGCAAAATCCACTTTGTGATAGATTTTGACATAACTTTCAGAAAATTATATCATATTTCACCATTCTCTCTTTCTTTTACATTATTTTTCTTCTTTTTTTGTAGAGATTTCAGGGGGGGGGGGCCAAGCGCCCCCAAGTCATTCCATCACTTCGTGTGATAGATTTGTGATAGCGCTCTTCTACCTCCTCATCGCGATTCTATCAGATTTTTTTAAATAATTGAATTACATAATTATGTGACAAAAACCGCTCTTCACTACTCAATAATTGTATTTTCCCCTTGAATATAGTCAGCATTGACGTTATGACGTTGTAATCTATAACGTTAAAGCTGAAAGTGTTATTGTCATATCAATGTGCGAATCATTTTTATATAGTGAAAATTCTCAGTCAATATATTAAAACGATAACAGATGATATATTTTTTCGTTCATAAAGGAGTTAAGATTCATTATCGAATGTTGAAGTCTAATTTTGTTACCTAAAAATATAGTAAACATAATTCCAATTATTGATGTCTAAACATATATAGGGAGTGTGTTTTGAACATTAGATTTGAGCCAGTGTTTGTGAGTAAATTTCTCTCCCGGTATACGCAAAACTCATATCCTTTCTAAAACGTTTCATTGGACATGCTGAATATTGCAGGTTTCAACGTTTTTTTTAATTTGCTATAAAGCTATATATATAAACACTGTGTGTGTGTCGATATTTCGTAAAAGTCCCAAGCGAGCGAAGTGAACGAACAAAATTGTTGACTTTTATTCTTAAAAAATGGAAATCTAATTTATGAAAGATTTTGACACATTCAGAAAATAACACCATATCTTATACCACTTTCTTCCTTTCCTTTCTTTTCTTTTTCTCCCTGTTTACCAGCTTTTTTTGTCGTAAAACTTTTTTTGCAGAGGCACCCCCCATTCGCAAATCGTGCATCTTGACTTTATTTTTAACAAGAGTACTTTATGTTCCATTTGCAGTAATTTGTTTAACGGCGTTTCCATTATCAGTATGATCAGTCTACAAGAAAAAAAGGGGCAGTTATTCTGGATCTGCGAAATGAAATGAGTAATTATTCTAATTGTTATTTTCAGTCCTGTTACCAGCTTCTTGTAACCGGGGGGGGGGGAATCTTGAGAATCATGAATGTGTTTGGACTTAAGTCACATCTTTACTTATTAGATTCTACGAAGGGAGAGCACAGTCTATTAGACTGCCATTGTAAATCACTCTCTCCATAGTCTACCAATCGATACCTCCACAAGTCGTGGTCTTTATAAGAATAGAGGGTGGTACAAGATGATAATCAATAAAGCAAGCTACACAGCATCTTAAAACAACAAACACTATACCAATCGGAGTAGACGGTGCAATTTAATCGCAATGATCACTATCAGTCGGTGAACAAAATTATAAAGGTTTACCTGCTGTATATAGAAATATTGGTTGCGCACACATTTTCCCTGAACATATCATCTACTTAAATTTGGTTATGATAGTTTTACTGCAGAATTATGTTTGACCAAACGAAATTCATTGATCATGTATCATGGCAAGGTGGATGAGAGTACTAGTGGTAAAGGCTTTTCTCTCTCCTTATCCATTAAAAAAAGAAGAATCTTAGCAAGTGCCTCTTGTTCAATTCTGCTTTGCCAAACAGAATGAAATATATTGTGATATGAAGCCCGAACTTCTGTTTATTCAAAACCTTACAAATTCCCTAATCCTTCAACAAGGAATCTATCAAGATCTACCTTAACTTAAACAGATCGCAAGGAATGGGTTCTCAGTCGGTTGTTACATAACCAAAGATGAAGATAAGTAGAGGATTTATCACCTTTTCTAAGATGTTTCTTTTCAATTCCTCTTGAAAAGAACTGAAATGAAAATAAGAGTCTTTTGTTCATCATATTTATACGAGATCACAGTTATCATTCTGGTAAATACAAACTTTGTATAATCATAATTTTCATCAGGCTCTTGACGACCATTATGATATATTTCTTCCACAGAGTTGCAAAATCTTTGGAATTCGGTTATTTTTTGTTAATTTCTTGCAATTTCTTGCTCACGTGACAGCGACTATAAAACATAATTTAGGCTCTTTCTCTGAGTGTAACTGATATGTCTCGTCTTAACTATTATTCTAATTTATATTGTTACCAAAAATAAACCAAAAATAGGGCCAGAAATAATAGTTGTACCTTGCAGACTCTTTCATTATAGCTATTTTTACAGGTTTATTTATTTTTTCACTTTTTGGGGCCTTATTTAGCAGTTGTGACCAAAACATACCGTTGGCGTTACAGGCTTCGTGTTTGAAAATAATGACAGTACATAGAACATGATCAACAAGAATGATGCAAGTATAGTACTCCAGCTGTGATAAATAAATTCAAATGAAATTACAATGAGATATCGAAATTTTGAAAAAGGTGATCAAGAGTGGTCCTGGAGATATTGGAATAACTATTCCAACTCAAACCGGAGTGTACCACAGGCACAGAGGGATACAATTATGAATTACAACTTATTTTTTGTTCATGCATGGTTTTTTATAGTTACACTGAATCATCATGATTGTACTATGATATTGATTGTATCTTTATGGCATATTATGCATGGTCCAGATATTAAAAATGTTTATTGGCTTAACATTTTATTCGTTTACGAATCGCCGCCACCTTCTCTACTTAAATTGTACAGAACCGACATTCTTTGATGACAGAGCGATAATTGTGTTTGCTCAATAAATTCATGACGTCGGTAAAGAATGAGTATATTGATTTCTCTTCACTGTTCCACAATGATATTGGCCGCTGAGTTTCTCTAACAAATTTCCTTCTATCCAACCATAAGGAAGTATTTCAGTATAGCTATAACATTTTGCAGTGGAAATCACTGAACATTCATTTATGGAGTGCGCCCGAATTTAATTTAAAAAAACAATGTCCATTGTTCTTTGAGAAAATGCAAATCTGATGTAATCGCAGTACAAAATGGTTCTTTACAGACACGTCCACTTGAGCTGTCTTTTAATTAGCATACCTTATGAATTAAAAACAAAAAGGTATTGTCAATGAACTAGATAGCAGCAATTTCCCTTTGGTTATCAAACAATGTTTTATTGTTTGTTATTCTGTATCCTTTTTTGTTTGAAATATCTCCCAGCCACAAAGCTTTAATAATTATGATCCACCTGAATCATTAATAGGCCCAACAAGAACATAGGCTGAAAAAATAAATCTCAAACTAATTCATCGCCAATAGATACACCAAAATGAAAACTTGTCAGTCCTTAAAATAGAGTCGATATTTGCCGATAAAACACATTGAGTTTTATCGGCGAGAGGACTAATTTGTTCTTCACAATTCTATTGTTAATTGCAAACAGTCATGAGACGATACGAACGGAGTATGTCTACAATTAGGATCAACATAATAACACAAACCACGGCGGTGCATTTACTAATGTTTCTTTCTCTTTTTTTTTTTGAAAAGGTATCTCATGTACATTTTATATTACACCATAGGACCTTTTGAAAAAAAGAGAAGAAATTCATGTATCAGTATCAATGGTGATATTATCATTGGAAATTAAACACAATAGCCTAGTTTGTCACACTTTTATGAGAAAGGTGCTATAAAAATAATAACCAGAAGGAAAATTGATAGCCGAATCGACATTTAACCACCTAATTATTATATTTTCAAAAGTTTTCGCGTAAGGACAACTCAGAAAGGGTGTACTTAAAATTGTAACCAGTTATATGTTACGCGGTGTAACATAATTTTTATGTGAAAAGAAAATTTTACTTCATACATTGAAGGAATTAAGGAGTTTTACTTTTACCCCACTTCTGGCCCCAATTTTATACATTGGAAAATAAAAGAGAACAATCTTCCACCAATGAAGGAAAAACTGTCATTGTGATTTGGGTACAGAATGGCCCGAATTCAGGGATTACCATAAAGAAACCTTCATATTGGGGTCATTATCAATTGTTTTTCATGGCGATTGAACTGTTCTTTTATCTGACGTTCATGATCATAAATACATGTCACACGTAGGCCAATACCCCATACTGAGATTTAATGGGTCGAATGTCTCGTTCCAAACTCACGATTTATTAAAAACAAATTGAACAGTTTGTTTATTCACCAAGTACATGACATGTATAGGCCATATCAGAAGTGATGAGAAATGTGTTCATTCGAAATGTTTCATGGATACAAGTGCTTTACTTAAATCATAGAGCTATTACTAAATCATACTTTTACAAAATCGTAGAATTACTGAGGAAAAACACTCAGTACAAAGCCCCCCCCCCCCCCTCCCTCTCTCTCTTTCTCGGTTTCACCATTGATCATGCAACAGCGTCGGACAGAAGAGATATAGCGAATGGTGATGATCCCCAAGACTGTGTGCAATAACAACAAATTAACGGGGACTGGGACAGGGTGGCTTGTTTCTGCCCTGGACCGGGGTTTGAATAAAATGAAATCAAACTTATTTGTGTTTAATGGTATACAGATGCACCACCAAACACATAACTCATGATGTTGCAGGGGCGGTCCAACGATAATTTTAATGGGGAAAGGCAGCGCCCTATAATTAAGTGTGACGTTATAGGGATATGACCAAGAGTTTCTTTTAATTCTCTTCTTTTTTAAAAAAATACTCCCCCTTATTTCACTCATTGAAAAATTACAGGAGCTGCCCCCTGACCCCGTGAGGCAGCGTGGGGGTGATTAAACATGAATATTGTTATTATTTTACTTAGATTTTTTAACCTCTGAGACCTAATAAAGGGGCCGCGGAACGATTTTCAAAGTGGGGGGGGGGGGGGGTGACCATGCAAAAAATAACAATCGTATGGTCATTTTTTTTTTTTTGTACATGGTTTTGGAAAAAAGTGGGGAGGGGGGCTAACCCCCCCCCCGGTCCCGCGGCCCCTGTAAATATAATCATTAATCATTTCTCAATTTTGATTGATGAACTTTGTCATTATTTCATAGTATCGATCATTTCATTACCGTCACCATCGGATCAATATTTTCACGTTTGTTTATTTTTTAAAGGTAACTATTTGGATCCTCTGAAAGCATGCTCACTTTCAGGAGAGAACGGAGTGCCTGTAGGAAAATCAGAATCAGCAACCTTCTCCAAATACAACTCCATCATCAAACAATCAAGACGGAATGCGACAAGGGCTTCCGTGCTCAACGACGTCGAACGGAGTCGATTTGATTCCATCGTCAAGCGAATGGAAAGCGAACACGTCTACCACACGGCCGTGCTTGATCGCCAGAAGAGACAATTCAGAAAATCTCTACAGGTGCTGGAGAAAGACAGGCGAGCTGTGAAGAGGTATTTCGATAAGGGCGGGAAATGGGTGGCGACGCCACTTAAGCTAGTCGATGGCGTCAACTCGAAGAGGAATAGACTTGAAAGACACGACCTACTGCCGCCAATTGAAGCTGTGGCGGCCGTGCAGGAAGTCGACGCCGAAATACCAGAGCATCAAGGTGATCAACCAACAGTGGACAATGGGGCTACGGAAGTTGTCGAGCCTGCTCCAGAGCAGGATGCGAAGGATGCATCCAGCAATCACGTGTCGCGTGGTCCACAATTCCCAGCCCGTCGTCTGCAAAGCATGCCCGTTGTAGCAACGTCCAGTACAGTACCAAAGCCGCCACAGAGATTCTATACAGGTGATGATATGAACACGATGAGAGATCATATAATGAATCAGGACAAAGATAATGACAGTATGAAAAAGAATGATGTTTCTACTTCGATATAAGGGTGTTCTTGTCCGGGGTTCTTGTTGCCAGATGGATTAGTAGTGCACTAGTGCTATTTTATATTGGTCAAAGTGTGTCGCAATCTGCCACTGTATATGCTTTTTCTTGCATAGCCGTGGCACTTGCCGTGCTGCACCGAATCCAGTATTTAGAATGGGTCCGGGGAATGGGGCTTATATTTATTTTAAACCATTGTTTTTAAAGTATAGATATATTGACGATGGTAGAGACATTTAATGACGAAATATATGACAATAGCGGAATAGCCATAATTATTCTGAAAATACAAACTCATTAACTTGGATGGATGATAAATAGGCCCCTGTTCAACTTGATTTTTAAAGAACTCGTAAATTATTGTATTTCACTTCATGATGATATGAAAGACATATAAATTCTTCAAACGTGGAATCGACTTTGACAAACAAATATGAAATCAGGAAAATACCGAATAATTTTACAAAATAAATTGAGAACAAATCTGTGTTTTGTGGTTTTATCTTGCTCTGGGTTTATTAAAAAAGCGCTTGTGTACATTGCAAATGAATTGGTGTATATTGTCTGAATGCATAAATACATTATTCCATATCAAGTTGTATGAAATGCACTGTTGATGTGAGCTTAAATCTGTGTGTATTTTTTTAATCAGTAATATGAATTAAACTGTCAGCATCGATGAACATAATCACAAATGACACATTACTTCATACAATGAATACGAAAAGGAAAATAATCATGATATTCCCCCATGATATATACGTATATTCCAATGGGATATCATGCTAATTTTATGACGGCTTAAACATGTTTTCAATTATATATTTCTTGCACACCAATATGTATACCATTGTGTTCAAACACCATTAGTGATAGGCCAGCCCTATCTTAAAAAGGAAAAGGTTTTGAAACACTATATTCATTCCCTAGATTTAGCTCGAGCTGCCATAAGTGAAGTATTTTATCATGTTAATTTTTTTTCTGCTATCTCAGGCTTGGGGACATGATTGTATAAAATATATGGAAATTAATTTCAAGTTCATGAACGATGATGCAAGTTCATGAACAATGATGCAAGTTCAATAGTAATTTATTTGACCTTTATACGACAATAACTTGTTTTATGTATACGATGAAATTCAAATATCAGTGAGTGATGACAAGTTCAAGTACTTGAGAATCGCTTTGGAGAAATTTATTGTTTTATTCAAAAGAGCTTAAATTTGGGAAATCCTTGATTATATATCATGAATGGTATACCACAGTTTAATTAATTTGAAGCTGATTGGTAGATGGAAATCATCAGATTGACGCGTAGGGTCTTTATGAACAGCGTTTTTTTATTAATGAAGTGTTAAATACATTTTTTATGGCAGTATATAATATATGAAATTACCGAGATAGTGTCTGTCGATATAGATTTTTTTCTTCAAAATTTTATTGCTGATACACAAGTGATTGAAATGGGATCTCCAGGATGTCTTTAAAAACACGCAACGCCTTCTGTAACAAAAATATTTGATATAAGATAAGGTAGGGTATATAAGGTAAGATGTGTGTGTTTCCTCAGACAATAATTTCGTAATTTAATTAAAATTTATGCATAGAGTCAAGCATTTCAGGGAGGGAGGGGGGGGCGAGCAAATTTACCTTTATTAACAACCCCAATATTCTGCGACACGACAGTTAGTGTCAGTATGTATTTGCCACAAGGATTTTTTTTCGAATGTCATCATTTCTAATGACATAATCATTGTCTATATGCCATCATCATTGTCTAATAAAGCCATCTTTTCTGATGCCATCATTAAAGGAAATTTGATACTTCATCAGAAGTCTATTGTCTGTCTCTTATTATGGTAATGGTAAGCAATATAATACTTTTGGAGTGACGCGAGTGCGAAGTATATCAATATATATCCTCTTAATGAAGTAGTCACTTTTCGTATTTTAATCGCAATTTATGTGTTTGTTACGTACAAATGTGTTATAAATTATCAAATGAAAGTTGCGATACTCTGTATCAGAAAAAGACTTGCCGTACGTAATGTGCAAAACAAAAATAAACACTCTAAACTGGCGATTGCCATAACCCCAGTTTCTAATAACGGCAGGTCATTATCATTTATATATAGGTGTACGTCTGACCCCTTTTGGATCTTACTGTTTCATCTCCGCTCTGTACTTCACATAAGGTGCTCTCAACTTAGCATTTATCTTGGCTAGAATAGTTTATAAAATAGAAGTTCGAAATAATACTGCTTTTTATATCTTATTGATAATTTTATTCTGATTGTTATTTTCATTATTTTTATGCTTTGTCTCTCTTTTCGTCAACGGTAATTATGTGATCTGTTTTGAAGAAGTAAAAAAAAATGTTGGTCAGACGTAGCCTATAAGGTTTCCATCATTTTATGGGATTGCCGATAAGGCAAAAGAAACCAAAACCCTAGATATGAAGATAGGCTTACACTGACTTATTTTTTCCCCAATACCAATCGGGAGGAGGAAGAGGGTAGGCCTATTATGATGAAGGCCAAAGCATAAACTAGATCAGTGAATGTCAACCAAAATAATGTATGACTGAGCAATCAATGTCAGTTATATCATGAGAGCCACTATAAAAACAAAAGCATTGATTCATCCATTGCCTAGATATTTATTTGGGAATGTGATTTTTTTCTTTGCGTGGTAACCTCCTTCTGTTAGAAAATGCATGCAAATCATTAATGAACTCCACACCCGTCGATGAAATACACTGTACAATTGAAATAATGGAAGAGATCAATATGTTTTGTTTGCATAGTTTGATTTAACCACAATTCACCCGGTGGTAAGAGATGAAGAAATGCGGTTCCATTGAGATTTATGGATCTATAGATTTATTGATTTCTACAAATTTAGTTGCAAAGGTGCGGTCGAGATTATGAGCTTGATCAAACTTGGAGAAAGAACGAGTATGGAAGATATGTACTCAAGAAAACAAAACCCAGTGTGTGAGTGGGATGTGTTATGCGCTCGCGAGGGTGTGTGTGTGCGCGCGTGTTAGGAATGGAGATTGGGGAGGGAGCAGAGGGAAAATGGGGAGAGAAATTGGAAAAGAAGACAAGCAATTTTTTTCTTATCATGAACAAACAGCACGAAAAAATATGTAATCTAGTTTTTTAAAATACCTTAACCTTGGTTAAACAAACTCCTCCATCGAGTGTGGAGCAATCTGATACCAATTTACCTCTTGAAGTCGGTTTTTATTCACATCAAATAAATTTCTGTGGTCAAAAGAGAATAAACTAGACAAAGGTTCATTTACTTGAAATAGTATCTTGGTCACTCGTTTGTCACTTCCTACTGCAAGGGTTGAAAATGTGTTGATTCTTCTTGGTATCAGTTTTTAAAATTTAAATTACTGTCGAGAAAATATTGCATTACCACCAGAAAGTCATCTGCCAGTTATGTACGAAGTTCAGTAATTAAATGTATATATACACTCCCAAAATTTGAAAACAGAAATTCAAAGTAAAAAAGAGGTAACAAGCAGTCAATAATTCACTATACAAACGTTTTCACTTGTTTCATGATATCAAAAGCCAAGAAAAAAATAATCAGTCATATTTACCTTTTTTCAATGGTTTTATTAACTTTCATTGATCAGTTATTGGTTAAAATTCATTCATGTCCACAAAGAGTTTACATATAAGTTAAAAAGCATGATTGAAAATCATAACATATATTAGTATTGTTTTCAATGAAATAATTTGGCTCTACTTATCTAAGGGGTTTACACAGTTGATTGTGTGACCATTTGTGAATATTTTGTTACAAACAAAATAGATGCATTTGGCACACAATCTAAATGATGGCAAATAGTTGCACAACGATTCACAAAAGTATCAAATTTACAAATATTGCAGAGGCACAAACTATTACTGGCCCCCTAGTGTCAAAACCTCATACAAGTGATACATCAATTATTTACATGAATAGATAATTTTTCAACAATGTTTCGTCTGAATTACATCTTAGAAAGAAAAAAAATACTTATTCAATTGAACTATCTGATTGGATACATTATCATGTCATTTTACATTTTAACTCTCTTTGGTCCCAATGGTAATTTTGCCATTATATAAACTACCATGGAAACCTTGATTTTGATTGGCTACTGAACTTTTTTTATCTTTGTAAAGCTCCCATAATAGTGAGTTTTTTATGCAATAAGATCATGAACATAACTTTTTCAGATTATTATTTTGTAGCCCCAAAAGCAACATAAGATACAAATACACTAACTAAAATGCCTTTCATAAAAGCAAAGGAATGCATCTAACTATATCATTAACAAATTAAAAATCATAAATATATATATATAATGCATTGGTATTATCATTAATTCCTTGTAATACTGATTTCATCTAGCATTATCAAACCATGGAATATTCAGTCATAAAAAACCCAAATATTCAATATGATCACAATTTACGAAATACAAACTATATATTTCAATTTGTGTCAATCTATGTGAAAGTGAATAATGATGTAGGGATGTTTGTATCTATAGAATTATTTTCCATTACAATAACAATTTTTGATAACAAATTGCAATAATTCTATACTTATATTATTTTGTTTGCATTCACTACAATCATGTAATCTCCAATGGATTAAAGAAAGAGATGTCAAGATTATGGTTTTACAGCACCAAAACAAACCATTCTTATATTATAAATAGTTCATATCAATTGCTTAGATACAATGCTTAAGAAATGTTTCATAACTATTAATAAATAATTATTCAGTCAATTCATAAAACTAAGTCAAGTAGCCAAATGTTGTCGATCTACTGGAATGCTTTATCCACAAACATTGTCCCTGCATTGCACACTCTACTATATATCAACTATATTTACCCCTAACCCTCTTTCTCTCTTTCTACCCCTTCCCCCATCCTCAGTCTCACTTTCTACTCACACCCTCTCTCCTTCCACATCTTTCTTTCTCTCCCTCCCTATCTCTCTTCCTACTCTCTCTTTCTACCTACTTTCACTCTCTCTGTCATGATCTCTCTTCAATTATCCCCTCTCTATATAATCAAACAATGATTAAAGAAAGCATTGATATACATTTTGTTAATATACCAAGAAATATGACCCTGATGACATTTTTTAAGAGTCCCGATTCACAAATCAAAACCCCTAATGATATATTAATGCCTTTAAAAAAAAAAGTAAACCAGAATTGCTTTACGGTATTTTATATCATACTACGTATCATTTATTGGACAAAAATGTATAGACTCTTTAACAAACCAATGTATTTGATTTTTCTTTTTCTTTTCTACTTAAGAAATATGTTTAAAAAATCAATTAAACTAGTGTGAAAAAAATCCTTTCACTGTAATCAGTCAATAAATGTTAAGAATGTAGACATTTTAAAACAATAAATGCCAATATCAAAATATCTACCTATCTCAAGGTGAATCTTGTCATCCCAGTAATACTATGAAAAAATACACTGGGAAAATGTAGGTCACCTATCTTCATTTAGATAATATACATATAGCTCCTTGGACTATTCCCCTGTACTGATCGGTATATTGGCATCAAATCTTACCCAGCATGCTTTGCAGCTTTACGGCAAGATCATCATAGGCCCTATCAGAGGGAAGATAGTCCAAGATTCTAAGATGTGCCATATCTCTTCAAAACATCCCCCATCAATAAACTTGTACTAAAATCATGACTAAATATGAAAAGAAGCACCTGTTCATGATTTACAATCATCAATAATAAATATTCAAATGAAAAAAACAACCCAAAGTACAGCTAAAAGAGCTAAAGAGTATTTCCATTATCAAGGCATGAAAAAGAAATTCCATCAGAGTTAGGGCAAGAATGAGCATGAGATCATTTTGCTACTACACACACATGGACAAGACTCCATAGCAAGTATATAAGATAATGTATTGGGCTCTGTAACCTAAAAAAGATTCAATCAATTGTTCTCCATAGTTTTACAATGATGGTCAATGTCATAATTGATTGTATTGTTGTGCTTAATACTTTGGCATATTAGAATTTAAAAAAAAATATTCATCTAAATTTTGAACTCTAACTTTCCTTTTGTTTTTCAATCATTATTTTAGGGTTAGAGAATGACTTCAAGATTAATTTCAGTTTGATGGATTAAGACTACAGAATACTATATGATCTAGCTCGTCAATGACTTGTCTGTGACTGAGTGAGAGGCAGTATGTCGACACATCCGTTGTCTTTTGAGGCGAATTGCAAGAATTATTGTAAAGATTACTAGGTCGAAACTTTGATAATAATCGGGTTTTATATAGTGCTTAATACATCGGAACGACATGTCTAAGCACTTTACAGCTATATTATTACCCAAGTCATCAGATTCAATCAGTCATTCCCGCACACAATGTGTACACATCCTCCACTCGCTGGGGAGTATTCCAGTCAGTCGCCGGTTAGGCGCACACAGTTCTGGACAACATATAATGACTTTCACATCCTACAGGGTACCCATTTAGCACCTGGGTCGAAAATGGCAAAGTGTGGATTAACGCCTTGCCAAAGGATGCCAGACCGCAGAGGAATTTCAAACATGCCACCCTCTGTTTACAAGGTGAGAGTCAGAACCACTACATCTTGGCTCCTCCACCTTTACACCAGCATTGGAGGTCACAGGCTTGATCACAATTCTAGCCAATGAGACAGCAGTATTGATATGATGTCATAACTCTGCAATTTGGTGATGGCATTGCTAGATCATAAGATGTGCTGTGTTGTGACTGTTCCAAAATTCACCTTCTCTCATTCAATCTATTAAGACATGTTGAATCGTAAGGTATCGAGCTGACAATCTAGGTCATGTATCTCTATAGTCTCACTTTAACTACGGCAGTTATTACCAAGAGATATTGGAAGTTCTTGATGCTTTGTTTGATTAGAAACCAACTGCCTCAGCTTTACTGATGCCTTCCTTTAAGAACTTTGCGTAGTTGGTTACCAATGGATCTGTGAATGTACTGTAGGAAAAGAGAAAGATTTTAATAGAGATTTATGAATTGAACTTTCCGGGAGATATTAATGATAGTAACATTGCACACAGTCTGTACTAAACTGCTAATGAAAAACATTTGTACCTCATGGGCAACAATCTCTTTACTAATGATCTCTTGAAAATACAACAGCTACAAAATAAATCATGAATGTTCTTAAAATTTGAAAATGCTTAGAAATAATATTTATGACAATGATGCTAAATTAGATCTATTGATATACTAATTTCAGGGCACATGGAACATTATGAGTACTCGTAATGAAGTTGTGGATGAACATGTGTTCATTTTCAGGTAAATGTAATTATACAAGCTCTGCTTTTCAGTTGGCCCTCCCTCCCTTTCAATTATTTATATTTCGATTTGATAATATTGTCTATTGTAATTTTATAATGTTATCAATGTTAATATGTCAATTGTATCATAATTGTAAATATGAAATTGAAAGTGGAAAATAAAATAATTGAATTAAAATTGAATTGAATGCCTAAGAATGCGAATGCAACAAAACACCATCCATTCATCACTGCTGCTTAGTTGTATGGCAGCACATTATTTTTTATCAATAAATCTCAGATGTAAGTCTGTATATGGGGTTATAACAATCCAAAATATTAATGAAACTATTTGACTTTTTCATAAATGAGCACATCTACTGGTTTGACAAATTAACTTAATATGAAAGACAAGAAATCTTACTTACTCAAGTATGCCTGCATTATCATTATTACTGGCATCCAGTAAATCATTGGCATTGATGTGATGAATAACAGTTCCATTTGGCAATGATACAAGCATTTCTACTGGAAAACTGGATGGAGAAACAGAAGAAATTGAAATCGTTATATATCTATATCTCAGTTTTAACCTATCAAGCTTAAAATGTATTAGTATTTTTCAAATGTGATGATGATATAATATCAACAGGGAGTTGTAGAAAAGTTTCTAGAAAGAACCATGTGTAATTAATGCATAGTATAAAGGGGGCTGGTAGAATCTCTGACGAAATGGGTAACACCATTTTAGTTACATATAACAATCCTCATCATCATCATCATCATCATCATCATCATCATCATAATCATCATCGTCATCATCATCATAATCATCATCGTCACCATCATCCACATCCCCCTGGAATGGGATACAAATCTTAATCATTTCCTGTCATGGAAACCATGTTTTCATCACCTCTCAACACCAAGAGCTTAGCCGTCTCCCCAATACCTCTATAAGTATGATTCTCCCTTTTACAAATTCTTTTATTAATGGCTATTCCCATGACCAGAAGTAAAAAAACACATTCTGACAGTTCGTATTTCACTGTCAAAAACGGAATGTTAGGTAGTTCTCCATCAGCCGGAGTTTGTTCAATCTCAAGAATCTAGCCCAATCAGTCCTCTTTGGGATTAACAACCTTTAGAGACCAATTGGATGTTTCATGAAAGTTGTCAGCACTGACTAAATTGACAGTGCTGACAATTTCAGTGAAATCCTTGGTTTTGATTGGCTTAAAGGCACTGGCCTCTGACTGTTACTACGGTAACTGTCAGAGAAAGACAACTTGTAAGTGCTGACAACAGTCCCCTGAAGACATCTTTACCTGTCAAATAGCAGCATATTACATACACAAGATATGAAGCTATTTTGCAAATAATCGTAACTTGTCTAGAAATTCCAATCTCAAAATAAAGAGAAAGATATGTCCCAATAATTGCATCCCTATCACAAATAATATCAAGATCTCATATCAATTACTAAATATATGAATATCATTCTTATAATAAACTTACTTATATTTTTCTAATGACATAGAAGCTAATGCTGCATACTGAGGGTCACTTTCATTCTGTTTGATGACCTCCAGGTCAGCTACGAGTGACCAGCTGCTGACAAAATGGTTGCCTAGCAACTGAAGAACGGGCGGACTTTCAAGAGACGTCTCTCGTAAAGTCCGCCCCGAACCTGGGGAAATAAGTTAAAACACAATAGAACAGTGATTAAAATGAACTATAAATTCTGTGTAATATTTAACACATTTGTAACTGATACTCATAAAATGGATGAATGACATATTTGAAAGCTGGGTCAAAGAGAAAATGAAATTATCACAACATCAAAGAAAAAAATCAAAAGATAAATCACTGACTTCGAAGACTGTTCACTTGTTTTAGCTTTGAGTGTTGTAGTTTTAATTACTATTATTTGGATTTCACATACATGTTCTCTAAATTACAATTAATATTATAAACTCAACCATAGAATACATCATCATTTTGAGCAATTTTACAATAGTGGGGACGGAAAGCGTGACATCAGACTGAAAATATAAATTCCTTGATAAAATGCTCTTAACACACTGAGTTATTAATAAACATTCATGAGATATCCATATAACCAGGGGAGACAGTTCAAGAGGTCTCTAATGACATGAACATACTTTGAATTTTTTCTTCAGTATGGGTTGCTATTGGCATTTTCATGAATTATTCTTGGTGTCCACCATAACAAATGTTACATGAATTAGAGGATTAGCTTATTTTCTTCATGCAAAAACTCAATATCTCCAAGTGTTTAGTTTGCATAAAACATACATTTTGTACTGTATTAAAATCTTAACATAAGGAAAGAACTGATCTGAAAGCATTACCAATTCAATTCAATTAATTTATTTTCTCTTTCAATCTTTTTATATTTACAATGATAGTTCAATATATATATTTACAAAATATAAAATTTAAATCATTTTTATAATACATCAATCATGTGATAGACTACTAAACGTTATAAAATGAAATAAAATTATATGAGACTGATAAAATTTGTATTATCATTTCTTTTTCTCAAAAGAAAACAATTTTACCTCAGCAAGACTGATCATCTAATGCACCCCAGAGTAAGATATGATGAACCAATCTCTTCTCTGCCTGGGCCTTTTTAAATGCTGCATTCAATGGCATATATTCTATCTGAAAGTATATAATCAAATATCCACCAAAATAAGGTTAAGTAAATAATTTCTGGATTTAATTGCATTTTTTAAGCAATGCAGGGGAGAGAAAGCATATATATACAAATAGCATTGCCTGATACCAAAATGTGATCATTTGCTATAAAAAGCCCATCATAGATGATTTGTGGAACAAAACAGGCTTAAATTAATTAGGAAAAAAAGAAAGAAGCACCAAGTGAAAAGTTAACGAAAGCTTTAGTTTTAAAACCATTCCAGAAGTGGACTCAACAGTGCTCATGTGGTGTTAATGATGAAATCTACAAAGAAATATCACATATAATTGGAGTTTCATAACAATTTATAAAAGTTACAGTTGAATTTCAAAGAGCTTATTATTTTCTATTAGACATATAAGAAAGGCTCAAAGATGTATTAAAGCAAATTGTAAAATTCTACAAACCTTCTGGTATGTTGAAATATTCAAATTCTAAAAATGTTCATTGTTGTAATTCTTTGTGATATCCTCCCAAAGCAATGCAGAATATGTATTTTCTGTTTTTCCCCTAAAGACGATTGCAAACTGTCGCTGGGACGCAAACAACATTTAAAATCACAATTATGGGAAATCATTTGTTTAAATGACTGAAGAATCTTTAAAATTATGCTCTGTAAAAATGCCAGCTCTATTTAGAAACATGACACCAAAACACCTTATCAAAGGAACGACCATCACATTGGACATAGTTTTGTGGTAGCCACATATTTTTACTCTCTCGAACATTCAATCTTTATGTTCTGTCACTTAATAGCAGCTAAATACTGCCTGCAGCAAAACTTCCTTTTCTCCTGACCCCACACTGAAGAGATCTCACCTTTTTAAATGGATACATCTCCTTCTCTAACATCCTGAGGGCCTCTTCCATATCAATCTCTTCATCCCAGTGGATCGGCCCACCTGAAGTCTCTTGCTGATTGGACGGTTCATAGATGACATCACCCGACTCTGAGTATATAGTCACCTGAGAGGATGGGTTAGGAGCATTGAGTTCCATCTGTGGCATGAAGCCTATGTCAACCTCCATGTTTTCAACTTCATTGGGACCATTCATCCATTCCATATCTAAACAGAAGAACATGAATAGATGAATAATGAGTTATTTCACAGCACTTATGGGCTTCAGATGGGTCACTACTGGACCTCCACAAATATTAATTTAAATTTAGCATTGCCAGTGTAAGGAATTTAGGCATTCCAAGCAAAATATTCATGCGAGGTACTAATTCATACTCTCCTGGGTCAAGTGTGGCAAATGAAAAACAATGTCTTGCCAATGGGGATATTAAGGCTGTAATGCACCAGGAACATATTTTGAGTCACCACTTTTCTACCAAAACACAGGGGCTGTTGTGCTACAAGGAGATGACCACCAATGCCATCATCTTCAAGAGATGAAAAATAAAAGACATAAAAGACAAGAAGGGAGGGGGGGGGGAGAAGAAAGAATAGTATTGGAAAAGATGGATTATTCGTTGTACATGTAACTGTACCATTTACCAGCAATCATTGTGACTTTTTAAAAAACTCATCCATTACTCTGTGGTGAGAAACATGACTTAATGAAGATTGATGGATGACATTCCAAGAACTCACCAACATTCAAGCTCTTGTTTGAAGGAACATGCATGTTGAAGTACTCGACGTGTGAGGCATCTTTCCTGATGATAAGATGACCTATGAACTGAGCCGGTGTGAACCAGAATGGGTGACTCGGTGGCTCATTCAGTTGAAACTCTGCATGGGTTCTGTGTGAGAAGAGAAGGAATGTTTTCAAAACATTATCTACTATCACGCCACACTCGATGATAGCATTGTGGGAAAACCAAAACCGGTATAAACTTGTAATAATCTAGGAGTTTACATCATCATCATAATAATAAACACAGCATTTATTATGCACCATCTATCTAGTAAACTATTCCGAGGAGCATCATAATAATCTACACTTTCCCACAGGTATCAAATGACTCATTATATCAAAGTTGATTTTTGTATAGTGGTATCTGGGAAACTGCATTACACTTCCAATCAATTGTTTAAAATTGTGATACAAGTAGTGTAGCACACTAATTTCAATCCATTTGTTAATATTTTGGTCAACAAAAATATCTGGGAGGTACTTAATAAAAAATTAAATATGATTAAAATACAGTCATCTGTATTAGTGCAAGAATACAGTCATCTGTAAGTGCAATAATACTCTTGATATTTAATATCAAATCTCATTGCTAAATGATACACAATGGCAAGCATGATCTGAGCATCTAACCAATGCTGTAATATACCTGAGAGGCAGCTGGAAATTAAACGATAGTTTAAGATATGCCATAATACACATTTGTTTAAACATAATAGTAATTTTTAGGAAGTGTTTTACCAACATAATATGTATAATGTACACGTGTATGCTATTGTGTTTGTTTTTGTTTCTAACATTGATCTTTACCCATGTCCTGATACACAATGAATCTAGGTATAACATAAAATCATTGATTACCTAAAGACAATATCCAGATATTCTGCACTGACCGCCTTCACGACTGCCACGGTACCCTGTGGACCGAACCTGGAGTGGACAAACGGCCTTGAGTGGAAGACGTTGAGTAGCCTATGGATGATGATCTCCTTGCCTTTGACCCTTGGTGGGTAGTAACGGTTACTGGACAGCTGGTTGGTCATCATACTGAGTTTAGATTTGATGATGGTGTAGACCTTGCCAACCTGGACATGGTTCTCTGGAAGGAGTGGACGGAAGGCACTGGCTGGGAAGGCAGTGACCGGTTCGTTGGGTGTCATCCAGCCATCCAGTGAGGACAGAGATGACCTGCTGGTCTGAAAGATCACAAGGAACAGGATGTTAGGATTATTTATGTTTTAGTTACCATTTATGGGAATATTTTGCATGCAGAATGAAGAAATACATGTACACACAAAAAAAAAATCACTCGGCTGATCACATGTAATATGGCCCATTAGTAAATAATACTTTCACACAAAACAAAGAATCACAAATTACTTAACATGAAAATTTTTATCATGGGAAAAAAGATCATGGAGACATGATACCTCAGTCGGTATAATGGTGGGCTGGCAATCTTGTGACCTGGTTCAATACCCACTTGTTGTGCTATAGCCCTTTGATAAGACATTTACCCCTTTTACCAGGTCACTCTGTGAGGACCTCAAGCCTTTGGTATTTAGAATCATTTATGCTTTTTTAGCAGTCAGATAAAAAATCAACTTCTATGGAAAGTCAGTAATTTTCACATACATGTATTTGTACTAGTATGTAGTACATTTTGAATAAACAAAACAAAATCAAGAGCAAACTTACAACATCACAAAAGAAATAGCAATTTGTAAATTTTATGGCCTTAATTCTTTTGAGACTCGGGTACAGAAGAAAAAGATATTTTAGCATATTAGGCCATTAGATCAAGACAATATACTTGTTATTCTTATTTAATTATTCCTGCATACAATGGTCTGTTTCAACTGATTGACTAATTAGCTATAAAAACTTTAGGTGATTATACAGACACAGAATTCATACAATGAAAAATCAAATTATAATACTTCATGTATTGTGTTGAAAAAGTACAGTTAACTTGCAGAGAAAAAAGTAAATTTAATATGGTACTCTTTGGACATGCATTATGCATACATTGTAAAACATTCATCATAAGTCATAACATCAAATAAAAAGATGTAATGATTGTTGAACACGAAAAAATACCTGCAAAAAACAAAGAAATTCTATGGGATGAATATGTGTCACATATCCATGGAACCATCGTAATAGGTCCATGATGGAACCAATCAAAATATAGTCATCATTGTTTTCTCAAAAACAATTCAAAATGACAAACAACTCTGCAGGTAATCAACATTCTAGCAGAGTAATTTTACACTTTGATTTTTTCTGTGTTATTCTGCTGTAAAATCAGCTGACATCATGACAGCTGATCCAACAATAAAGGTTGTTGACAGACCATTGGTGTTTGAGGATCATTTTGAGAGGAAGAGGGTGATCAGCAATTTGACTATACGCAGCAACATGAATCATCACCATCATTATGTTCAAGCAATAAACATTGCTAACACAATACATGTAGACATTGCCATCATGAGTACTTCTTGCATGTTATTTTGGATTATCTCAAGTTTCTTTTGCAGAAATTATAATCAGAGGACCAAAACACTTTGATGTTTAGAATAAAACTAAAAGGGGGAAAACCCAAACATTCATTTGAGGGCGTTTTCCATTAATCAAAGGATATACATGTACATGTACATGTAGGCCTACAGTATTATAAGCAAACTGAAAAAAATCCATGTACATGTGTAATTATCATTGTTTACATCAAATTGCTTCCCATCAATCTTCTCTTTCCCAACTGTAGTCAACAAATTTAGGGCAGGGATGATTATAGGCCTACATGTACAGAGTGAGTAGACATACATTCTGCATCTTTTTCACTTATCAAATGAATAAAAGTGTCTGAAATCATTAGGATATGAAATTACAAATTTCTAAACTGAATAATTATACAATAAATCAAAAAATAACATTACACCAGGAATACAGACTGTAAAAACTGAAAAAATACATGTATGTTGTTTTACATAACGGTAAGTACAACATTTAGACCATAAAACAATGTACATATGTAGACAAAAAAGTGAAACTATAAAATGGGTCAAAATGACAAATTTGATCCTTTAATTTCCTTCCTGCCTTCCGACAAATATTATTCCAAACCAACACAGCTGGAATTTCTGAGAGGAATCCAAATGACAGTACAGAATGTAAAAAAAACTTATGTTTCAAACCAATAAATTAAATGAATTTAAAAACCAAGACATTTGAAATCATAAGAGGGAGATCAAATGCTCTGTCATACAACATGTTGTCATGTTGTTATTTTGACAACATTTTACATCTTACTGACATGCAAACAATAGTAATAAGATTTCTTATTGTTATTGTATATATTTTATATTATTAACCGTATCAGACATCTGAGCAAGGCAACTTTGAAACATTGTTGCCTGCTTAAGACTGGGATCAAATTGCCGGTCAATAAAATTCCAATTGTTTATCCACGGGCCCAATTTATTGCCTGCTCAGGAAAGTCAATGAGAAAATGCGTGGAAATGTAGCGGGCAATAAAAAGCAGCGCTAATATCCGGGTATTCTACGCGTTTTTGCACGCGTCCTTGAACCGCGCAGTGCTATACGTCATAATGGTAATCAAGTTAAGACAACGCTGGATACTGCGTCCCCAGGCCAGGGACGCGTCATTTCAATTACGTCACAATGGTAAAGTTCAGAGGCCCAGTCTGCTCAACATGATAAACTAAGATTCTCATTCTAAAAATTTAAAATATCTAGATTTTAACGATTTTTGCTCTAGATGCCTGATTTGGTTAATAATAGCAATATTGACTGGCCTGGGGGCGAAAGGACATATATCGCCCTCACTAAATTGATATCACCCTCGTCTGCGACTCGGGCGATATATGTCGTATCGCCCCGAGGCCAGTCAATATTGCTTTAATGTTTCGTTTACATTTTTACTGAGAAGAGTGGGGTGAGAAACCCCCTCAGTCCCTGTGGTTCCTTGGTCCCAATATGATACTCCAAGGGTGCATTTTGATTCTGCAGAACCCAATCTAGGATAAAGTTAAATTGAACGCACCAAAGATGCCATCATGATTCTATATTGATTAAATGCATCGTTAGCCATAGTCTCAGGGGAATAGGCCTACCTACCTACTGTAGATGTAGTGACTGAAGGTCTCAGGTCGACAAATCACATAATTGCGTGATTTATAGTCACCTTGCTTTTACATAAAGTATGTGTATGTACATGTAAATGCAGGAAGTGACAGAGCATTTTTCATCATGAAAGTTTCTATAATTTTGTTGTGAGGAGATTTATTACAGACCTTTTCCTCCTTTTTGTTAATACATGGAAATGTCTCAGCAAACTTAATGCCAACTACCATGAGATTTTACGTTTAATGTAAAACAAAGAGGCATAACAAATAAAAAAATTACTTAAATGAACAAATTGTCTCTGTAACATCTTTTAACCACCCAGTTTGTAAACCCCTAAAATCTGGCTGACTAATCAAAGGGTTTTGAGGAGATATAAACTTATTCAAAAAAAAATCTGTTCAAAATCCTCATTTGGAGAGACAAAATTATGAGTTAACTTGTCAGCAATTTTTAAAATGTGTTTGAAATGAACAAAATAGAAAAAAATACCATGAGCAGATCTAAAGGCCAAATTATATTATTTTCCTTCAGGATACTAGGACAGTGAGCTGTGGACACATAATGTAGGCCTGTATTCTGAAGGAAGGTTTAACTTAGACCATGGTCTACAACTGCTAAAATAATAGGAAGCCAAACTTGTCAAAATTATGTTTACATTGTATTCCTCTTCATGGTTTACCATGCTCTTTTTTTAATTCTTTGATGGTGAAGACAACTTCTTCTTTATCTTCAAAGACAGTTATTTGAAAATCAAATGGGCTTATTCATTTAACCTCTAATCTTACAGATTAATGTCACAACTAGCTTTCCATAGTTAAACCACAACTTTAAACCAGATTTTGAATAAAACATGACTTCAGAATACAGGCCATAGAACACAGAATAAAAAATATACATGTATGAAAATAATTTTAATCTAAAGAGTTTCACTTTCTTGTTAGCAACAACAAATGTCATAATGCTTTGAGAACTTGTGTGATTTGATTCATAAATAAAAAATAAATAGATGACTTTAGTTTACATCATGACCTGGTGAAAACTATTCTGCACCCAGTTAAAGCTTACAAATCATCATTAAAACCACCCATTATCATATTAATGCAAAAGGTGGAGGGGTACATACATGTACTACAAACAAAATATGAATTCTGATGCCTGTTGCATAAAATAGTAATTCTGCCACCCAACAGTAACTTCCCTGGAAATAATTCCAAGGTACGATAATACGCCAGTGGCGGACTGTACCAGACTGGAAGAAGAATTTTTACGTACCAACTGTTGAGAGGTGCATGTGCAAGGTTTTTATTTACAATGCTAAACTTTCAATAACATTGGATTCCACCCATGGATACCTCACTGGATGGCAAAATTAGTAAATTACCTGGTAAGAATAAAATTTATACAACGGGACCATTTCTTTTTCTTACCAAGAATGATTGATCCTTTGATTTGGACATGGTGTCTTGCTGAAGAGGAATAAAGTGTGCTTCTACAGTCAAGACCTCTTCAGCTGGGTCCAGATCCTCATCGCCATAGGAGAAGTCTCCTCTCTGTTTAAAAAAGAAACAAAAACAAAATAAAGTCAAACTATAAGACAGATGTCAAATAACATATTAATACTCCTCCTCAAGATGTCTTGGGTGCAGAAAATAGGTCTACATTGTATTTCTTACAAATGCTTTTTTGACAGAAGGTTTCTTTTAGGTTCACAAAATGTTATTCACTTAAATTATGCAGTTACAGCTTTTCAGACCAGGGGAAGAACAGGGTACATGTACATGTGTGTCTCAATTAAAACAGGAGATACAGTATGTGCAGCAATGCCAATTTTGAGTAGGTGGGAGGGGGAGAGGGGGGCATGTGCCTATCTTCTGGATGAAGATTTGTGTGAAGGAATTCATACTGATATGTGTCCGGGTTCGATCTCTTGAGACCACAGAGGTTTGTGTGACTTGGGCCGAATACGACTGAGAAGGTGACTGGTGACAGATGTACAAATAATACTTAGGCCTACGTGTACATGCTTTGCATACATGTACTACGGTCTGACAAGTGCGTCAACTTCTATGAACCTTAAAAATACAGATTTGACTGTATTTTCAGGTTGATTTTTTGTGAATGCAATTGAAAACAGATAAATCTCATTTTTCTACACTACAATACATACACACACTCTGCATCCTCTTGCACCAAAACACTTTTGTCCCATATCCTAAGAAATTCCTGCCAAATATGTTAAACACAATGAATTGGGAAAAGACATCTCATTCTCAGTGTACACATTTATCACAAGGACTGCCGAAAATACAAGACAGATCTAAAACTAATGACGATGAATAGTACCCAGAATAGACAACAAACAATGCTCAACCCAACTACCCAAAAGACCTTCTCTCTGTACCAACACACTGTACCTTTCAATTTCATTCACACAATACAATGGTGTTACATAACATTTCATTTGAATATAGGGGAAGAGAAAGAGTTTGTGTACAAAAGAAGGGCGTGCGTGTAAGCAGGGAGTTCCCAACTCCCTGGTTTAAGACTTGAGTTGAATATCTTTAAAGGACAAGTCCACCCCAGAAAAATGTTTACTTGAATGAAAAGAGAACAATCAAACTAGCATAATACAGAAATTTCATCAAAATCGGATGTAAAATAAGTTATGACATATTTTGAAGTTTCACCATTTTTCACAAAACAGCACAATTCAGTGACATGCAAATGAGACAATCAATGTCCTCCACTCACTATTTCTTTTGTTTTTTGTTGTTTGAATTATACAATATTTCATTTTTTACATATTTGACAAGAAGGACCAACTTGGCTGAACCATATAGTATCAAACAATGCTAATTCCACATGTTGAGGAGGAATTGAACATTGTTTCACTTGACATTGAGGAGAAAATTAAAATATTTCCTATTTCATATAATGAAATACAAAAGAAATAGTGAGTGGTTGACCTCATCAGTCTCCTCATTTGCATACCAACCAGGATGTCAAACACTGCATACAGTATAACTGTTTTGTGAAATTAAGCGAAACTTTAAAATGCCACAACTTTCTTACTTTACATCTGATTTTGGTCAACTTTTCAGTGATATGCTTGTTAGATTTTTCTCTTTTTATTCAACTCAACCTTTTGTTGGAGTGGACTTGTCCTTTAACAGTTGAACACATCATCAGCTTGTCTTTCAAATTGTGTTTTTTAATTATTATTTTGAGACCATACTGTTTGTATCAAGCACATGAAGGCAGTCTATGTAAAAGTTGGTTAACTTTATGATACTCGAGACAATCATTGCTGAAACCTATTTTATTACAAGGGAGACATGTTTTACATACTTGCATGTGTATGAAATAACTTTCTTCATGTTAAAAATGAGAAAGGGAAAATAGAGACAGTGGCATCAGCTCACTTCATGATGGCATGCATATAATTGTTTTTACAGAACTTTATAACATTTGAAATTAATAACTTTATTATTTTCCATCAGATTTTCATTGAATTTCAGTATTTTGCTCATTGAATTTTACTCTATTTAGATAGAATTTTCAGCCTGGACCTCTCCTTTAAATGGAAATTAAGAAAATGCTTGTCAATGATAAAACAAGTATGAAAAGCAAATGATTCTAGAAGGCATTGGATTCTACAAAAAAAAACTTGCATATTAAAAATACAACTTTAGTAAAAATTGAAAATAAAAAAAGAATTCAGGAATCCATTAAAAAATTCAGAAAAGTGTAACATTTAATAAAGTACCAGTAACAAATTTCTCCCCCCCTTATCTATAATACCTCTTCAGTCTTCTTATGAATATTATGTTTTCATAAGAGACTGAAAAGGCAGATCTATCATCTGGTATTATGGTTAACCATGCACAGGCCATGCACTTAACATGCATTATGTAATAGAAATCATACCAACGCTTTATCAAAATAATAGCTAAATAATGAAAAAGTTGGTCAACAGAGTTCAAGTAACATAGTAAAACACAATTATTTTCCAGACATCATTCATCATCACCACCATCATCATCCATCATCATTATCATTGATCATCAATTCATCATCATCATCACCATCAATTCGTCATCATCCTCACCATCCTCCTCCTCCTTATCATCATCATTACCATCACTATCATCATCATCATCATCATCAATATTATGAAAGTTGGAATTGGAATACATGTACCTCCGTGCTGTCTTCAATATTCAGTCTTTCTAAGAGAGGTTCAAATTCAATGACATTTAGATGGCCATCGCCATCTCTATCATAAGCATTGAAGATGCTAACTCCCTCCTCCCCAATGGTAAGCTTCATTTCCTCCATCACAAATTTCTCCATCATGATTCTGTTTGCGAAGTTGCCAGCCAGCACAGCAGCCACGGCCACCAAAATGGACAGAAACGTCAGTCCTTTCCACCCGCATCTTCCCCGGTTAGAACGTCTAAAGGTCGGAGGGTATTGATCAGTGGTTTGGGTAGCAGAATCAACAGAGCCAGTTCCCGCAGAGCTGATGGGGGATCGTCCTTCACCGCCCCGATCATGGGACGGCTTTTTTCGATCTTTCGACGGCATCGCTGGTTGTGGATTCCTCCGTCCTGATCTTTGGGTATTTTGAATTTAAACCTTATGCTTAGTTGGCTCCATGGATCTACATACTGCCCAGATGACGGTACAAACAATAAACACCATAAAAATAGCGAGGATGGAGAGTATTAGCGTCACCATAATGATCTAATTCCTTGTAAATATTGTTCTCCCCTAAAACCCGGAAGTGACAAGCCACACGTGTTACCGTTAATACGCAGTGCATGCGGTGAACCTTTGGCATGCACGGTGCATGCACAGAGCGGAGGCGGAGCAATGCATTGTAAACAAAGTCTCTGACTGTCGGTGATATCCATCTGAAGCTCGGTCCCACGTACTCACATCCATGGTCACATTTGTTCTACGGCGGCCGTACGGCGAGTCGAAAACAGCCGTTTTTAACATTTTTGTCCAACTACATGAAGGTGATTTTAATCGAAATTGATAAAACGGCTGTTTTCGACTCGCCGTACGGCCGCCGTAGAGCAATTGTGACCAGGGTCTCACATCCATGTATCAAAAGCGATTAATCCATAAGGAGGGAGTGTACAATTTATTTCAAAGGTTGAAATTTAATAAGAATCAACGTCATGGCCCTCCGAGCAATATGGGTGATACCATTGCCAGGCAACGGACCTTCTTCAGTCCTATTTTCAAGGTTGTAAATCGTTTTTACTACGTTACTAGTTACACTCACTAGAATTTTGAAGAAAAGTTAAGTCAAGACGTTATGACAAACTAGAAGTAGAATTTAGTCTCATCTGATAAGCGATAATCTATTACCATAACTATAAAAAACAGTGAGCTGTAACTTACTAACTTACAGCTCACTGTTTTTATAATTATGGTACTAGATAAGAAGAAGTAGATCTACAGGAATATAGATTTATCATTTAACAAAGAAATGAATTCTGAATTTGAAAAAAAGGAAAGCAAATTAACAAGGCAACAATAGTCAAAACTGACTAGTTTGCCTATTCAAAATAACATCAACTTTAGATGAGGTAATTTGTCAATGAATGACATATGCTTATACAAGTCATTGCTAATCATACCCATGTACAATGATGTAGGTACTCTATACCGAACAGAATTTTGGTCTGAGTGAAGAAGACAATTACAAGAAGAACTTGGCTGTTGGCAATATTGTTTGGAAGTAATGTCAGACAATTACAATTATTTATAGGCAAAGGCTCTGCCTAAAGACATAATAATTGGGGATTGTCTGACAGCAGTTTGAAGCACAAACCTTTTAGTGGGCCTACTATTATATTGATTTGTGTGATTTTAAATGATTCCAGATATACCATCTGAATAAAATATTATATTTCTCAGAGAAATTGCAGTGACTCTGTCTGGAGAGAGAGAGGGATGATGCTAAGTGTAACAGTACTAATTAAGTTGTTATATCTATCAGGAACTGGGGGGGGGGTTAATTGTGATTTTCTATGTGGTCAGCCCCTTTCAAAACTATTCCATGGCAGTTTAGATGAGTTGACCCTGTAAGAAAGAAAAAAAGTTTCATGTTCCAGATTTGACATGGATAATATCCAAGAATTTTTTTTGTATTTGTAAAATGAAACATTGATTTTTTTTATACAGATTTTTGATAATGAGATTACAAAGCTAAGCAATAAAGTTGATCATCATGATGAAATTCAAATCACAGATCTGAGAGATATTTTATTCATATAGATATGGATATATTTTTTACCTGTATTATTTTTTTGGTGTGTGTGATCAACATTTGGCAGTCTTGTGTAAAATGAAAATCATTGTTCAATGTTTAATGCAACAGAAATGTAAACAAAAAATGTTTTCATGCTTGAAATATAATTTTATTACCTCGGATTTTATACTTTTTTAACCACTGTGCAATCTTCATGCAAACTGACAGGACATACCCGACTGTAGAGAAAAGAGCGAAGATCTATGGAGAAGATGCTGATAGGAATGACTATGTGAAGATTCCAAATGAAATAGAGATCTACAAAGCTGTAATTGATGAACTTGGTCTGCAGCATCCTTCCCACAAGGTAATCATGCAAGCAAGGTGGAATAATGTTATGTTGATAATACTAGGTATTTAAATGGAAATATATCTTGACTGGGGATACAAAACCTTGCATGATGCATCCATATTTTTGGAAACTACAGTATACGGTACTCTACAAAATTTGATCTTTTTTTTATTCTCATGAATATTTGAAATTTTTAATATTGGATTTTTGTCACACGTCAGATGTTATGTTTTGTATAAGAATATTAATCCATCTTTTTAAAACAATCATGCATATATATTTTATTGAATTTTTAAAATGTAGTTTTAGATTTACAGTATGCAAGGATTCCAAAGTATGATAAAAATTCAAGGATTAATGTCTTCATGGTAAATCGAAATTAGTCAACTTTCTCAAATACACATTTTTAAGAAAGTAACGTGTCTGGTGTCTCCCCCCCCCATGAAAATTATGATAATGTAGTGCATTCATGTTTTAAAAATACTTTCCCTAGAACACCTTGTATTAACAGAGTTTTCATATTTGGATGTATTAATTTTTACACTTCTATAAATTTAATCCAACAGTTTATAGATTCCAGGGATAGCTGTGACAAGGTATATCAGAAACCAATCTTTGAGCTCACTGTCAAAGAAGGGAAGTTATGGCCTGTCATCATGATAGAAAAGGTAAGAATAATCCAATAATAATAAAATGATAAAGAGTCAAACTTTGCCACGTTTTCACTCTTGTCCTTTCTGTTTGTATCTATCAAGCTCCTCCCCCCCTCACTCGAGCACTCTTTTACCATTTCCCTTGCTTCTGTCTAATCTGTGACTCCATTTGAAATCTGTAATTGCTTTGTCTGCTCGTTTCATAGAAGCATCCACAAACTTGATTTTGCTATTCATTGAGAATTTATTAAAATTAAATGAAATACTGCCAAACCTATTCAATATCATAGTACGTTTGAATTAATGTGTTGGAAATGTGCTTTTTAGTTTGTCCAATTGATATCCTGGGTTTATGTGTTTTCTATTACATTTGACTATGATTTTCTTTATTTAAAGGTGATTTATGAAAAAAAAAACTTCCCATGATTTTCCTTCAAGATTACAGATCTATCTTAGGCTTTTTTATTCGTAAAATCCATGAAAATATGAAAAAAGTTATTTATCATCATGTAGGCCTATATTTGAAGAGAGGAGAAACATGTTTATTGATTTCATTGTATTGATGTAATCCATTTACCATTTTCTTAATAGTTTGGATTATTATACATTTGCCTGCCTGTGGTTGAATTGACTTCATCATCCAGACCACCTCTCATTGATATGTGAGTTCTTTTTATCATAAGTTAATGTTTTGACTACCAAATTCTGCAACTTTCATATATGTTGTGCATAAGAGTAAGACCACCTTTACAATGCTTTAATCTGTTATCTAACTGTGGTGCTATAAAACAACTTTACTATGCCATGCCAAATTAACTTTCCAAATATATTCCTGATTTTTGAAGAAAGCCATATTGATTTGTATTTCCAATTAGCTCTGTTGTATTGTGACAATATGTGTTATTACTATTAAGCAGATGTGATATATCGATAATCATAAGCCTCTAAGCCTTGCGTTAACATATTTTAGTTTACCACTTTCAACAAGATTTATTTGCCATTACCACTGCTTTTCCACACCTTTGAATATTTTATATTTCCTTGCATTTTTATTTCACTTTGTCTTTTAGCCCTGGTGTATCTATGGGATTTTCTCTCCTATTCCAAATGGCAGAAGTAGTAGGGGCTCTTCCAAGGAATGTGAATGAGGTGAAATCCCATAATTCCACTTGTAAATGTGTTCTCTTGACTCTTACAAGTATTTCATACGTGATACAACTAAGATTTAACCCTTTTACTTTTGTATTTCTAATCTTATTCATTGCAAAGATATTATTTTATCTCTGACATTTCTTTTGCGCAAATAATATAGTATATACTAGTATTTTGGAAGTTAATGTATTGAACCCAATAATGCATTTGGATTCAAGATATTCATCCGAAACATAGCTGTATAGGACAGGGCTTAGAAGTAAGAATTTAGGGTTGTTCAATCAACTGTAATATACTGACACTAGATTTTATGAAAAAGCATTGTGAATACCTGAATTAATGCTACATCCTTAAAGATGCAGCTAAAGTGGCTTGCTGTAGGTATTGTTAGCCAGATAAACTAAGATAATAGCTCTATTACGTGAGGAATTAAGTACAATGTACAAAGCATTACTGACATTCTGAGAGTGTGCATTGGTGTAGATCTATGACATCACAACGTCCAAGTGGAGGATGATAGTTTTACTACTCATATCTATGCCAGTGGTTTGTCATTCATAAAACTAGATTCCATTCTGGGTGACGGACATTGCCTGTTACAGTGTATTATTTAAAGAATGGTGCATGAATATTGAGTTCATTATCTGATTTTGACAAGTGCAGTCTAAGGAAATTACCATGGACAGGTCAATTGACCTCAGGCTAGTAATCTGATTAAAATTTTTTTTTCTTGTGATTTCATTTTTCTAGTTACATCCTAAAGTTCAGGAGCTATACTGCTACCTATCACAAGCAGCGCCCTTTGGATCGGTTGTTGATTCAAATCCAACCACAGTAAAATCTTCCATCAGCGGTCTCATCAACACACAGTCAATTTCTGCTCACACAAAGGTATAGCATCATGACCAATATTTCTGTTATATTTTGATTTAATTAATTATTCATTGCGTTATACAGAAGACATGATATTGTGATAAAAAAATAGAAAATCATATATTTGCATATTGTGGATCTAATCATCAAATTTAATTGTAATAAAGGCTTTGTAATAAGAAGAACAGAATTTTCATTTGAATTTTACTTGGGGATACTAATAGGCTGAAATTGAAAAAAGATATGAATTGATTGAGCATTATAAGATTGGATGTTGATATACATGTGACTATAGAGGAGAGAAGATAATATATGAAGAGAGGAACAAGACACAGATAAGGATGGGAGGGTTTGGGGATGGAGAGATACTAGTAATAAAGCCAGAATCCTCATAATATTTTTTTGAAACTTTGTAGCAACCTGCATGGCGTCCAGTGGTCCCTAAAACCAAACCTCAGATTCACTTTGCCATAACAGAGCAGATACGTGCAGTACTGTACAACAGACCGGATATTGATGATGTCTACCAACTTTATGGAACTGTCACTTGCAAGGTATGTGTTTTGTAAAATGAACTACAATGCTAGGGTAAAGCAGTTGAGATAAAAAATAAGACAAAATTTAGAACATGGGCCGAAAATATTGTCGACAATATATCATCAAGGTCCAAGGAAGTATCAAAGTGCCAGCTGATACAGAGATGGATCCTAATTTGATAGGAGTTTCTATTGAAATTCTATTGAATAACCTCACCATCTGCCATAAAATATCCCTTTACTTTAATCATCCCCTTGAATGATTTTTCTGTTATTGCATTGTAATTTGCCATGCATTTTTTAAATAAATGCTTCACAAAATGCCTTTTATGTGGCAGGTTTTTGCGATAGACTGTACAGACCTTTGTAGACATATTTCCCCATCAGCTTTTCATCAAATTTGAGAAGTAAAATTATTTGCTGTGTAAGATTGCCGACCATTGAAGGCTTCTATTAAAATTCATGTATATATGCATATAGCAAAAATTTCATTCAAATGAAGAACACTTTTATCTTTTTTTTTTCTGAAGGCTGACTTGGAGGGTGCAATGCCAGAGGTATCCATGAATTTGGCCGTTCCACCGGACATACCCCCACTGGAGAATCTCATCATACATCCTTGCGTGGCAGCAACAGACCCCTTGAATATACAACCAGGTTGGTCCACCCACTTGAAAGATTTTTTTTCTCCCATTTTGCAATCTTTTCCATTTTTAGTGAATGATTCAAAGTTAGATGTTAAAAAAGTCTGAATTCTTAAAGGAAAATGAAACCTTTGAAACAAGATAGCTTATTTCAAAATAGAAAAATCAAAGAAACAGATCAACGAAAGTTAGAGAAAAATCGGACAAATAATGAGAAAGTTATGAGCATTTGAATGTTGTGATCACTAATGCTATGGAGATCCTCAAATTGGCAATTAGACAAAGATGTGTGATGTCACTGATGAACAACTCTCCCCATTACTTTAGTACATATTTCACTTAAATTGCCTCTTTTATCACATCTATCAGTAGATCATGTGTTCTTTCTATAGGAGGGCATGTAATACAGATTTTTAAAGAATACATCATGAATAGAGTTTGTATCACCACAAGATAAAGCAGAAAGAGACATTTTGAGGGTATTTTATATTCCATCAAAGGGAAAGTTGTTCACATGTGACATCACACATCCTTGACGTATTGCCAATTGGAGGATCTCCATAGCATTAGTGATTGCAATATTCAAATGCTCATAACTTTCTTGTTATTTGTACGATTTTTCTCAAACTTTCTTTGTTCTTGTTCTTTGATTTTTCTGTTTCGACACAAGCCTACTTATTTCAAAGGTTTCATTCTCCTTTAATATTTAGTGTCAGTTTAGATGATTAATGATTAAAGTACACCACAAAATATCCAAAATAGCTAAAATCACCTGCCCAATAAGTTTTTTTTAATGATAATAATGACCTCATAAGCATAGGATAGGAAGACAGTGAAATGATACAGTCTGTGTATATGTTCGTGAAATACTAGTGTTCAGACAGATTTATCCAGAGCTTATTATAATATAAGGATGCTAAATGTTCTCAAACTCATTTAATCAAGAATAATTGTCACACAGTTTTAAGATTTGAAGTATACAAGTAATCTAATACAATTTATTGGGATGTTTCATCTTTACCAAGGCCATATTCTGGCTTTGATTCTTACATCAAATTGATAAATGATGGTTTAAAGGACAAGTCCACCCCAACAAAACTTGATTTGAATAAAAAGAGAAAAATTCAACAAGCATAACACTGAAAATTTCATCAAAGTCGGATGTAAAATAAGAAAATTATGGCATTTTAAAGTTTTGCTTCATTTCACAAAACAGTTATATGCACATCCCAGTCGGTGTGCATATGAGGAACTGATGACATCACTCACTATTTATTTTATATTTTATTATATGAAATATGAAATATTTTTATTTTCTCGTCATTGTCATGTGAAATTAGGTTTCATTCCTCCCTGAACATGTGGAATTCCATTATTTTAACATTTTGTGCTTCAGGCAAGGAGGTCCTAATCGTCAAATTCATAAAAATTGAAATATTGTATAATTCAAACAATAAAAAATAACAGAAATAGTGAGTGACATCATCGACTCTCTCATTTGGATATAACTGGCTCGTTCATATAACTACAGTGTATTTTATTAAAAATAACGGAAACTTTGAAATGTCAACTATCTTATTTTACATCCGATTTTGATGAAATTTTCAGCATTGTGCTTGTCTAATTTTTTCTCTATTGATTCAAATCAACATTTTTCTGAGGTGGACTTGACCTTTAAAATTATAGAGAAGGCTTATTAACAATATTTCTCCCATCAATTGAATTTCAGGAGAAGTAACTTCCACAGTACGAAAGTTTCATTTCAATCCACCCAGCGAAATGTTCATTCTCTGCCACTACACTGCAACAGCTCCCTCATCTGACCAAACTAGCACAGTCACATCTTCCAGCAGACCACCATCCGTAACCATGGCAAGATCCGCAACACCCACCTCCATGTCTAGGTCAAACTATTCATTACGAGAATCAAGACTGGAAACCCCAACAAGAGGGTCTGTGACCCATCGAGAGGTGGTGACGCCTTCTTCAGAGAGGTCGTCTTCTCCGACACCATCGCAGCTGTCCTTTCAATCACTAGCCACACCCTCTGAGTTGCCGATAAAAGCTGCTTATGAGATGACTGGTGATGAGAGAGAGGTGCAAGTCAAACTCAGGCTCAAGCTGAGTGGAAGTGTCAAGAATTCTTTTGATTACTTTGAAGTTCAGATTCCTTTCTTCAATAGGTAAAATCCTTGTTGCTTTTAAATTGAAAGATGTCAATAATGACAAATTGTCATTATCTTACAGTTAGACGTGGGTTTTTCATAGCTAATCAAAGCTGTAAATACTGTAGTTGTCTGATTGGACAACTTGTCAGATGACAAATGTTGATGAAACTCTCACCGAGTAACCCTCTTTTTGTCTTTGCAGAGGTGTGGTGGTAGGGGTAGATGTGAATCCAAGCATCGGCAGTGTGGTCCTTTCTCAAGACAGACATAGATTAGGGTGGAATCTTGGTCAGAAGCTACCTTCAAGGAGTCTTGAAGCCAGTCTACAAGCAACTGTTCAGTTTGGACCTGAAGAGAAGGATGTCAACAAGGACCCCTTCTGTGTTGGACTCAACACTTATGCCTCTGTAAGTAATGACTACTATTCCTTCTCCTCCAATGGTTTTCCTTTACTATGTTGAACTTTACTTAAGTTGAACTCTCCTTAAAGCTAAATGAAAGTAGTTGTAGTAAAACACTGATTTCGTGAGAAAGTCTGTAAAACCATGGTTAAGTATTACTATATCATTGTGGATCTATATCTCGTACAATTACATTAACTGAACTTTGTGAAATCATAAAATGTAAGCTGAAAAACGATCACACTGGAGATCGCCAACACAGATAGGCACACGTGGGACAGTGTATATTATTATTTCTGGAATAAAGACCCGACGGAAGGAGGGGGGTGGGGAATTCTACACATATAACTCTTGTTTTTCTATCAGTTAGGTCTTAATTCTTGTGCCTAAGGATGTAATGGTGCCTACTCCTTACTGGAAAGTGCTTTAACTCCCATCACGTGGACAATGAAGTAGACAAATCCAGTTACATGTAACAGTGATAGAAATAGATAAACAGAATATAATTGACAGAACTTTTGAAATAATTCATGAAATTTGTTGTTTTTTCTATGATAGATCTTCTTCAAGGTATCAGACTATACACACAGTGGATGTAAAGTGGATACTCGTTCAGTTCAAATACAACCGAGTTCAAAGGTCAAGGTCACATCAGGTTTGTCACTATCTGTTTAAACTCTTCTTCAGACTGTAATCAATTCACACTGTTTGTTACCATAGAATTCCAGTTTTCATGTTTAAATTTGCCTTCAAGCAATCTTTTGTATTGTATTTTATGTTTTAAAATGCATGTATGAAATACTAAATTTTTTAATATTTGTTTTCTGAAAGGGAATTCTGCAAACCAAGTTGAATATCTGAATATATGAGCCAAAATGGGCAATGGGAGGACTAGAAATTAGAGATCTATACACCTCTTTTCAATCACCCATCTGTGTCCACCACGTCAAGCATTGTTAATAAAGTATAGTTATTGTCTCCCCGTTAATTTTTATTTTACTTCAAACAATGGGAACCATGTTCTCAACAAAAGTTTTTTTTACCTTTTAACCTATTTTTCTGCCACAGTTCGAGAATTCTTATCAGTAGAGTACAAGGTATGGAACTCTCAAGGGGACGCCCTCTCTTGCCTTCCACCAGTCATGCAGGAAACCTGATCAAAGGCACTTCATCAGGTATGAATGCAGACAAGCCGTTGACTACTAGGATGCAAGATACAATCGATACATGACTCAAATATCTTTCAAGTTCTAACTTATATAATTTTAATGTGAACATTCCAAAATGATACAATGATGTAAAGAGTTTTCTTCAACATCAATGGCTATGAATCAGTATATGGCAGGTTTTGTGAGTTGTGACCCCAAAATATCCTCTCCAAGCACAACAGACTGGAGCCATCCATTTCAGCATTTCACGTCCTGTTGATTCACATTATTAAAGCATATCTATAATAATCGCCTTATTTTATCCTTTATGTTGGTGACTAAAGGTTTCGTCCAAAGTCAACAACTTCAACTCTCTTGCTTTTGAATCTTATCAAAGCAACATCACTTTCATTGCATGACTCTTCAAATCTTGATAAAGTTATGTTTATGCATATAATTTACAAAACATTGCTGACAAGTTTGCCATTTAATTTTTTGATGTGTATTTTGTTCACTACATCACTTGCAGATAGGATTCCAATTTGAAACAAATGAAAATAGCATGGGGAAAGTAAACTGAAATGGAAATGATTTTAATTTGATTTGCATAAAGATTTTATTTACCCAGTACTTTTATAGAGAAAGCCAGCCAATTACATTCCGTTTTCACTTGATGGATACACACATATATCAGATATGATTGCTCTGTGATAGCATTAAGGTGCACACTCATGAGCATCGTGATATAGGACATGTCCTACAGACTAATGTAGGCTTTCTAGAAACAGGCAAACAATTGCAACTAATACCTCAGTTACATTTGCTCTACGGCGAGTCAAAAACGGCTGTTTTAACATTTTTTGTACTAGCTACACATAGGTTGTTTGAATAAAAATAAATAAAATTGCTGTTTTTACTCGCCGTAGAGCAAATGTGACTGAGGTATCACTTATCAATTTTAGGCTCCAAAAATCAATCATATTGTTTACTTTACAGTTACTTACAATTTGCAATTAATTGCTGTTCTGCTTCAATCAACGGAAAATAAATTGATTTGCTCTCATGAAATTTGATCTTATCACTTACAATTTTTAAACCGCCAATTGCAAATAAATTTTCTTGCAACTCCCCCTTAGCCTCAAATAGACTTGCATTGTGTTATTTCGAAAGATGCCCATTGTGATGTGATGTATTTGTAATATGAGATAGAGATATATTTATTCAAATAAATTTATTAAAACTTTGAAAAAAAAAATGTTCTGATGCCTCTTTCATTGTTGTTTATTTTCACATAATACATTATAGGGCCTAATAACAGTAGAATACAAGTCAGGAAGCAAAATTATTTGCCATTCCTATGTTGTTGTTTTTCTCAACTATAATTCTTTAAGTCCCAATCAAAATCATACTTCTAGAGATGTGAGTCCTTCATTAAAATTATACAAGAATAAATACTCAAAAGCACATTAAAGTTTAACCGCTGCTCTATAGTGTGTGTCTCTAAAAGGAAGCATACTGTATCAGCTGCTATTTTCGCGCACAGAATTTTTCGTGCATCACAGGTCCTGACATTTTTGTGGGTTGTTGAATTCGCAATCAGAAGATGAAATAAACACTACCATAGCATTTCAGAGAAGCAAAAATAGTGCAAAACATATGCAAAAATATGCTCTTCTAAGCCCCCCTGCTGATGTATCTTTGCTCTTGGGGACATTGGCACTGATTACGTGGAGCGTTGTGGCCCAGTGGATAAGTCTCCGGACATTAAAACAGAAGGTCATGGGTTCGAATCCCAACCATGACGTAATTTTCTTCAGCAAGAAATTGATCCACAATGTGCTGCACTCAACCCAGGTGAGGTAAATGGGTACCTGGCAGGAATTTACTCCTTGAAATGCAGTGTGTGTAACAACTGCACTGCTAAAGCCAGGGTAATTATGCTGCATATACTGTAGAGCGCTTAGAGACTTCTGACAAAGTATTAAGTGCTATATAAGCAAGTATAATTATTACTAAATGTGCCAATATTGTCGTTAAACTTGTGGCCAATTGGCAATTCACGAAATCCGCTAAATAAAATTTCCACAAAAATAACAGCTTATACAGTAATGATTCTTCACAAGACCACAAGAGGCAATATATAAACTTTTTTCCTTACAAGGTATTTAAAGCGATCATGGTAATTATTCACTCAAATCCCAGATGCTATAATACCACCAATATTATGCACATATCTGACTTACTATAAAATTGCCACATACTGTATGTACATTGGCAGTTCCACAATATCTTTCATCATTCAAAAGACTTTAATAATAATGATTTGAAAAAAAAATCACAATAAAACAGTTTAATAAAGTTTAATGGTATAAAATGGTATAGACAAACATCACTCCTGATAATCCTGTATTCCTAATTCCAGAACTTTGTCTTCAAATTACCATTAAAACAAGAAATAATAACAATTTCTTCTGTTATAACAGAACAGTTTATGGTCTTGAGAACCTCTTTATACTTGAACTTCATTGCGTGAAATGAATATTAAAGGTTAGTGAACTTTTAAAGAATATTTTGTAGAAATTTCATTAAACTTTTGATTGTAAAGTTGTCAAAAATCAAGCAACAGAGGAAGTTTCATTTAACAAGGAAAGACGCAAGCTTGTTAGTCCATTACAGTTATTAATCATTTGCCTGAGCTCTTTACCTTTGTCATTTACCTGGCTGGTGTTTCAAAAAGCTGTTGGTAAGTTATGCGTGACTTTAAGCATGACGGATGATCCTTTCTCGTGCTAATTGAGATTCCCCAAATTGCTTTGGACAGATTTCTACATGTATGGCCGATTCTGTTATTTCATATATTTCTTTTTCTTAATTAGTTTTTCAATTCCAAGAAAGTGATAAAAAAAATATGTTACTAAGATTAACTAAGGCTTTTCACTTACGTCCTCACAATATGAATTTACCAACGAATTGCTCGAGTGAAAATCAGTGATCAGTTATGTATAAGGTGTGTGACTTCCATCTTACAAGTTCCCTTTCATCCCCTATAATCTTCCTTGTGTAAATCTCCAAATACATTATAATATACACAACGACTCTTGAGTAAGGATTTCCCACCTAAAAGCACACACATTGCTTGCCTTTGAAGTTTGAACTTGGTATCTCTGCAGTGCTCAACTTTTACTAAGTCTATTCTCCCAGTCATAAAGTTCTAAGTAATAAAGTTTCTAGATTTAAACCCTTCAAAAATGAGATTTATTTCAGTTTAGACAGACTGATCTGAGAATATTGCTTGGCCTTGTCCTTCACAGAAGAAATGCCAAACTAGTCATGGAAGAACAACCCTTCCTGTTGGGAAGTCAATCCAAGTCCTCATGCAGGATGAGACCACTCATCTCCTGGGCTGGAAACAAAACACTCGATATGCATAGGAAATATGAATCTCCTATGTATCGAAAGTCTCTCTGATATTATCTTTACCAAGTCTCTTTAAATCTTTGAGTCCTTCCAGAGAAAGAAACCTGATTTCACAGTTTGGTAAAGCTGATCCAAGAATCTTAATGATCCCTTCCATGTCCTTCACAGCTGGGAGGTCACACAGAAACAACTTCTCCAGTTTACTGTAAGAAGAATAAGACATTTGTGTTTGCATTAAATGGAAGTGTGGTTGCAGGATGGATGAAAACAATTCTTGTGAGAGCTTCACATATTTGATATTATACAAGAAAAACATTTCCACAAAAATATCCACGTAAAGGACTTAACAAAAGCTAGCCAAACATGTTTCATTAGAAATTTGTGGTGCTCCTGTAATTTGCATTTGACTCGCAAATAATCTGTGCGGACTTAGTACAATTTTCATGATTCCGAACCTTTACCATCAAACTCCAATCCATAGATTGTCTATGATCAATATTTCTCAATCATTGTAAGAAAATTTCTTTCAAATTTTATTTTCAGGGCCAAAATTAAACTACTTTTAAAGAGAAACAACAGCCTAATCTACCATAAATGACACTTTGTTCACTTTTCAAATTACCCTTTAGAAAATATCAACTAACCACTAGCCAACTTAAGGGTTAAGGCTCTATCAGCCCAATTCCAGATATATTGCAAAAAGCCTTCATAAAATAATTCAGTATGAACAGAAGAACAAAATCTATTCACTGAGCAAAAATAATTCCTTTTCCCCTGTCCATCATATAATCTGAAAAGAGCACAAAACCCAAATAGAGTTCTGAAGTGATGATGTCAGTCTTTTTACAGCATAGCAATGGTTCCAAACAAGAATCCTTGCACCAGGTGTGTATCAGAGAGTAATATCCAGGGCTTTTCACTGTTTCCAACCAATGTAATCAGAGACACATTTTGGGCTATTTGAAACTATTTACAAACGATTTTGAATAGCCATGACATCACAATTATTCAGGTTAACTATCGCTATCATGCACTTACTGAAGGTGATTGAGTGTTGCAAGCCCCTTATCTGTGACATCACCACAGCTGCTTATTTGAAGTTCTTCAAGAGAGTCTTTGAGAAGCACTAGCTTGGAGACACATATGTCCTGTAGATAGGTGCAGTGGTGAAGCTTCAGATATCGAAGGTGTTTTATTCCCTCTACAGACATATTAACAGAAACAGATTAACAGTTAAAGGTTCTAGCATTTTCCTGCCAATCACTCATTGAAATGCAACCACATTGGGCTCAATGAGAAAAATGCTATCAACAAACTTTATAAGTCAACAATCATATCTTGCATTTCCACAAACTTCAAAAATGTCTAGCATTCATTTTGTTATATTTCAGAGGAAATCTATGATTACATTCTCAATCTCAAGTTCATGTCACTAATGAGTTAAAAAACCTAGAACCATTCTCTTGAGAGATGCAGATGCAGATTTCTGTGGACAGATTTGATCACCAGTTTCACCACAAAGTCCAGTTTATTATAGTAACTTACCAAAGTGTTCAAAACCAATGTGCATGATCGATGAATCTGTTGCATCAACTTCAACAATCTTGAGTTTGTCTCTGCCTCCAGTCGGCAAAAGATTGTAATCTTCTGTCCACCTCTCGAAATCTTTGAACCTCACAGATGCTCCACATCTCAACAACCATTCTGCTGCAGCTCGGTCCGGACCTACCTCTTTGATTCTGGATCGGTCTACCCTAGGAGAGCAAGAGGGATAGAATTGGGAGATGGAGAGGGAGGGAAGATGAGAGAGGGGGAGGGAGGGAGGAAGGGAGAGAGAAAGGAATGAATAAAAGGGTGGATTTAGTATGTCTTATTTCAGAGAGATGGAGCAATGTCATTCTGTATATATATTTTGCCCACTAGTTCTGTTTTTGGACAGGTCGTACATAAAGTACTGTAATTTCATAAATTGTTTGAGAATTACACGTGTGTCTTGTGACAATATGAAAACGCAAAATTATTATCTGGACTAGCACCAATCAATGTATAGCCACCAATTGTAAGTTAAGTGCTAATTTTCAGCCTTTCATTTCTGACGATTAATGTCTGTTCAAAGCAAGAAACTAAATGCAAAACAGCAAAAGTATAATAATTTTCAATTTTGGCTTCTTTCCTTGCTGTGGTCATATTTGAGATTGATGATTGGTTTTACTTTAAAAATTGCATGACTACAAAAGTACCAGGTACAGAAAATTACAGGTTTTTTAATTTCATTGATAACCATAGTATTTTTTATATATATATAGCACTCGATACATAGGGATACATGTCCCTATTAGCAGAGTTATCAAAATAAAAGCAGAACTTACTGATTGAAAACAGCATTTAACATCCCCCAGAGTGGACGTGACTGGAGATGGTGCTGTAGTAGAATACCTCTTGCAATAGATCTACCTGGATTGCAAATCTTCAAAAAGCAATACACAAAAAAGAAAAATTACATTCATATTCTAATGCATTCTTGAGGTTAAAAACACCCCCAAAGAAATCCAAGACAATCACTGTGGCAAACATACAAGGAAAAGTCCAACAAGGTGTCTATTTTTTTGGAAAGATACAAAGCAAGACCTGTTTCAAATAAACTCTGGGCCATAACCATTTGCCCTATCCTCAAACACTCACATGTGCCTACAAAAATTTGCCAGCGAAAAGAGGGTCTTTTGAAAGGTCCAATAGCAAATAGAAATTTCCCAAGGTTCCATGCAATATATTAAATACATCTTTCCAATTCCATTGACAAAAAAGTAGACCAACATTAGCATAACAATGTAGGCATAAATCTACTTAAAAAGCTCTCATAATAATAGTCAAAGGAAACAGGAAATATCTCATTTTATTTCTATTGATCTTCCTTGTAACCCTTCTGTTTAATTCTCCATTTTAATGTTGGGTCTGGAATATTTTTTTCTGCAATTGAAGTAACCATTATTCCCTAACGCTACGGATGCGGGCATCGCGTAACATTGGGGAAGTAGGAAACAAGATCGCGGCGTAAACATCGGGCAAGTCTCTTTCGTCTTTGATATTTTTCTCAATTTTTGGATGAATTTTTGCTTAAAAATAAAATTGATAGTATAGAAATGTTGGAAATGAAGTTGCATCCCATGTATATGATTTTGGGCTAGATCTTTTAGAAGGAAAGTAGAAATCTCGGGGGCGAAAGTTTCAGGGTTTGGGGCCGTGCGTGCAGATGAATGGGAAGGAATACCTGCATGCATGGCTTTGTTAAGACTAAGAAGTAAGAGTAAGCTGACTCAGTAAATGACTTTTACTCCCTCGAAGCCTCCTGGCTAGGTGTGAAGCCCTAAACTAATACAGCTTTCATGACTTGCCAGCCGTCCCTGTCGACGTCGCCTTGATCTAGCGTCTGTCTGCACGGTCCATACCGGTTCCGCCGGCCGGCCAGCCGCCCGGCCCCGCCACCAACCGCATCCCGTACGTAGCTTGGCCCTTGCTCGGGCTTTTCTTCAATTCTCTAAAATAAACTCACAATTAGTACAACGCCATTCATTCACATAAAAACGCACATTACGGTTCTCCTCACAAGAGTTCACGTAAATCAACTCATGAATTTTCTTACATTTTTACAAAGCAAGCTTGTCATCTTTGTAGGGATTTTAAGGCTCTGTTTCTGTGACTTTCTTTGAATGTGGACTGTTAGCTCAGAATTTTATTTCGACTTGAACATTTGAGAATACCATAGAAACCACTAAGTTCGTCACAATTCGTGAGTCGGGATGAGTGACTTTTATTTCCTTTTTTGTCAAGCCCACGAATGACGATTTAAGTGTTTTGCGATAATTTGACATTTGAATAACAAATATGTCGTCCGCCGAAAGAACAGTGGTAGAACATCTGTATAAAGTACTTGTAATCGGCGAATTTGGAGTCGGTGAGTAGATACTTTCTTTACTTGGTTTGAATCGGTCCCATTCGTATGTTTTCACGTGCTGTTTAGTCAAGATAACAGGCTAGCGGGCCGATTGCACGAATTTTATGGCACGAAAGGGTCTTTCCAAGGACCGTCTTTCGTGTCGCCCATCTTTTATGATGCGCTGTATGCGGGATATTTCTGAAATGTATGATAAACAAATAGAATTTGTTAGCGAGCCTTTTATCAATTTGTATACAATTTCATGATATATCACATCATTTAATAAACTACGGGAAGTTTGCAGGTAAAATGTGTTTCACATGGCGTTCATGTATCATAATAGATGGGCGACATGAAAGACAATTCTTGCAAAGACCATTTTGTGCAATCGGCCCCTGAATTATAACAACGGTGCAGTGAGTAACGGTTATAAACTGAATTGAAGCAAGGAAGGAAGAAAGAAAAGGAAAATTAAAGAAAGAGTAAAAGAAGAAACAGAGAGAAATTAATGAAAGAAAAAGGGTCTAACTCTGATAAGAAAGAAAGGAAAGGATGTAAATCTATGTCGTATGAAAGAGGAAGAAAGAATGGAAGAAAAATTAGGCCTACATGTACATTCATGGAAAATATTACTAAACAGATCATTATTAAATTCTCTTTTCCCTTTTTTCTTGTTTTTTCCTCCCTTTTTCTTAAATTTCTTTTTTTCTGTCCCTTTTTCTTGGAACTTTCCCCCTTATTTTTAGATCTATTTTGTTTCTTTTCTATCTATTTCTTCCTATCTTTCTTTCTTGAACTTTGTTCTCTATCTACATGTATCATATATCTGTCTGTATGTCTGCCTATCTTTTTGCTCATTTATTTAATTCTTTTCTTTTTTTTAGATCTAGTATATATCTTCCTTGTTTGAAGTTCTTTCTTTTTTCTTTTCTTCTTAGTTAAAGGACAAGTCCACCCAGTTGATTTGAAAAAAAGGAGAAAAATCCGACAAGCAAAACACTGAAGATTTCATCAAAATCGGATGCAAAATAAGAAATTTATGACATTTTAAAGTTTCGCTTAATTTCATCATCCACTCAGTATTTCTTTTGTATTTTATTGTGTGAAATATGAAATATTCTCATGTTCTCCTACTTGTCAAGTGAAACAAAGCTTTATTTCTCCCTGAACATGTGGAATTACCATTATTTTAACAATTTATGGTCAAGTTGGTCCTTATTGTCAAATCTGTAAAAATTGAAATATGGTATTATTCAAACAATAAGAAACAAAAGAAATAGTGAGTGATGGACATCATCGACTCTCTCATTTGCATATCGCTGAGTTGTGCATTTAACTGTTTTGTGAAAAACAAGCGAAACTTGAAAATGTCATAACTTTCTTATTTTACATTCGATTTCGATGAAATTTGCAGCGTTATGTTTGTTTTTCTCTATCGATTGAAATCAATTTTCTGGGGTGGATTTGACCTTTAATGACTTAACATTATTTTATTCTTTTTATCATTAGATCTTAGATGATAATTTGTACCTTGAACCTAGTACTTTGTAGTCATTTACCGGTACCCCAAAGCCCTTTACCAGGAATTATTACTCAGGGCTGGAGAGAGTGGTGGTATTATTTCTGATTTGGTATTGGGGTTTTGGGATGGCCTTTGTACTAGAGCTTTTTTTAATGACAATTTATGTACTTCTATCTTGTAATTTTTTTAATGTTTTGTTTAAAGGACTAGTCAACCCCAACAAAAATTTGATTTGAATAAAAAGAGAAAAATCCAACAAGTTAACGTAACAATGAAAATGTCATCAAAATCGGATGTAAAATAAAATAGTTACGATATTTTAAAATTTTACTTAATTTCACAAAACAGTTAAATGCACATCCTGGTCGGTATGCAAATGAGGACACTGATGATGTCATCCACTCTCGATTTCTTGTGTATTTTTTAAAATGAAATGTGAAATATTTAAATTTCCTCCTCATTGTCAAGCAAAATGACAATTAATTCTTCCCTGAACATGTGGAATTAGCATTGTTTAATACTATATGGTTCATTCAAGTTGGTCCTTATTGTCAGATATGTAAAAAATGAAAAATTGTATAATTCAAACAATAATAAACAAAAGAAATAGTGAGTGAAGGACATCATCGACAATCTCATTTGCATGTCACTGAATTGTGCATATCGTTGTTGTTTTATGGGAAATTAGCAAAACTTTAAAATGTCATAACTTTCTTATTTTACATCCAAATTTGATGAAATTTTCAGCATTATGCTAATTTGATTTTACTGTATTTATTGAAATCAACAATTTTCTGGAGTGGACTTGACTTTTACAATGAAAATTCTCTGTGCATGCTTACATAAATGGAATCAATAAAGGAAAAAATTGAATAAACCTAATTTCATATAATAAAATACAAAAGAACAAATGGGGATGTGACATCATCAGCCAACCTAATGAATATTCATGATGACTGTTTTCACAAAATATTGCTAAACTTTAAAATTCAATAAATTTGATATTTGTTATCCGATTTTGATGAAATTTTCAGCATTTGCTCAGTAAATTCTACTCTATTTATTAAGCTACATGTATAAATACTTTCAGCCCGGACCATCCCTTTAACAATGAGGAAAAATTACAATATTTCATATAATAAAATACAAAAAAATAGAAAGTGGATGATGTCATCTGTCTCCTCATTTGCAAACCGACCAGGATTGAAATTGAAAAGGTTTTATTCAAAATCATTGCACGTTGCAGCCAAAAGGCTGAATTGCGTACAGTTTACAGGTATATACATGTATAAATAGATGATTTAAAAATATCAAAACTTGAAATGATTAAGAGAATATAATGCAACTTAACAAAAGAACAAATAGAAGACTAAAAGGTGGTGGTGGTGGAAGAATGCTTATTGACATATGTGCATTTAACTGCTAAAAGAAGAAGTACATAATTCTGACTTGGTACCTGAGATTGGTAGAAGAAAGCTAAGATCATATCATCGATTATGGGAGTTCTTATGACAGTTAATTTTTATCATCAAATTGGTTACCAAGTACTTGTATTTAGAAACCTACACGTGGAAGCGCCGTGGTGTAGCGGTTCTGACTCTTGCCTTGTAATCAGAGGGTCGTGTGTTCGAATCCCACCATGGTCTAGCGTCCTTTGGCAAGGCGTCAATCCACACTTTGCTACTATCACCCAGGTGCTAATTGGGTACCGTTAGGAAACAACCATCATTGTGGTTGGTTTAGCAAGTGTGCGCCTCACAGGCTGCTTAAAATGCTGTGAATACAGTGACCGGATAATAATAATTGTGAAGTGCTTTGAGCAGTCGTAGATTGATAAAGCGCTATATAAAAGCCAATTATTATTATTTCTCAAGCCTTTTGTCGTGAATGACTAATGGATCATGGGGCCAAGAAGAAATCAAATACCATTTCTTTATTCTTGCTAATATTAAGAACCAGATCGTGTCCATCACACCAGTTTACAGATTGACCAACTTCACTAACATGTGAGATAGCTCTTGCACCAATTTATACAAATGCTACAAAGTTCAAATTAGAAAAAAAAATTCTTACATATAGTATATTTGTAGTTAAGTGTTCTAAGAATTTTTTTTTTAAAGCACTTGAAAAAAAAAATGACTGTAAAGTAGTACACATGCATCTTTAGAACAGTTTTCATATTGTGTATCTTTTTTTTTCTTTCCCCTTTTTATTGCAAATTTCATCTTTGGATTGATTGTGATCACAGGAAAGGTAAATATAAGTTTAGAATACTTTTAAAGATACCAGAATTCATCATACAACAGTATTTCAATACTAAAATTATTTGTAACTTTTCGATGAATTTATTTACATGTAGTCTAAATTCATATGAACATACTAGGCTCTTTTAAGTGTACCATGATTATGGAATTCACAAAGACATTCAGTTTGAAATAATATTGAGTAGACAAGTACTTTACAGCTTATTTTGCAAAGAAATTATATTCAGGTATTTTTTTATTGATTTAGGAAATTAATTAAATGACCATTTATTATACATTCCATTTCTCTTTTTCATCTAGACATCACTCATCAGGAGATATACTGAAGGTTAGTTTTAAAAGCCCATTATGTTTTTTTTTTAACAGTATAAAGGCCCATTTTAGCTTTGTATTATTTGGCCTAGTAATATTTTCTATATATGGATTCACTCGCCAAACATTTTTTTTTCATAGAATTTTACAAATGGCATAACCTGTGAGATTCTCAAGAGTGAATTTCACTTTTCAGTGTGATGATATAATCATTAAATAAGTTTTCCCATGTGAAAACAATACGAAACAGACTGCAGCCATGTGAAGTAATACATTTATAATGCTTGTTTTACTCAATGCCTGATATACTTTTAAGTGAAAAATAATATATAGCAGGCCTAAGTTCAATCGTTACAGCAATCATGTTCAGAAAGCACTTTTTCAGAAGCTATCTAATACTATCAGGAAACTACAGGTGTAGCCTGTACACAAGGTTAATGATATTCATTTGCAGTACTGGTAATTTTGTTTTGTACTGGACAACATAAAACATATACCGGTATGTAAGAAATAATTTTTTTATACATAGTTTGCTGAAATTAAAGACAAGAGATACCATTAAGGTTTTGGGGAAAATTCTATAAAGAGATAGTAGAGTTGAATTTTTAAGGTTTTGTGGTGCCAATTCCCGCTTATATCATGTAATTTGAGTATCATATGGTGCCATTAGAAAATTGAAATATATTTTCCACATAATATACCTGCAGACCATTATTTCATACATGATTCGATGGGCAAATTATTTTCACTCATGATCCATTTGGAAATGGGAATATATTGAATTATATAACTTGACGTATGGGACAGCTGCTTGAATATGACAGCACGAAATCAAACTTTACTAATTCTTTTTCTTTGAGGGATTATTGTTCAACATTCATTTATTTTTTCTCAATTTTTTCTGATTTTAGTAAAGAGAATTAAACAACTTGATGTCAGGGTAAACTTCCTTACTAAAAGTGCCTTCTATCCTCTGGAAAATGTACATGTACTCTTGGTAAAAAAAAAATTACAAAATCATTTTTCTTTTTACAATTATCCAGGTTACTTTTCACCTAACTACAAATTAACGATAGGTGTTGACTTTGCTTTGAAGTCATTAGATTGGGATGAGAATACTAGAGTCAATTTACAATTATGGTAAGATGATTTCTTTTACATGTACCAGTTGTTATTATTACTGTTGTCATTTTTAATTTATAAAAGTACAATCAGACTAATAAAGCATGACCTTGAATAGAAATCACCTTTGGAATAGAGATGTAGTTCAATAACCAATGTCTGTATATTTTGAAGTATTTCAGTGTTTAATCATATTCAGGTGATGATCCAATGGAATGGAGACACAGCCACATTGTGCACCCATTTCAAACTGCAAACTGTGACCCTCTACAAAATTACAGATACCCCTTTGACGTAGTTACTTTTTTATGAGATTAATTCATCCTGTCAATAGTTAGACACCCCCCCCCTTTATAAACCATGTAACCATTCCTGGTTAAATCATTTGTTTGTTATTCATGTGATTCAGGGATATTGCCGGTCATGAGAGATTTGGTCACATGACAAGAGTCTACTACAAATATGCGTAAGTACAACATAACAGTAGTTATATATTTTTCTTTCACTTTGTAGGACTGTAAAAGGGGAAAGCTATTATGCATCTAAATATTGATACTTGACTATAAAACTTGAGTCCAAGGCCCTTGATTTTACAAAAAGTTGATAACAGATTTGCTTTTGTTATTTGTTCAGATATCTGAAAGGTTTACTATCATATTAAACGTCATCATAAATCATGAGGATAAGTGCTAGGAATTGATTACATTTCCATCTCACTTCAATATCCGTGTCACATTCATTATTTCCTGCAAATATGAATAAACTGAAGAAGAAAATAAAATGCTTACATGTACACATCATCTCTTAGTTTAGATTTCCAAACCTTTATAATATAGTTGTTCAAAAATGAAATAAAAACAAGGTTATTTTGCTTGAATGTCACAAACAACTTAGTAATACTTAGGCCGTGTTTATGCTTCCACTTTTCAGGCTATGATTAGTCCAAATCACGGTTGCGTCCATGCTTACTTTCATTTAAACGCTGTTTCAAAACGCCGATCGTAAACTCACAACAAGGTGCGTTTGTAAACGTCGTTTGACCAAAATCAGGCTTTCTGGGGAAGTATAAACAGAACCACGATCGTAAACGTGTTTAAATGACGTCATTTGGTACATGCTTCCGGTGAGATGAAAATCCGTGGGCAAATACAGTCATATTGCTATATGTTATCTCCACGTAATAACAACAATCGGGGAAAAAACTTTCGAAAAGAGGCGCGCTCAATTTGACCTCGCTTTACGATGCGAAGTCAGCGGGTGATCATGATTTGCTCTGAAAAGTTAAGCATAAACAGCACTCCAAGAACCACGTTTATGATCGGCGTTTTGAATTGACGTTTGAAATCGCTGATTCTGTCCTCGCAATGGAAGCATAAACACACCTTAGTATGGTAATTGACTTTCATAAAATTTGAGAGATGTGTGGTCAGTGACTCACCAGGTCAGTGATTATTTGTATTGGTGACTATAGGTTATAAGCAAGAATTTTTTTTACCTTTTTTTTTCATCATTTATCAAACCTTGATAAACCCTTTGCAGGTATGAAAGATAGAGGAAGTAAAACCAATGACCATCATTACAGAATGATCAGTTTATTAAATCCATTATCCATCTTCTGCCCTGTAACCCTATTTGCAATTATTTGTAACTTTCATGCACATGGATTGCTGTGGATTTACATTATAATTTTTATCAGTTAGGCCTGTAATGTTGGATGTATCTGTACTGGTTTAATGTCAGAAGTATAACCATATGGTATTATCCACATTTTCTTTCAGCATTGCTGCTGTAATAGTATTTGATCTCTCAAGGTAAGATCTATGTGACCTGAGTATGCACTAGATTTAGCAATAAGCATGCCTTGTGATTAAAAGGATTACTGCTTAATTTAGTAGTACATAATTCATTTGGTTGTCTATTATCATTTTTAATGCAGACTATGCAGTATATAATTTGTGTTAGTTTGTAAAATTTGTTATTCACTGGAAATTGTAAATTATTTATAGATGTCACAAATTGCACATCTTCAGAGCTCTGGAGATGGGTGTAATCTGTGTGACTTGATATCCTTTTGCTCCATATAAAAATATAGATAAAACAGATCAGTGGTTTTTGAAACAGTGTTCTGCATTATTTTCTGGAATTGTAGGATGAACGATATGGGTCTTTTAGGGTGAAGAATGGAATCCTTGTTCGCTATGCATGATGAATTTATAGTGTAGCTTAGCATGCTTCAATGCACTAGTAGAATTTTCTTTGTACATGCACACTTGCCCTTTCATGTGAATTACTTTGTTTGCATTGAAATTACTTGAAAGAATTTATTTGAAACTTTTTTATAGTAGCCAGGGGCATAGTTGTAGTTTTTACAAGATAAATATGAAAAAAAGAGAAATTTATCACTGTAAGGACAAAATTAATCAAATCATAACTGATTTATCAAGATTAATGTTTTGTGATACGACATGTATCATGTCCCTTGTTTATGGACAAAAAACCCCAAATATTGAATTGTTTCACCACAAAGAGTCATATCAGTGGCAGAATAACACAGAAAAGGCTTTGATTTTGTTACATGGTATGTTCACTTCATTTTCAAAATGGATTAAAATACATTTACATACATTGAAATGAATTATATATAATATTTAAAGTATTCAGGTGAATAAGATGAAATCTAGAATTTGTAATGTTCTTGGTAAATGTTTTGTGACAGAATTATGAAATTCAAATAATTCTGCAACATAAATACTGATCAATGGAAAAACGCAAAGTTTTCTTTTGGCGTTTATTTTTTATAGATTAATTGTTTTAGGAAAATTACAGGTGTATGTATATACAATGGGGTGGTGATATTGGCATAACATGATTGCAATTAATGACCCACTTGGATAAAAATCAGTATTATGTGTGGATACTATTCTGTGATTGCTCTAATTGTCAGGACTTGATATTGCATGACTTATATCTGTCACTCTTTTCTTCTAGACCTGCCACATTTGACTCAGTATTAAAGGTAGGCATGATTATTTCACTGTAGCTACATGTAATATGAACAAAAAGTAGAGGTTTCCTTGCTTTGTGAAGCATTTTCACATTTGCATGCCGTCTTTCAAAGAAACTGTTGTATTGTACGTTTTTCCTAATTTAACTGACTGCCAGTTTCTGAGTGGTGGTTCTTCATGTTCTTTTACTCTCGAACTTTATTGTAATAGAATTTCAATTCACTACAAATGAATGATAAGGAGATGATGAATTAACTTTTGAAATGTTTGAATTTGAGATTTGCTACTTCACTAATTGATGGTTTATTAATCAAATATCTACCATACATTGATGATTGATATAATAGTTTCAAAATGAACCCATGTTTAATTATGTTATTAGGGAAAGGCTCTTTTAACCTCAGTCAAATGTTACATGCACAAATGGGATTGCTACATGTTTAACCTATGTAAGGACAAGTATTTAACTCTTTAGTGCATTCAGAAGAAAGTAGATTTATGAATTTGGACAAAGAGGGGACAGATAATCCTCTTTCTACCATTGTACCTACAGTGTATGGGTAAGGCCTCAGGTACTTAAATCCTTTCTAAATCCATTATTGTATTCATTTTTGGGTGGCAAGGCAGGATTGCCTTGGTCTGTGGGTTAAGAATTCATTCCCTGTCGGTTTTCATTGCTCTTTTGAATAACTTGATAAGTTTCCAAACAATCTCCAAACTTGAAAGTAGAAAAGTTTCTACATATAACGTTTTAAAACTGAGAACTCTGTAAACGATGAAAATTAAGGAATGTCCGATGCTTATATGTTCCCTGTAAAATTTATAAAACATTCATATTGATAAGTATTGGTCTCATGTCACTGTTGGAGGTCAATCTCAAAATCTTGTATTATATCCAAATTAAGAAAAATTTCTAGAAAAGTGAGAAAAAAGGGTCTTCCCCGAACTTACGGGACAGTGGCCTTAATCTTTCAAGATGGAGAGCTGAACCCAAATTATAGGACATCTCTTGACAGATTATCTCATTGAAAAAGTGATCACACCAGCAACTATATTCAGCCATACACGAGTGATTAAAATATTTGTATATCTCATCAATTTTCAAATCAACTTTTCATTATAATTCATTTTTATGACCACCTCTTTGCATTGAAATGCAGAAATGTCACAAGATATTTCTTATTCTCGTACCCACACATTTCTAACTTTCAATTTCTCTGCTTCTTATAGTGGTCAACAGATGTTCATGAAAAAGTGATGTTAGCTAATGAGCAGCCAGTGCCTATTTTATTATTAGCTAATAAGGTGAGAAATAGATGTACTAGTATGTAATAACCAACCCACCCCCATCCAGCCACAGTACCAGTTTGTAAGCACTTCCAGAAATTAATATTCCTGCCAGGTATCCATTCACTACACAGGAGTTGAGTGCAAATGCAATTAATGCATCATGTAGATATTTCTTGCTAATCAAAATCGAGGCAACTGATTTGGATTCAAAGTCTTTTGAACCCATGATTTCAGTGTTACAAATCAATATTGAGTGAAATTTAGAGTGTTATAATTTGATTTGATATTAATCATATTGATCTGTTGGGTATACTTGGCCTTTAAAAACAAAACTTTTACTTTATGTTTTACATTTTACATGTAGTTTACAAATGTTGATTTTCTGGAGATCTATTAAGATGTAGTTATTTATTTTACCTAATCAGTGTGACTTGCCAGATACAGTGATAGATGCAGACATGCTGGATCATTTCTGCAAAGAAAACAAGTTTATTGGCTGGTTTGGGACATCAGCGAAGGATGATACCAATGTTGGTAAGTAAAACAGAGTATTCTAGAAATGCAGTTTTTCAGACAACAAATTATTTTACTTTTCTTGAATAATTTCCTCCACCAAAAACACTATTTTGGGGGCGATGAGAAAATTAAAGAAATTTCATACTTTTTATTATTTTTATCGCCATCCCTGATTTTTCTTTTTCATGTTTTACTTTTATATTTTTTCTCTTAATTTTATCTCATTTCTAACTTACCTTCAACTTTTCTTTTCATCTCCTCTCTATCTTGATCTTGCATTTATTGGTTCTTTCTTGCTGTCTTTCCCTTTAGACTGCTCTTATTTCATATCTCTTTAAGCCCTACCCTCCCATTTTTTGCCCTTGCTGCCACCTATGGGAGCCCTCATTCAAGAATAATATCTTAATTCTAAGCTTTATACACCCCACAACCTGTCTGATCTACTCTTTCTCTCACAACGCCTTACTTACTCTCCCTGTCCCTTTCACCCCTCCCCCCCTTCCCACTCATCACTACCATCATTTTATCATTGCCACCCCTAATACAAAAAAGTACAATATGAAAAAAACCTTTTATAATGTAAGCTGCGTTAAAAGTATACTACTTAAGGTTTGTAGTATATACCTATCACAGTAATGACAGTATCTCAGGATACTTGTAGAAAGATCTATTCTAAACCTCAAAGGTTCTTAAAAGGCTCATTATCATTGATTTACTTTTAATTAGAAGTTTCACTTGCAGTTGCCTGTTTTGAAAAGCAAGGAGATGCTTTTATTATGTTTGTTCATTATTTAGTAAATGGTTTGTACCAAAAGTGGTATGACAAGTGTACAACTTCAGTAGATATACTTTTACACAATATGTTATGCAAAAGATATGTGTTCTGCTCATAATGTGCACCATATACTATGCATTTTACTTGTGATATTAATACTTGCACTGGTTCTAATCGTAATGTACTTGTGATATTAATACTTGCACTATTTTATTAAATTTTGTTTTTTTCTCTCTTTATTTTCTTTATTTGCACTCAAAAAGTTGGTATTTGCTATTTTTGTTGTCTTATTTGTGTGAATCTTGAGCCATTACATGTGTAGAGCAGAATAACAAATATGCTAGTCTTTTATAGTTTTGTTAGTGTTTTTCCCCAGTCTCTCTTATTCCTTTTTTCCAATTTATGTATCCATAATTTGAAGTCCACCATGAAATAAGAAGAGGGAACACTAATTTGCAGCATATGATAATACAATGTTTTTGAGTAAAGAATAAAAGGTTGGGGCGATAAAGGTGATAGATGATATTGAATATCTTTCTGTGCACCTGAGTAGTCATGTAAACAAGGAAAAATTGTTATTTAGATTCGAGTGTATAAAAAACAACAGGTGTTTTCATAAATCATTACGTCAACTTAACAAGTCATAAATCTCTAACAATGACTAAATTGATTGATGAAAATATTTCTTATGGATATTGAATACAGGAAGAGATGGCAGCTTGTGCAAAATATAGATTTATTATTTATTGAAAATTGATTGATTAATGTTGGAATATAAGCTCAGATATCGTGTGAGTTAAAAAAGCTTGACACCTCACAAATCCCCAATTGAAGAGAAAATAAATACTGTATGTCATGAATGCATAATGATAATATATGACTGGAAAGAGTAATAAGATTACATTGAACCTCACCTTAGTTAAATTCAACAGCTTATTATGCCTACAATAATGAAAGATTGATTCAATTGAATTCATTTTAATTCATTTATTTTACATACAAAATATACAAAATCAAGTATATACAAATAAAAATTACAAAGTATAAAAATAAGACATTGTACAGATAAGATGATGTATCAAATGCACAATACTACAGTTTGATTTATATACCTACTAAAATTGGATGCCCATGAAAGCAGTGTGCTTGTAAAGTCGGGTCACTCAGCAAAGTATTAATCAGTGAATGATAGAATACATAATATAGTTATATGAAATACTAAACAGAAACAAAATTCTATCAATGATAATGATGTATTACATGTATTTATACGATAATAACTAATAACCGACCCACCCACCCACCATGCATGTATGTAATGAACAGTTATATGTATTAATAGCTTTCAGGAGTTGCCTATTTAACTGTTGTTTGAATAAAGATAATAAAGAAGAGTTTCTAACACCCATTGGCAAAGCATGCCAAGTTTGCAATATAAGGTTTAAATTCATCATAGAAACCAAATTTGCATACTCTGTCACAAATAGTCCTTGTAATCTATCAGTGACACCATTATTCTTGTGTAGCTTATACGTCAGTCACACTTCCCCTGTGGTGGCGTATGGCAAGCCGTTTTATTCATTTTTATTCAAACCATCTATATGTAGCTGGTACAGAAAAATATTAAAACGTCTATTTTCAACTCTTATGGCCATCATAGGGGAAATGTGACTGAGGTTCTCTAAAAAGAATCTTGCTTTCGATATTAGTGTTGCTTTTCCCCTGTAACTCTGAACCTCTGCCAGATGCACTCAGTTTTGGCTTGTTATAAAAAGCCATGTTAGTGGCGCATAAGTTTCTGGTAAATTTCTATTTTCCTATGGTATCTTTCAAAGAACAAAGCTACCAAGAAATTACATCATAATCTCTTAGAATTAACTACTAACTCATTTTCAAAGTCTGACTCCATGATGGTGGACATCAGATCAGGTGCATGCATAGATGATCATGCAACTAGCTGGCCTGGCTGCACTACCGTGCAGCCGTGAACGTACCACGCTAGCCCTACATGCTTGCGGTGTGCGGCATGCTCATTCTACATGGCAGGGCCAGTGTGATAACTTCTTGGTAGCTTTGTTCTTTATAGGACACCATAGGAAAAAAATTGGCTGGCTTGCTACCTTCCACTCCACGAACATGACTGTTTGGCATGTGTTGCCTTCATGGCTGCCGAATCTTATGCGCCACTTACACAGCCTTTTCTAACATTTCTAACGAGCCTCAGTTTCCGTGTTTGCTTGTATGTATTCAAGGAGCCCTTGATATGTACCCAGTATCCAGTGAGATTTTGTTCATGTCATTCTTTACATTTGAAATTATTTATTCCAAATATGTGTAGAAAATGTTAAGAAGGGAAATGGAACTTTAGGGTTATAATGTCTATGACAAGAATAATGACCTAAATATGTCATGCATATTCAGTAATAATTAGAATCAGTCTTGTAAAATTTTGATAGCATATGTTGTGAAGTGAAATCTATTGTGACTAGGTTCAACAATAAAACTCTAGCGAAAAAGTTTCCTGATATTTATTATTTTACAAAATCGAAAATTTTCAGAAGAATGTGATACAGTTCTACGTGTCAGTACATTTTAGGATGCAATTGACCAGAAGACCCAGCAGAAAAAAATGTTTACAAAATTAGACTTGATTTTATATGGAGAGTTCTAAAAGTTCCCTTCATCATTCAGTCTTCTGCATAACCTGAATCTGCTTAAATGTATCTCACTTATAAGTTGATACCATGTTGAATGTAGAAGTCATCCACCAGGTGAATTCAGAGGGCAAGAAGCCGTAGGAACAAAATTTGTAGGTTTCATAACACATGCAGATAATGATGCATCACCAATGTTCAAGAGACTTGTGGGTCAACCATTAATTTTTCCACAAGATATACAAAACAGCATGGGTCATGGGTGAGAATTGAAAAATTAAAGCAGGGATCAGTAACTTGAACTGTTAATAGTCAATTACGAGCCTTGCATAAAAGTGAAAAAAAATAATTTGTAACTATTAATCATATTTGTTATATTGCACCTCAGGTGATGCCATGTCATATCTCGTGGAGACCATCCTGCAGCTAACCTCTGAGGGCCAGAAGCCCCAGGAACACATCTCAGTACACCAGGACCAGGACTACCTGACTGCGATGAAGGAGAAAAGGCAACAAGATGCCCTTATCATGCAGCAGAGACAGAGGAAAAAAGCAGAGGCCAAATGCTGTCCCATTTAGTAAGACCTGGTCTATGCACTTCAGGAATAGGACTATCATGCTGGATGGTCTCTGGAACTTGTCTGCAGATCCAACATGTTGACAAAGTGGCATGGTGATTACCTACAAGTGTGTTGAAAGCAGATTCTGTAGGACATGCACCTCAGTATACATGAAGGAAGGTGGTGACAGTAGTCAAGGTGAATACTTTCGAAGGCTACAAAGGGACGACATCACATCTCTTGAATTTGATCAGGAATTAATATCTAAGATTCATCCGCCAACCGATTTAATTCTTTCAGTGAATTTGAAACCTATTATTAATGGTACCTCTGATCATTTGGTTATTCTTAATCTTAGTTATCATTCGAACTGAGAATGAGCTGAATTAATGCTACAATCACACATGTAAAACCAACTTTATTTTGACCAAAGCCATGATGACTTACCATCATTCAATTAGGAGTTGGTTTCATTGATGTGAACGTAGTGTATATCTATGCATTGGTGCTCTTATTATATTATTATTTTACTTGCACTGCCCGCTTTGCATAGATATCTTTTCACCAGAGACTTTGTCATTGTAAATTGATAATTTCTTCTTTTTTTTTCTTAAATGATGACCTCATTTTCAGATTACATGGGAACTTGTTATCTAATTACCAGGTAGATGTCTATTAAAAAAATTTCCAGCAATTGAGAAATTGATGGATGTGTTGATGGAAAGAAAAAAGTCTTACTTATTGTACATTCCAGTACTTGACGTAACATTACAAATTATGATACAACAGCATCATGTCTTTTTTTCGATGAACTTTCTGTCAACACTTGTTCAGTACTGTCATTAAAAGAATGGTTGTGAAAATATGTGAATAAATCTGTGATACGAGTACGATGAACCCATCTATGGTTTGCCACTTATAATTGCATTTAGGGGTAGTTGTATAAACTTGTGGTCAAGCATGCGTACTGCAAACAGTTATTAAAGGTAGACAATGTTTATCATGTAATTTAGGATGATATTTTTATCAATGCTAAACTTAATCATGTTCTGAAAAGTATATATATTTATATTGTATATTTTACATCTCATATAAAACCACCTTCAGGAATGTTGTTCTTTCCATATGTGATGTAAAATGAGCAGTGTTTTGAAAACATTGTCCATATTTCTTTGTATTCAGGTATTTATTGGACTTAAGTAAAATAGTGAAAAAAATTAAGAATTATACACATATATATTTTCCCATGATTAATTGTAATTGTGGTTTGTATTATAGTAACCACTTTCTAAAATTTTCAAGCCATGCAATATTCTTAAAGTATGTATTTTGTAATGTGAGGTGTACAAGTCACAATTGATGTGTACTTTAATGCTGATAAAGGATATTGACTGACACTCTTTTAGCTGAGGAGATTTAACGCAATATTTTGAAGTATATTCTCATATGTATTTGAATAAATTCACTTGTTACGAACAATACAAAATGTAGCGTGTTGTAAGATAATGAACAAAATAATTGTTCATAATGCTATTTATGAGAATTGAGGAATATATGATAATTTATTTTCTTCAAATTTTGTTCTCTTTTTTGAAGTATAGCAATTATTTTTTATTGTGCTTTTAGAGGACTTTAGTTGACTTTGAAAATTAGAATTGGAAATATAGAGTTGTATATTTGTGCTGCATAGTGTTGATTTATTTAGGATTGAGCTGCCTTCTTTGGCTTGAATAAGAACTTTGATAAGAACTTTGATAAGAACTTTAAAATCCATGGACAGGAAAACTACAAAATTTACCTTTTGTTTTGAAAGATATTGATAATCAATCTGTGTTACTTAGGTTGACATAATCACTGGTTATAAATACATGTACAGAGTGATTAAAAAAACTAAATACCCTGTTACTCTAGATTTTTTATGTAGTCTAAGGAATGTCTATTTGAAGGGAAAAGATGGTAGAAATACATATTTGGCTAATTCAGTATTTATGTAGATTTTAGATAGCACATGGGAAGTTTGAGGGGATTTTATTCATTTTTGTCTCGCCTGCATAGCAGAGCGAGACTATAGACATCGCTTTCTTGACGGCGGCGGCGTTATCAACATTGAAATCTTAACAAAGGTTAAGTTTTTGAAATGTCATCATAACTTAAAAAGATATGGACCTGGTTCATGAAACTTGGACATAAGGGTAATCAAGTATTACTGAAGATCCTGCCTGAGTTTCAGGTCACATGATCAAGGTCAAAGGTCATTTAGAGTCAATGAACTTAGACCATGGTGGGGGAATCAATATTGAAATCTTAACCAAGGTAAAATTTCTGAACTGTTGTCATAACTTAGAATGGATCTAGTTCATTAAACTTAGACATAAGGGTAATAATGTATCACTGAAGATCCTGAATGAGTTTCAGGTTACATAACCCGACTCAAAGGTCACCTATGGTCAATGAACTTAGGCCATAGTTGGGTAATTGTGGGATTGTCATAACTTTTAAATTTTATGGATCTAGTTATTGAAATTAAGTATTCCTGAACATTCTGTGAGTTTCAGGTCACATGATAGAGGTCAGAGGTCATTTAGGGTCAATGACCTTTGATAATGTTGGGGATATTTGTGGAATTGTCATAACTTTAAAGGTCAAGTCCACCCCAGAAAAATGCTGATTTGAATAAATAGAGCAAAGTGCTGAAAATTTCATCAAAATCGGATGTAAGCTAAGAAAAATATGACATTTTAAAGTATCGCTTATTTTTCACAAAACAGTGATATGCACAACTAGGTGAGTCAGTTGATGATGTCCATCACTCACTATTTCTTTTGTTTTTTTTATTGTTTGAATTATACAATATTTCATTTTTTACAGATTTGACAATAAGGACCTACTTTACTGAACCATATAGTTTTAAACAATGCTAATTCCACATGTTCAGGGAGGAATTAATCGTTGTATCACTTGACAGTGAGGAGAAAATTAGAATATTTCATATAGTATAATACAAAAGAAAAGTGAATGGATTACGTCATAGTCTCCTCATTTGCATACCAGCCAGGATGTGCATATCACTGTTTCATGAAATTAAGCGAAACTTTAAAATGTCATAACTTATTTTACATCTGATTTTGATAAAACTTTCAGTGTTATGCTTGTTGGATTTTTCTTTTCTCATTAACTTTTTGTTGGGATGGACTTGTCCTTTAACAGTTAATGGATTTTGTTCATGTAGTTCATCAAACATAGACATGAAGGTTATCAAGTACATTTTGCACACGTGTTCGGTCACTTGATTATGGTCAAAGATCATGTTGGGTCAATGGACATAATATTTCATCATAATATGAGTGTTTTCTTTTGTGGATAAGTATTTGATAGCTGTTTTTAAAGTCAGCACTGTTGCGATATTGAATCGTGTAATTCAGGCGAGACTGCCATAGGCGTTTCGCTTGTTTTTTGTAAATGTTTAATTAATTCAAGCACTTTAATGCAATCATTTACTAACGTTGGGATATTTGAATGTAGATACAATAATTCATATTCATTTTAATCAATATTGTTTATCAAGAGATGTTGCAGTTAAATGTTGAAAGATCAAGGGCCGAATTATTTTGGAGAGAAATTTTAGATGAAAAAAAAATATTGTTTTCTTTTGAAGTAAAGATCGTCAAATACTTATTGTGAATAACAAATCAGAGTACATACTGGGAACTTACCGTATATTTAATAGTCAAGGTTATAAAGAATTGATTTTTGACCAGTAACTAAAAAGGGGATGCCAATTTTGTCAAAAAATATCCTCCGAATTCCATATTCTTACATATAGTTAGAATTAGGCATTGCTTGATTGTTTTTATCATGATAGTACCGGTATATATGCAACAAACTAGAATGTTCACTTTCCCACACCCACATATTTTCAGACAATTAACATTCCAATGTTAAACAAGTAATTAAAAGATTGAACCTCTTAAAGAATAAATTGGTGATATTGTGCCTCACAATTTAACAAAACAGCCTAATTTTAGTCAAATGAGACAGCTGCATGTATCCTGACAGTAAATCTTTGTGAATTTGGGCCATCATTCCACTCTCCAGTTTGCATAAAAAGTACATTATGGTATATGTTGTAGTACAATATACTAAATCACATTTTATTTTAATCCTTTGATAGTAAATAAAGTGTATTTTGGATTGGATAGAAAATTGATCCCATAATCCGTCCTATTTTGCCCCTGGCAATCATATTGGCATTGATTATGTTTATTTGAAAGCAATAACTTTGTAAGTTGTGATATCTCTTATTACTAGAACAAACTATTTTCCATACCTAATCTTTTGATAGGTTCTTATTCATGCTTTCAGTTTTCGTCATTTTCCTTCATTTATGTTTGGTATATTTGGTTTTGGCTTTCTTTCCTTTTTAGATTTTATTTTTGCTTCTAACATTTTTGATATTCGGGGTGAAATAGGAACTTATTTCAGGGGTCTGCTTGGTATTAAAAATAAACATACCAATAGTAAGCATGGAAGATACCTCAGAAATTCTAATTATTACACAATTATTGAGTTGATAATGATTGTTTTCTATTCTGATGTCTTGAATTAGAGGAAAAGAACCAAGGTGGTTGTGATATTCATCTGTGTCAATCGATATTTCTTCCAAGGCTTAGAATGATCAGAAAATAAAATTGGATAGGTCATGGGGGTAAGGAAAAATTACTTTGTAAAATATGATTGAATTGTAACAAAAATAGTGTCTTCGAAATTGGTAATAAGGAGAGTTCAAAATCCCTAAAGGAGGACAAGATTAGGCCATGTTCTACTGGGCAACTGATATACATTGGCCCTAAACCCGGACGTCTCCATCGATTGATGGGAAGGCTATGTGGGTGAATTGATGGAGAAGGGAAGGGAAAACACCTGTTCATGTCATGAATCTGTTAAACCTCTATTCAACATGTGAAGCGTACTTTGCCACCATTTTATTCTGTGTCTCGCTGCCATCGATAACCACAAGGTACGATCGATGGAAAAGCTCTGGAGATGGTCGTTTGGCTCATAAGCTTCCTTTGTGTTGAAGGAGAATAGTAGAGTGCTACAACAGGTGTTTTGCCTTCCTGGCTTAGAAGACTACACTGAGGATTATTTCATTTTATGCATTTCAGCTATAGCAACATGGTATATAAAAAATATAAATAGCATATTTGAAATTAAAAGTATGATTCTATCAATGTAGTATCATGTCTATGTTATTAGAATATTCAAAGGTCATTTTAGGGGGTTTGATTTAGTAAGATATGTATTCTTCAGAGGTGTCTTTGATCATGTTCTCAATTTTCTCTCTTCATTTTTAGGCAAACGCCATTGGCTCATTAACTTCATTTGATGTTTGAACAGTATGTGTATCAACCTCTAAATTGAAAACAATCAACTTTGTTTTGATTGACAAATTTATGTTTGATTAATCACAGTACTTAATGCTTTAAGCAATGTATGATTTCCAATTTTCAGGGTTTATAGCGTGCATTGCAACTAATTGCTTTGATTGAAAAGTGGTTAGCTTGCATGGTAAAGCCAAAGTAAATTTCATTTCATCCTTCACAATTTTACGAAAGGAAGCAAATCATATTTTGCACATTTTTAACCTTCCAATTCTTGTGATTTTGTTCTATTCAAATACATTTATTTTCATAATGGATTTCATTTTGATTCATGTACTAGTACTTGTTTCTCCATTTCAACTATTTTTGTAATGTATATGTTTTCAAGTTCTCCTTTTGTGTGCCTTATATCAATATGTCTTTTTGATGCAATATCTGTAAATATACATCTGTTTTATTAACCGTGTATTGGTCATAAGTAATCAGAATATAATCCATAAATTACAGTTTATATTCATTAACTAGTATAGATGGAATAGGTGTATTGACATACTTATATTGTAAATTATACTGTTCAGAATGTATATAGATTATAATAAAACACAACTCTTTTTTCAGAGTCTTCTCTTCAGATAAAACTCGTATCTATGATTTCTTGGAGTGAGAAATGTTTGCAGGAAAATATCTTGTTAAATGCTAATTTTTTTTTTAAATCAAGTTGCTTTGAATTTTCCCATTGTTGCTTTTGCAACAGCCTTTGTTCTACAAAACATGGCCCTTAAAGGGGAATGAAACCTTTGGAATAAGTAGGCTTGTGTTGAAACAAAAAAATCAGAACAAAGAAAGTTTGAGAAAAATCTGACAATTAATGAGAAAGATATGAGCATTTGAATATTGCAATCACTAATGGTATGGAGATCCTCCCATTGGCAATGCGACAAAGATGTGTGATGTCACATGTGAGCAACCTTCCCTTTGATGGACTATAAATTACCCTCAAAATGTCTCTTTCTGCTTTTTCTTGTGGTGATACAAACTCTTTATCCATGATGTATTTTTTTAAATCTGTATTTCATGCCCTCCTATAGAAAGAACACATGATCTACTGATAGATTTGATAAAGAGGCAATTTAAGTGAAATATATACTGAAGTAATGGGGAGAGTTGTTCACAAGTGACATCACATTGCTGCATTGCCAATTTGAGGATCTCCATAGCATTAGTGATCGCAATATTCAAATGCTCATAACTTTCTCATTATTAATTAATTAAGTAATTACATCAAAATGAGAGTCAATGTCACTATTTCTTTTGTTTTTTTATTGTTTGAATTATACAATATTTCAATTTTTATGAATTTGATGATTAGGACCTCCTTGGCTGAAGCACTAAATGTTAAAATAATGGAATTCCACGTGTTCAGGGAGGAATTAAACTTCATTTCACATGACAATGATGAGAAAATCAAAATATTTTATATTTCAAACAATAAGAAACAAGAAATAGCGGTGAGTGACATCATCGACTCATTTGGATGTAACTGGCACGTTCACATAACTTATGTGAATTGAAGCGAAACTTTAAAATGTCATAATTTCTTATTTAACCTCCGATTTAGATGAAATTTCAGTGTTATGCTTGTTGAATTTTTGTCTTTTTATTCAAATCAAGTTTTTGTTGGGGTGGACTTGTCCTTTAACCCTTACACAAAGTATATCAACAGTTCGAATAAAATCTCTTCAACCACATTGGAAATTCAATGAACATGCTTCAAACACTTGCACTACCCCCAAAAAACTAAAACAAAATAAAATAGATAAATAATGAAATAAATACATTCATTACCTAAATTTGAAGAAAAAAAAAAGAAATCTGCGCATGATCTTCAGGAAACAACAGTGCTGCTTTGCAAGACTAATAATAAATGAATACTTGAAATGGGGATATTCAAATTCATATCTTTATTATTCATAAAAATATTAAGCAATAAGATCTGTATCTCATAAAATAAAGCTGAGTCATTGTATAAAACAAAATTGAGAAGACAGGTAAAATGACACTCCATCTTACAAATCATACACTGCATTGTAAAATGTTAACTACTTTAATGCAAATATTGTTTCATACAATATAATTGATGTTGGTTTAAGACCTCAACAATGAAAGTTTGGCACCTGCTTTTACTGCATTTCACAAACATTCAATGATTTAACAGTAGCAATAAAGAAATTGCTCTTCAGCTATCATTTTCCCAATCCATCAAATGCAATACTGTATATAAGAGATAATACGTGTACATATTTCGTGATTGAAAAGAAGGGTTTTGGAAATGACAGCAAACAGAAAATGCTCTGAAGTTCAGGAAAACCAGTCTCATATTGTCCGACTTCCAGGACAGATCTTATTCAACTCACCACTAGTGACTTTTCATAAATATGATTCAAATGAGCATTCACTCCATCAGTTTTCTAACTTTCTGCTGCACTTTGTATGTATGTTGCATAAACAATCTTATTGTTTCTACATTTGACAAAATTTTTAAACAAGTACCATCCCCAAAATATGTCAATCCACCTCTGAGATGCTGAATTTCTTATTCAAAGTCTGTAAAAAATGACACAAATGACTGTGCCTATAATGATAATAATAATGATCATGTTATGTAATTGTACTAAGTAGTCAAAATTATTACAGATTGGGTACTAAGAAATATGGTTTCAATTTTTAGCTTTAAAACCAAGTCCATCCAAAATCATTATGGGCAAGATTAATGGGATGAGACAAATAATTAGAGCACTTAAACTTTTGAAAGTCAGGCTTGACCCTATCATACAAATGGAGTTCTGAAATCTTCAAAGAAATTAATAAACCATCAAGTATGTTGATAATGTACAGTTGTGCTAAAAAGATAGTGAACCTCACTACTCCCCATGCTGAGTGTTGAATGTAGACAACAACACTTCAATGTTCAGCAAGCCCAGAGAAACAAACTTTATCAAATGAAATCACTGTTAAATAGCTAAAATATGGCAGAATTTGAATACTTTAAATATGTTAATTTCATGGTACGATTCACTAACTTTTGGGCACCACCGAGGCCTGTTTGCAAACAGTAGACTGAAAATACCTATCAGAAGAATTCAAACTTAAAATAGTCATTGTGAACAAAGAAATGACATCCCCAAATCCATCCACAAAATAACAACCAAGAATGAAGTACTTTTCAAAATGCATGTAGAAAACCCAGTCGAGAGTGTTATTTTCCTTGGATGCATAGAAACCTAACAATCCAGCCAATAAAGTTTTCTTTATTATACTCCACTTTTAATGACTGCTCACTTCCAGTCCATTCATTAGCAGGGATGCATTACATGTCATATACCACCTGCTGCATCATATAATTCTCTCACTCGTAATACATCAGTGTCTTGACTAAAAGCCACTGTCACACTTTTTTTGGAATCACGGGAATCAAGCAGAACCAGCCTAAACTGTGATTCAATTACAAATTTGGGTGATATATAGTAAGTATACAGCTTTGCAAGAATACCATTAATGTTGACCAGGGGCACCATCTCACAAAGAGATGTGAAATATTACATACAAACCCAAATGGCAATTGATTTGAATTTGTGTAATTAACAGAAATTTATTTATATAAAATACAATGTTAAGTTTGATTTGAATCTATCGTAACTCTTGACCAGGGGCCCCATGTTACAAAGTGTTAAGATTAAAATCAAATCAAACTCAAATTGCAATTGATCTGAATTTGTGTAGTTCAGAGATAGGAATTTCATATCAATTAAAATTTTGAGTTCTATTTGAATTCATCACATCTCTTTGTAAGATGGGGTCATGGCCAATCTCTTGATATTGACTGACCTTCAAGTAGATTGCTTGTCAGTTTGATAATTCATGGAATGCAATCACAACATTATAGTGACTTTATATAGAATGGCACAGATTCTACTTTGAATATACTCTCATTTCTTAGAGTCATTTGAGTTTTGATCATAGGCAAGTCAATGACACTGACCTAACAGAGCCACAACATCAGAGCTCTGTTGCATACAGGTTACTAATGTGGACAATTTGCCATCCAATATCCAATAAATGGTAACTTCCATGGAATTCTTGATTTATAATGGCTGTTGAGAACTGTTATCCCCGGGGAGCAGGGGGGGGGGAGATTACTCACGAAATGGATCGCTTTTTTGGAAGAAATCCCTAAATAAGGGGTATGGTTTTATGCTGGAAAATCCCTAAATATGGCCCCAATTTTTAGATACTGGCCTTAAACATGGGTCAATATTCTCCTCTCTGAAATGTTTAGAAAACTAAATTTTGAATAAAAATATAAGCCTAAGATATAGGCTTGTACTAAAGCTTTACAATTTAGGTGGGGATATAGTCCACTATCCATAGTGAAAATAAGTACATGTCTGTCAATTAAAAGAAAGGAAGACATTAAATCACGTATGAAAAGCAGATTAAACACAAAACAATATGTGATATATCACATAAGCATCATTGTAGCGATATTAAGAACGGGTTAAAGAAGCCATATAGTATATTTCGCGTTTGAAGAAAATTAATAAAATCTACAGAATTTTTAAGTGATGCAAAAGGCACTCCTTTTCAGCACAAAAAAAAACAATCAAAATATAGAAAGGGCTTCATGTGCAACCGGAATAAGAATGAAAGGTCCATGTATGCACTAAGGGGAGGAAAAGAATTCTTTGCAGTTGAGGTATGATTGTGGAGTGGTTAACACCATCTGGATTTTGGATAAGTGTTCCAACTTTACATGTACAAATACAGTAATAAATTGAATGATCAAAATACCTCCTTCATCTTTGTGCCAAAGAGAAATCAAATATGGTAGCTACATGTACATAGTCATGTATGGTCAGGTAGAATCTAAGCAACCATCAGACCAATGGGATGAGTATATTTGCATTAATGCAGTTCAAACTAAGGGGGCATTGCAAGACATTTGCAATCGATGACAAAATAGATTTTTGGTCCCCAAATCAATCATAAATTGTCTTGGACATTTTTGTAAATTTAAATTGTTTTGCTGGTCTGCTCTTGCAGAAAAGTTTATAAATTGAGTCAATATACGTGTAGTTCAGTGATCTGTTTGTCACAAATACACAACTGAAATTTGTAATGGGTTGCAATAAAGTTTCTTGCAACACCCTGAAGATGATCCTAAAAAAGCACCACAAAGAAGCAACACTGACAGGAGTAGCCAAGTTGGTTGCATTGAATGGTGTCAGTAGTCTTCAAGGCCACCGCACACCTTACGACTGTTCGCGATCCGATTTTGGAACAAATGGCATTTTGTTCATTTTCTGAAAATGTGAATGGAACATACCATTTTATTTGAGGTTAAAATTAATCAAAATAATATTATAACCATTTTGAAAGATTGCAAGCCTTTATTTTGGAGTAAAGGCCAAATTAGTTTCAAATCGTAGCCAATCGTACGACTGCTATGACATCACTACGACTAGATATTAAATTTGCTTTTATTCTAAGAAAGATGATAGCATAGTCACAGATTTGAACATAGGTATTCATACGATGATTTCGAACCTTACACAGTAAGATAATCCAAGTCTCAATATTAGCATCAAATTCTACTACGTTTTTTCCCAAATTCAGTCGCAGACCAATCGTAAGGTGTGCGGTCGCCTTAATAGTTACATTATTTTCAACAATACTCATTAATTTCAGAGCTGAGGCCAGTAGTTCAGAGTCACAAAGCCACTTGAAAATACTGTTCCAAACAGTTTGTATTGAGGCCGCTGAAATCTGGTCCAAGCTGGATTTGACTAACAATGCTGGCAACAGTCAATTTGATTGTATTTAGTTTATATCCTTTACTATCTACCACCAAACTTTGCTTGTTGGGCTATAAGACCTTCATTCTGTTGGACCTGGTACTCTTGAAATCTCAAAGAAACTCTCTGTGTCATCTTAAGGTACTTCTCCATGCAGTTGAATGAACAGCGTTTCTGCAATGTTGAGGTGAAAGAAAACAAAATTTTGTATATAATACATTTTTGAATTCCACTACGCATGTTTTATTAATATTCTTTTTTTTTAATGACAGTGTGTCAAAAATTTTGCCATGTACAAGCCACATAATCAGTTTCATCATGTTTTTGAATTGTGAATTGTCTTTATTTATGAGGTCTGCATTTGAACAGGCATCTCATCCTTATGATAGCTTTGCTTATTTTCCATTAAGCATTAGTAAAAATCACCAAGTTTCTATTTATTCTAAATCACTTGGCACTATGATTCATAGAATATCAATCATTTCTTTTGAATTTCGAAAGGTAGTCAGGGGCAGATCCAGCTTTTTATAAAGGGGGGGGGTTGGGGTGGTATGCGAGGGAGTGTCGAGTCCAAGCGAGCAGAGCGAGCGAGGTAGGGAAGTTTTTTTTAAATCTGTGTGTGAAAGTGTGAAGTAGGGAAATTTTTTTTAAATCTGTGTGTGAAAATGGCGTTTTCTTGCATCTAAAACACCACTATTTTTGGTATAGAGGTCGTTGCCAAATTAACCCCCATGAAAATTTGTAAAATTAAGTTGCATTTTCCTGCAATGTCAGTTAACAACAAAGATACAAAGACATTTGTTCGCCCAACCCCCCCCCTCCCCCAAAAAGAAATAATAATAATAATAAATGAAATAAATACATAGAAATAGAATAAAATAAAATTACAAGTTTAAAAAAAAGATAAGATTTAAACAATGGTCCCCGGATTTTTTTTGGGAGGGGTTGCAACCCCCCCCCCAACCCCCCTCTAGATCCGCTTCTGGTAGTACATGTATGCATGTATGCTTGATAATGTCATTGTAGATCTATATCAAACAGAATTTGCTGATAAGCATTAATTCATAGGCCTGTATTCTGAAGTTGGGTTTAATTTAAAATTTTAAATCCTGGTTTAAAATTGTGATTTAACTATGGAGAGCCAATAGTGGCATAAATCTCAAATAGTATTTCAATGCATCAGCTCATTTTTCTCTTAAACCATTCTTAACCGTTTCGGAAGAATAGATAAAATAGCTTTCTTCATCATTCACAAGTTAAGAAAGAGCACATAAGAAACACACAATGTAAGGAAAATTTTTTGGCTATCCATAATTTTAGCAGAGCTAGATCATGGTCTTAGTTAAACATGACTTAAGAATGCAAGCCATAAGATCATACATAAACATAAACTTATTTTGAGAATAGAAAATTGGACAGGGCCCAATCACACAAAAAGATATGATAGATTTGATACTAACTTAAATTGAGATATATCTAAATCAGATTGTATTTGTATAATTACAGAATTTTGATATCGAATCCAGTTTGGGTTTTTATTAAAATCTATTGAAATTCTTTGTCAGATGGGCGCCAGTCATATTATCAGGTTTGAAATTCTTTGGGATATAAAATTTAAATTTAAAGCAATTTTCAGACTAGACTATGCAAAACACAAGTTATATGAACCTCTTCTTTGATCAAAATTCTCCAAAGTTAAACAGATTTCTGTGATCCCAAAAGAATCGAAATAGGCAAAATTACTTGAATTCTTAATCTCTCAAATGAATAATACAAAAAGATCTTGAAATATATTTGGTTAAAAAGGGGCTGATGAAAACTTCAAACATGAACAGTCAACTAACCTCATTATCATGTAGCTTTCTATTAGTGAAATCATTGATGCAATCCAGGAAGCATGCTTCTGTCAGCTTGTTGTAGGAGTGGAGAAAATCCTTCAACTGTGATGTAAAGAAAAGGAAAAAGATTGCCTCAACACTTTCACCTCTATCTATAAATGTGAAAAAGGAAGTGACTTTTCTCTATTCCAGACAATTCAGTCTGTGCTTTTGTGACAAATTATCTGCCTTGTTTTCCATACTCCAAACACCTATTTCCCATCCTCTAAATTCTAAGGTTGGTGGGCATGCCTAACCACCTCTGTTTAAATGTAAATGTGTTGTTAATTTCAAAATCTGTTTAATTTCTCTACCTCTACAATGTAAAGAGATATAAGGTAACTACTATCTTGAACATGCATTTTTTTTCTAACATGATATATTGCATATAAGGTGAGAAAACATTGAATAGTATCTCAAACTCAGATTTGTCCACATTCTAATATTTGAACAGACCACAATGTAGGTGATTACTTCATTGCAATTAAAATTCATACATTAAAAGGTCAGGAATTGACTTCCTAATTTCCTTAGCTCAATGTTTTATCAACATAAATTCCATGTACTGTACCTGCTTTGCATCCATTTGAGGTTGTACTGCCATAATTTTGAAGTGTTGATTGCTACTTGGCTGCAGGGAATAGATCTCTCATAGGAAAGGATTGTATCTGCGGGTCAACTACTTGCTTCTCAATGTCAATCTTCTGCAAATTTACACATCTGCAAGGAGATGAAAAGTTGATATTTGTATAGGTACTGTAATAATGATAATAACAAACATCGAATAGAAGCATTCTGTCTTGTATGTACATCATTCATGATAACTCTGGGGGAGTAAATTCTCATATCCTGAATTATATAGTTAACATACTCTGTTCTGAAACAAATATATTCTCTTTTAAATAAAATCTCCATTGAATAGTGATATACAAAATATGAGTCAACCATGCATGCATAAATCAAAACATTGCATTTGCATAGAAAATGCAATGATATGGGTCAACTTTTGACAATGTCAAACATATTTCCTCACAAAAAAAAGCAATTAAAACAAGTTTTACTGTACATAGCAAACTTTTGGCACTCTAATCAGACCATATGCTGAAAACAATCACTGCTGAAAAGGTACGCCAATGGCCTTCCCATGGACAGCATTGTTAGTACAGATTCAAATAAACTTATAATTTCAATACAAGGCAGATCTATTTTGTAAGAGTAACACGCTTGAACATACCTGTTCAATTTATACATGATTTGGCTTTGGCTTTAATATACATGTAGTTTCTCATATGCAAAAATACTCCAAGAGTGGAAGTTCTGGGAATCATCAGCTACATTGGAAGACTATTCTAGCAAATAATATACTTCCATGGTATACTCTTCCATTATACATGACATCCGAATAGAATCTTTAGGAGATTGTGCGTGCGAAGGATAATGACAGAGGCCCTCTGTCGGAACCTCTGACTCTTGTATGCATAGATGAACGGATTGACGGCTGTACTGAGGGCCAATGTTATATTACAAGCACTAGACAGACTAAGGAATACACCAGAGTTTCCCAAGTTTGTGTTTGCTATGTAGGTAAAGTAGGCTAAACAGGTAGGTAAAAAGCACAGGATGAAGCTGCCTAGGATAAGGCCAACTGTGATGGTGGCCTTGATGTCTTTCATCAGGCGAGGTTTCCGTCGCACACCGTTCTTAAAGAGAACGGCTATCTCCAGCTGCGCCACACGACGGGTCTGCCGTCTCGCCTCTCTAAACATGACAAAGTAGAGGAAGACCATGATGAGGAGAGGAACAATGAAGCAGCATGTGAAGAGGAAGATGAAATACTCTTGAGGCAGGATGAAAAGATAGCTGCAGACTGGTAAAGGGGCATCCATTGCATTGTGCCATCCAAACTGCGGCAGTAGACCAATCAGCAACCCAAAGAACCAAGCTAGGAAGAGATAGACATTCACTCTTAATTCCGACATGATCACAAAGTACCTCAGGGGTTTGGTCACAGCTGTGTAACGATCGACAGCTATCAGAAGAAGGTGGAAAATAGAGACAGGAAAGTTTATCATGAGAAGGGTAAGACTCCAAAGGCATGTAGTGTTCTGGCTGATGTCCATGGTCGTTGAGACTATAAGACACAATGGAGCCAAGATCACGTAAAAGAGGTCCGCACATGCAAGACTCACGATATAAGTGTTTGCAGGCACTCTTAAGATGGATTCTCTCTGGTAAGTGAAGATGATTAACATGTTTCCAATGGCATTGATAACAATAATGATGGCAATGACTACATAGATGGCCACTTCCGACATCCTAAAGATTTCAGCTTGCAAGACACACGAACTGAAAACTGTCAAGGAATCTTTCCATGACCAGCAGCAAAAGGTAATACATGACGAATGCCTTTTTAACCAATGTCCAGTGCCTGCTGCAGCTAACAAAATCAGAGCAAAAATATCATCCAAATGGTCTCCCTCAGAGGCTCAGAAGCGATATCTGCATCATGTATCTGTGTGTTACCATAGTAACATGAAGAACTTCCTATTCATGACGCATTGTACCTTCAGGAGCAGGTGTTTTGCACCTTCCAGGCCATTCGTGCTTTATCACCTCTCCTTTGTATTTACAAATAAAGTTGTTTCCATCACCCTGGAAATGATCGCCGCCTGATGAGGGCTACCTAAAATATGATCGACAGCACTGACTCTGCATCAACAATGGTGGCGGTATAGTCTTTGAGATCAAATGTGTTTTAACCATTTCATTATTTTTTATCCACCAATCATTGGGTCAAGGCTTTGTTGGTTCATTCATCAGGCAGTACATTCTTCAGCATCCATAGTGATTGTTGCCATGTGTTGATGATGACGGAATGAATTAATATCACAGACAGAATCCTAAGTGCACTTTATCAGAGCATTGAAAAAAGAGATCCAAATCAAACCTATATTGTGGTAAGTGGGTAAAAGTTTAACAAAATTCTCTTCAAACTGAAAACAAGAGTAGACATAAGGTAGGCCTACATATAAACGAGCTGGTGCAGAATAATTTCCAGAGACAGTTGAGTAAAGCAGAAACATAATTTTTGTCCTCATTTAAAACTACATTCTCATTCAAATCCTCCACAACTTTTTTAAAGGGATGCTCCAGGCTGAAGATATTTATATTTCAATAATAGAGTAAAATTCAAAGAGCAAAATAATCAAAATTTGATTAAAATCGGGCAACAAATAACAGAGTTATAAAATTAAAAAATTTGCATTATTCCGATGAAACAGTTCTAGGCATATCTTCATGAATATTCATTAGGTAGGCTGATGATGTCATATCCCCACTCGTTTTTTATTAATTGTAAGAAATTAGGTTTATTCAAAATTTTTATACCAAGAACTAAAACAATTGGATTGACAACTGATTACGTGCATTATATATTCATAATGGACACAAAATCTCTCTTTAAAAAAATGAATAGAATTTTGTAGCTGCAATTAACTTTTCGCATGTATAAAAAACAGCCTAACACTTCTGTAAACTTGAAATGAAATCTAATCTAAAAAACTGAGAAAAGCCACAAAAATGAATTACACTTTATATTACTAATCATTATTGCTTGTATCTTAATTTATTTTTTATTACTTAATTCATTGAAATAAATGTAGCTTTATCAAAATTTTTATTCATAATTTTCAAACTTATTTTTGTTTGTATGTAAAAACAAGGAAGCTCTTCATAATATAGAAATAGTGAGGTGAGAGACAACTCTGTAGCGGATATTTATAGTGACTGTCTTGTCTTTGACTCATCCCCCCCCCTCCACTATTTAGTACATCATCACAGATTTATGCCAATGCTCTGAAAATTGTTTTTTATGATGGTACATTCGGTAAATATTGTAGTCCACATACAGTGAAAAACGAGCAAAAAATGATCAAAACGATCAACTATTGTTTTCAGTTAATGTTTGCAACAGCATGAGAGTCTTTGAACTACAAAATTGACTAGAGTGTTTCATCATGAAACAATTTTCAGAGTCAATAAAGAAGTAAATATTCTTCATTTTCTTGATAGTTTCAATAAACTTAATACAAAGTAATACAAAAATAATACTGTGAAATTTTAGCAACTTTTGTTGAAGTTTTTTTCCTAATAAAACAATATTTCAGACTCAAGAAAGAGGTGAATATTCTTATTTTCTTCATTGTTTGCAACTAATCAAAACAATTTGAAGGAAATATAGAAAATAAAAGGCCATTTCACAGATTTAACAATAAAAAAAATGAAATTTTAGCAATTTTTGCTGAATCATGTGTAAAGTGAATGGGTGTGCAGACATGGGGCACCATCTTTCTGTTCAATCTGGAAATGACTAAGTTGGCCAATGTTTTTCCAAGAAAATCATATATTTATCTCAAATTTCTGTGAGATATTTGGCACACTTACCCATAAAAGTATAAGTACCATTATTAACTGATTTTTGTGTGTGTGAAATGAAAAATCGTGATTAATCTTAGGTTAAATTGTTATGTGCTTTTAACAGTGCACAGACATAGGGCGGGGGGGCTTCATACTACCAAATAGAGAAAATGAGAATGAACAAACAGGCTAAAGAAAATTGTGCAACATCATTGACATCCCCTTTCACACTTTTATACAAATTTATGAGACAAGTCTATTTTACATGTATGCTTCTCAGCCAATCAAAATCAAAGAAAGTTGTTAGATCTGACAACTTTTTTGACAAAAATGTTGAGGAAAGCCTCCTTACCTTCTAGAATGAAAGGTTGCCTGCTTAAATTAGAAAAAAAGCGGTGAAGTACACTCTGTCTCTTTGGGATCAAAACTTAACATGTTACATCACATACTCTTAACTGTCAATCCCTTAAATTATGTACTTTTCTTTCTCTTTTTTTGTTACTTCTTTCACTGCAGCTGTCTATAGAGCGGATTTGGCATATTATAAATCCAATCTATTAATCATAATAATTATTATACAGTAGCAGTCAAAACTGTTAGAACACCTAGCACATTTAAATCATTTTAGTTGTTTTCATTCAGTTGACCATTTCATTTGAGTTAATAATTGGAATGTCTCTAAAAGTCTATGCTTTAAAAACAAGTAATTCAACATAACCCAGGAGATTAGATTTTCTAAAACATGGCAGGTATTTGGGGGCATTGTACAATGAATAAGTCTGCAAAGATTTACAGTATATATCTAAAACACTTTTGAGTTGTCACCTTGTATGTAATTGCAATTTCATATTTAACTGCATTTGGTACATGTTCAATACATGGTCTATGCAGAATTTGAACATCAATAGCACAACCATTTTTTATAGCTACAATGTACTCATTACCTGATAATTTTTTTCTATAAATTTTGTATCGAATGATGCCTAAGACCCTATGCTACTGTAAAAAGTCATGAAAGCTTTAGACACACAAATATTGTTATCAAAACTAATTTCAGCAACTGCACATGGGTTTAGAATCCCTTGGAGTTTATGTGGCATGCGTTGTCCTAATAATTTGGACCGCTACTGACTGTATTTCAAGAAACGGTGATATAATCCTTAAGTCAAATTTCATTCACATGAGCTTTGTTTTCCCTATCAAAAGTGAGATTTAAACAGTAATAAAAGGGTGAAGCAGCTGCAGCTTACCCTTTTCCTCAAAGATGCTGTAGTTAAATCGTGAGAAGTATGGGAGACTTATGGGTTGGTACCAGCTCTCCCTTTGAATAATTTTCTAAAGACCATCAAGACAAAGGAGGCAAATAAAAGCAAAGAAATTTGCTGGGTTTGAATCAACAAACTTAGTTGAAAGGCAAGTCCAAAACCATAACTCTTTTGCAGTTTACAATTTCAATACCGGTATACTGATCCATATCTCTTTATTTGTGCAAACAACGGTGGACGTGAACCATCTTCCAGCCACCATATGTAGCAAGTTCTCAAGGCAGTCGCAAACTTCAAGGCAGCTGTCAAACAGTCTGCTGTGCAAACCCTTGGCTCAAGTAAAGGGTCTGAATTGCAGCCTACACATGCCTTGTGTAATGAATGAATGAAACAGCTAGTTTTGTATGTGCTAGTCTTTGCGTGGAGACACACTTGTTGATCAAAGTTTCAATCAGGGCCTGTGCCTGCAGACTAGCTGTCGAAGGCTATCTTCACCAGTACAGCTAATCTTAATAGCCCCATCTCCCACCCGATATACATGTACCAGAAGTCCCTAACAGTCCTGCACTGTACACTTGCAGATCCAGACTTCTGTCTGTGTAGCGTGTATGCTTGTTCACTGCAACCATCCTGCCTGTGGAGAATCTCCATGTAAATGACGGTCACTCAATTGATGTACTTAGACTATCAAAAGCATGAAGGCTTTCGATAGTGTCCCCCACCAGCGTCTGATCTCCAAATTGAAAGCATACGGTATTGGTGGCCAACTGTTAAACTGGATCGGGGCCTATATATCTGGTACATGTAGATCTCAGAAAGTATCTGTAAATGGAAAACTTCCACTTCGCTTCCAGTTACTAGCAGAATTCCGCAAGGTGGTATTCTTACACCCACATTATTCATGTTTCATAAATGACCTACCTTAATCTGTCAAGTCCAATATGAAGTTATTTGCCAATGACACAAGGATGTATAGAATAGTGGACTCACAAAGTGATGCAAATCATCTTATTTTTAAGATGACATAAATGCTGTGAGGGATTAAGTTCAACAACTCAAAATGCAAGGTTGTACATTATGGTCGTAGGAATAAAAACTTTCAATATCAGATGCCCACCGAAGAGGGAATATGTGAAGTCAAACCAGAGAGATTTAGGAGTCGTGTTCAACAAATCCCTCTCCTTCAGTGAACATGTTGCTGACATTGCAAAAGAGCCAATACCAAGCTTGGCATAATTAAGAGTGTCAGAGTGCCCCTGAAATATTTTTACTACTTTTTCCTCTACCCTGAATTCCCATGATCCATTTGAAAGGAGCTGCACTTGATCTTTGTTATGCAAATCAACTCGACCACCAGCATGCTAAGTACTCTAGGTTGACTGCACAACTTGTATATGTCATGCAGGTAGAGGGGTTTGAAGCTATGTTGGGCATATTGTGCTGGAGAGGTCTCCACAGAAAGCAGGGACCATTTTGATTTATGCAGAGGAAGTTTTTGTTGTAAAGTATCAACTGGCAGTTTTATTTTATATTCATCTTCCAAGAAATCAAGTGAAAGTCTTTGATATTTCTATGCTTGTATTAATTCGGAAAATCAAACTTCTCGTAGCCGTGGTATGTTAAAAGGTGACAGATTAATGCTCATGAGAATTTGTATTTATGTTTGGTTTTACTCTAATGTTTAGCCTGTTCTATCATAAGGAAGTTCGCTGTAAACAAACAAACAAATCAACGCCTGGAAGAACCCTTCAGTGTCATCCATTCTTTAGGAGCGATATGATTTTTTGTGGACAAACTGGTGTATTTCACCTGTTGCTACATGTATATGACCCCAACCTGAGTGAGGGGGATACTTTACAAGTGCTCCATGTTTCAACGGATCACAGGTACATCAACCAGCATAAAACGATAGGATTAAGATCCATCCTTGTCAACGAGGGACATGCTCGGTACGATGAAGTAGGTCTAGTTGACTGGCCGGGTAAGCAGTTGAATACCATGAACTTACATGTACACCTGAACTTGAATCAGTGAGCATTGCTCTTCTTCCCTTTGAACTGGACATTACATAAATCCTTTCCTACTTGGAATAGATTTTTATACCATACCGGCCCAGTAGTTATTGTGAGATGTTTTAACTTTGTATTACAATCAGAACAAATTGCAAACCCAAATCTGTGTAGTAACCTTATGCCCGTATATATATGGCGACGAGGGTTTACCTTGAACAGTCCTTCTTAGGATCCGCGTCTGGTAATATCCTCGAAGTATACGAAGCTGCTGATGATGACCGATCTGCGGGCGATGGCTACCACTAGATGTCCATTGACTCGATCGACGTGCTCATTACTGACTGTACTCTTACTGACTGGAACAAACAACTGACTTGGAAAACTAACTGGAAAACTCTCGGGAAAACTCATTAATCGGAGATCGGGGTATTTATATGCTTATGTCGTGGTCGCACGCATGGTCCGTCACGGCACTATTGAGGTCACGACCTAACGTACCATGCGTGCGCCCACGATCCAGCCACGATCTCCATATTCCTCCCAACCATAAAAAAACAAGGGAAGATTAAAAGATTAAAAGGGGAATTAAACATATCACCTTGGCTTTGTCTTGGCCTGTTGCAAATTAATGATGCCAATAAAGATCCCCGATCAACAAAACACACACCAAATTTAATTTAAAAAGGTATAAAATATGACATTACTAAAAACGGTGTCATCCATCAAAACCTCTAATTCTATTTGGCGTGTACATGTGTCCACCTGAATAAATCATTGACTGACGAAAACATATTAGGTATCGGTCAGTATATGAGTAAAGTATATATATGCCCTAGTACAAGTAGATATTCCATAATTATAATCATAATCTCATAATAGTTGCAGATGTACAGTATATGAAAGCCTACAATGTTATCCGGGATTACCCAATGAGGTTCAGCAACGGTTATATAAATGAAAATTACATTTTCCAAAAGTCACTGTTTAGGGTCTATTCTAATTCTGTCATATTGATATTTGTTTAGAAAGTTTTTTATGTCAGATTAACACAATTTCATGTAAACCTCTCCAATATGATTCCAACTTATCGCAATATATGTTTGGGAATACCCAGAAGGGCAATAAGACGTAATGGTGAACCTCATAGGGTAAACCTACGCAAAAAATGACAATTATTGTAAATATAGGACTTTTATTATATACATGCATATTCAGCAAATCAAACCAAGCAGGTTTGTATTAAAAAGATAGAAACCAGTAGGGGTTGCACTTGAGCAGACGACCCAAAACCTCTTGGAATCAAACGTGCTGTACGTCAGACTGGATTTCGCAACATGGTTTATGAATACTAGAATATGTATATAAATTGTCGGCAAACCTTAAGTCCCAGCATTCTTTATTGTAAAAAGAGGCGGGACAATCTGTTGTTTCTGCAAATGCACATCGTTCATAATATCATTTAAACAATGTGTTGTGACTGTTGAAGGTCAAAGTATGACGGGTTGATAAAAGGATGAATGTCCATATCCAAGTAAAAAGATTATATTGCTGACAATATCGTTGCCACAACAAACGGCAAGTCCTTGTTTACAAACTCAGCATATTACTGCATATTTCTTTATAAAGTGAGTTAGGGATCTCATTGCAAACATTTCAAATGTTTCCTATGAATTACATTAATTACAAAGAGGCATCTGTGTATATAAGAATCTTGAAATGTGTACTATGAATTACATTAATTATAGAGAGCCATGAATATGTAAGGTAAATTGATATTTCAATCATAAGAACCTTCCCCGTAAACTGTATTCTGGTATTTGTGGCATGAGAGAAGTTTTATTAAATATGTATGTACCAGAATTTGACAAGACTTCAAATATATGAATGTAATTAGAAGTGGGCAATAAATGGGTGATTTTTTGTTTTACTGTGGGAACAGTTTTTTTGTGTTCCTTTTACCTTATCTCAACATGAAATGACAATATTTTTTGTCTGGGGTCCGAGAAAAAAGTGTGCCGGGCCAAAATCCAAAATGGCCGCCAAAACCCCCCAAAATCACATATATTATGTCCAACTTGTGAATTTGAGTACACAATAACATTAATACTTGAAATGCTTATAGTTCATGCAACGCGCGTCGCGTAAATAAGCTTACAAACCTGAAACTCAGATAAGTAAATTTTGGGCAATCAAATTTGGACAAACGCACGCAATTTGGGCGCTATATAGGTGTACTCATGCATACGATAACAATCTGAAAATATTTACAAAGACAAATATTTTAAATGTAATAATAAGCAATCGGGATGCTGAATAATTTCAGGATCCCATTTGTACAAGTGCACAACCCAAAATATCAATGTGTAAACAAAGTTACAATTGATAATTTATTCATTCACAGATAATAAGTGAAGGCATGAACGTACAGTAACCACTTATTGAAAGCCCGTACACCCTCGTACATTAAGGGTACGAATTTTGATATATATATTTACAAGTTACACAGATATAGACAATGAGCTCTTGCTTGTCAAAGACAACAATAATAAACTGAACTAAACAAATTCAAGGAGCACACTTGGCTTTGTGTCAGGCGTCTTTTCGCCGAATAAATCGTAAATATTAAACACTTAGTCTACTTGACTGCATAACAGTATAACAAATGAATACTTTTATTGAACAAACAAACACTTTTATTGTTGCCGAGATACCTAAGCAGTGCAGCAATAAAACTTGTCAATTTGTCATATATCACTTTCAGAATTTATTCACAAAAAAGATCCTGAAATTTAAAATACAAAACAAGTATTCACTGCCAGAAATCCTGATAATTTCTATACTTGGTTAACTTCAATAAAAATACCTAATTTTAAATATCAATTGGAGTGGGGGAGTGAGAGCTATGGAGCCAATTGTGATCCCAATAAGAAGGTAAATAATTAATTCTTAACACTTGCTAGACTCCGTGAAATTATAAAAGGCGATCATCCATAAAACTATGGAACATAACGTCTTACGATATTAAAAGTGTCACCGCATGAATTGACTATAATGGAAATTGAGCTAAGTCCAAACTGAAAATTAATTAAGAAATACGCTATTATGCCCTAATAATTCAGTGGACAAATCCAAATTCCAACTTGTAATTACTCAGTTATGGTTATGATTACTATACTATTTCCAACTTGCTATTGTGAGTTGGAGCCCACAGCTATCAATGTAGAGAGGCAAGTATGAAATTGAATTAATTCACGATCAAGTTTAAACATTGAAGCAATGCCTAATTAATATCAAACAGATCCCTAACAAATAACCTACTAAAACAATGCTGAATAATAATTTTGATTAGGGAAAAGTTTAATATATTTGGCTCAGAGTCTGCGAATTAATCAAGTCCAGCTAGAGTGAAATGCCCAACCTTACAATCCGGGGCAAATCAAACTAAATTAAAACAAGTCAATTAACCTTTTAGTCGACCTGTTCAAATATTCAAATCATACCTATTCAAATCCTTTCTAAATAATAGATAGCTTTGACTCACTTCACTCCCCTCCTTTTCTTTTTTTTTTTTAAATGGTAGAGAGACGCGCGTATAACTATGAGTATAGATAAATACCAACTCCTGATAACGAGCTATATATTTCCTAAAACTACGAACGTGCGAACAATAATCAAATATAATTGGGATTTACAAATGTTAAGCTTGCAATGATGGACTTGACTAAAAATGACAAGGCAATTGATTATTGATAATAGAGGATATAATCGCGGGCGGTAAATTATAGTTTCCAATAAATCCTGTCTTGTAAATCTCGAGAACAAAGGACGACGCAGTTATAACAGCGTTCGCCAAATAATTCCCTCTGTTTTGGAATCACAGCAAAATAATTAGAAACTATCAAACGTGAGAATCCCGTCTTATTTATTTGTAAGAGAGCAACACCGTTGTAGTCAACCCGCTTTTCAAACTGTAACAAAAATCTCGGGCGAATCAGTTACTGAAATCAGAAAAGTGATGCGTACGGGATGGGAATAAAAATAAATGTAAAAGATCATCTATTTGCACGGCAATATTTTTTGGTAGCCGGACAGCACAAAACAAATCCTTCACAATATAAAAAGATCCGAGATCCGAACTTCCTACTCCTTAGATTGGCAACGGTAAACGGCGCCAAAAACAAATATATGTACCATACAAACTCGCTTTCGCCCGGGAACTAATTCATAAAAATTAAAGACAGCAATACAACTTCTGCAATATCCGCGCGAATTTATTATCTGTCAAGATATATTTAGCTTGCAATCAAATCCTATATCGCCAGTCAGTTTAAGAGAAAAATACACGTTAGGTAAAAGCAAATAATCCTTCACCGAGAGTCTATAAAATCACCAACAGCAAAGGTCAGCTATTGAATTAGTTTTACTGCAGTTCTAAAATTCATTCAATTAAATCCTAACTACTATTTTAATCAAACCCTAACTATTCAAGAATAAAGGTCAGGGAAAATGGGGGTGGGTAAATTTATCTACCGCAATCAGACAATTAGGCAATAATCGGGCAAGGCATGCGCTCCCAACTAACGAACAATAGACGCGGGGAGCAGCGGACAAAAGAAAATATGCATGGATTGTTAAACTCCACGCGCCTTACGTGGCGTCCCGACACACCCAGATTTTGGTTCAAGGGAATTGTGTAAGGGTAAAACAGTGCACAAAACGGCAAATGAAAACCCTAAAACACAAATCTTTTTGGTATAGTTGTGTAAAAAGATAAAACGTTTACGGAGGCGGCGGGTCCTAACAAAAATGACATATGTGTAATCTACGATTACCTTATAAACCTACGATTCCTTCCTCTCCTTTCCTTTTTTGGAAGTGATGTATAAATCTACGTTTAGGAAAGCTATTTTAAGCGCTGAATTACTTTTATAAAATTATTAAACCAGCGCAGGTTCGAATTTAGACGTAGCGCCAATTTGTAGTAACCTTCTGCCCGTATATATATGGCGACGAGGGTTTACCTTGAACAGTCCTTCTTAGGATCCGCGTCTGGTAATGTCCTCGAAGTATACGAAGCTGCTGATGATGACCGATCTGCGGGCGATGGCTACCACTAGATGTCCATTGACTCGATCGACGTGCTCATTACTGACTGTGCTCTTACTGACTGACTGACTGGAACAAACAACTGACTTGGAAAACTAACTGGAAAACTCTCGGGAAAACTCTGACTCATTACTCGGAGATCGGGGTATTTATATGCTTATGTCGTGGTCGCACGCATGGTCCGTCACGGCACTATTGAGGTCACGACCTAACGTACCATGCGTGCGCCCACGATCTCCATATCTGTCACAGATTACCCTTGGAGATTGTATGTTTCAGTACCACTTTACACTTGGTTATAAAATCATTTCATGTCTTGTAACTGATTAAATTCTGCATGCTAACGATAGAGATGATTGTATTGAAAACCTTGAAAAATAGATAATAAATGATTATTTTGAGTGCAAGTTTTTACCTGACAAAGAGATATTTCACAGCTCTAAATGAGAAGGGCTGGCTCAAACTCTACAAAGCTATTGTACGTCCTACCCTAGAATATTGTAATCATGCTTGGGCTCCAGTCTTAAAAAAAGATAAAGATCAACTAGAAAAGATACAACAAAGAGCGACGAGGCTACTTCCCAACATTCGTTATTTAGACTACCCTGAAAGGTTGAGAATTTTGGGACTCCCTACTCTTTCATACAGTAGGTAAAGAGCAGAATAATCAAAACCTTCAAAATCACAAGAGATATTGATTGGATAGATCTGAGTAGCCCGTTTCATCTTGATGATAATAAAAGAATGAGGGGTCATGGTATGAAATCTAGGAAATACAGATGTAGATTACAGACATGGCAATATGCTTTTAATATTTTTGACAGAACAAAATCTGCATATTTTCCCCAATAAATTGGAATATCTGTTAATATCTAGACAATGAGTTGATTGAAGCACCATTATTTTTCTTATTTCACAAGCTTTCCAATGATGTAAAATTTGTTGAGATTCCTTCAAGATTTCAAAAAGTCTCCAAACTCCCTACCTAGTCCTAGGGGTCTCCTGTAGCTGTCCCAGGCCCAAGGCTCAAATAAGTCCATACCAGCGTCGGAGCTGACGCAAGCTGGAGTAGGAAATATTCATTTAGCCAGTAAAAAATTATTTCAAGCATCGCGATTGGCCAATACGTGTCACATGACATCCAACTTTTTTGGTGCACTGCACGGCAGTGCAAAAGGTGCGCAAAGAAAATTGAAATAGCACGCTCAAGCAAACCACTGCCAGTGCGGTAGAAGTCCAGCAAAACTTGGACCAAAAGCTTCAGTCTCTGTTAATGTTGGTTGTTCAACTGAACTACATTGGTTCTTCTCATCAAATATAGAGACCAAAGTTCTAGCGCTATCTATACAGGGGACTCAATGGCCATTTGTTTATGTACTTAAGTTCGGATGAAACGGGGGAATGAAGTTGCGCGACAGCCAAAGACTTAGTCACTGTTTTTCCCATTTTAAGTTTATTTTTTCCCCGTTTTGGTGCATTTCAGGCCAAAACGGAATACACGTAGATCTAGAAATCTCTATTTCGGTTCAATTCTTTTTCAATATTGTTATGAAATGAAGACAAAAATCAATGTGCCCCGCTGCATTGGGGGGATTTTGCATTGTTCACCCCCTAAGGGCCTAATATTGGCTGCACGATAGCAAGCCATTTGTGTACAATATAAAAAATGTTGAAAAACTCCTCGAAACAGACAGTAGAGGTGCACGGCCAATATTGGAGACTGTCTCCCATGAGAGAGAGATTATCTCCAATATCAGAGACTTTCATAAAGAATTTTGGTATCCAATTCCAGAGACAGTCTCCAGTTTTGGAGACCAATTTTCTTTGTTTACATTTGCTTAAAATAAAAAGGATTAGGCCTACCTTGGCGGGAAATGAAAATGTGATAAGCAGATTCCTGATGAAATATTACCCCTTTTCACCGTCTACTTTAAAAATTCACCGTCTACTTTTGTTTTTAGATTTGTGTGCTGTCGTCAAGCGAAAGACAAAGAAATCAAGATGGCGACGTAAACACGGAAGTAAGCTCTTTCCATCTTCTCAAAACAAATCTCTCGTTTTTTTAATGAATTCTTCTTTAAAAATGAAATCAATATCGCAGAAATGTTGGAAATGAAGTTGGACCCCATGTACATGTTTTAGGGCTAGATCTTTTAGAGGGAAAGTAGAATTCTCGGGGGCGAAAGTTTCTGGTCTTGTACCCGTATGTGTGGAAATATAGGTAGGGCTCCCAGGCGTTAGTGGGGAGTGACCATACGTACAGTATATAACTTTCACTCCCCAAAACGCCCCAGGCTACCTCTACTGACACTGGACTGTCACTGACAGACGGCTGCCAGCACTTGTTCACTGCTACCACCCTGCCTGTGGGGAATCTAGAGGTAGGACTATGGTATGCCAATGTTGTACAGAGCACACACTTTAAAAAATCATTAAAATATCACTTTTGTGACCAAAATTACTTATTTCCATACAGTTGCAATTTATTTTTCATTAGTAACTTGGGAATAATTTTTTCATTCACCAGAGCGCTCAAAAACTTGAATTTTGGGCATATATTTGTGTACGCCCTCTATTGGTGGAAAGTAATATGGCAAGAAAATTTTCATTTTTTTATCTCTATTTTTAATTAAGAAAAAAATGATTTAAAGAATCAAATTTAAATAAGAGCCAAGTTGTATGAATAATAGATGTAATGGAAACTGTCAGTGTAAAAAAATCAAGCATTTGCCCAAAAGAAAAAGAGAAAATAAGCCAAACATTGCCACCCTTATTTTGCCACACATGGATTATAACTGAGAACAAGGTTATATACACTCATTCAATGAACAAGGTTATAATATAACCTTGTTCTCAGTTATATCTCCATGTGTGACAAAATAAGGGTGGCAATGTTTGGCTTATTTTCTCTTTTTCTTTGGGGCAAATGCTTGATTTTTTTACACTGACAGTTTCCATTAGACCTGTTAATTCATACTGCTTGGCTCTTATTTAAATTTGATTCTTTATATCATTTTTTCTTAATTAAAAATAGAGATCAAAAAATGAAAATTTTCTTGCCATATTACTTTCCACCAATAGAGGGCGTACACAAAAATATGCCCAAAATTCAAGTTTTTGAGCGCTCTGGTGAATACAAAAATTATTCCCACATTGCTAATGATAAATAAATTAAAAATGTATGAAAATGAGTAATTTTGGTCACAAAAGTGATATTTTAATGACTTTTTAGAGTGTGTGCTCTATACAGCATTGGCATACCATAGTCCTACCTTTAGATTCTCCACAGGCCAGATGGTAGCAGTGAACAAGTGGTTATATATGGTATTATATTTATAAGATAACCTTGTTCATTGAATGAGTGGCTGCCAGCTGTCTAAACAAAACTGAACTGTAACTTTTTAAGAATTTGTGTGTTGCCATTTCATGACATAAAACAAATAATGCACTTGCTCTGTCGTGCGTAAAAGTATAAAATGCAGAGAAAGCTCGGTTTCTCGACTTCATATGGTGCACACTGTCACGACACTAGTCTAGGCACTCGCCGAGCAGCTCGCTCGTGCAGTGCATGCGGCACCTACGGTACGCCGGTACCGTACCGGTACTCTGTCGGCTGCATGCATATTTTGTATAGTGCCAATTATATTATTAAAAAATCAATCTAAACGTGTCATTAAATATTAGGAGTATAAATTTGTCAACAGATATAATAACAAAGAAAAAAAGAGTATATTCTTACCTCGTCCTCGTTTAATTTGTTTTGGACGGTACTGGACGCGCCTGGACAGTTTACTGGAATCATGTGTGTTGCTGCCCTCTATATAGCTCTCGACATCTCTCTAGCTCTAGCTAGCTCTAGCTCTAGATCATAGAGATGTATATATCTCTATTAGTCAGGCAGCATATGTCATTTACTTCGACAAATTGGCTAAGTCTGATTTTTCACTTTTATGTGATTGGTGACATCACAAGGAACAACTTCCAACTTGGTGGCAAATTTTTAATGGTCATCTTGACCATGTTGGGGGTCAAAATAAGGTCAATGGGGGTCATTTTTTTTAAATTGCCCCAATTCTCTCAAATGACACATCAAATTGTTTGTCTTGTTATACTGAACAAAAAAGTGTACACAATTATATACTCTTGACCTCCCGTTAAAAAGTTATGACCAGAAATGTCAAAGGTCAACGAACTTTTGTTAAATGGCAAATTACACCGAAGGTCTTAAGAAAGTTCATTTATTCCTTGTTTTTATGCATGTGTGTACTTTTTTATTTTCGATTTTGATAAGTCCATCGTCAGAAGTCCTTATCCAGAAGATATAAAGGGTCAAGACAAGGTCAGGGAAAGGTCAAAAGGTCAACAAACTTTCATTGGAGGCCAAAAATACACGTCTAATAGCGGTTAGAAGTTTAGAAATCTTATTTTTCGTGGGTTCTTTATTTTGAGTCTATATCTCAGAAGATATTTTATATATAAAGGGGTCAAATATGCTTATTTAGGAACAAGATAGATCAACAGAGATAGACGTCGAATACATTCAGTGTGGTATGGTACTGCAGGAATACTTTGAAACCACTTGACAAACCCTATAATGCCCTTAAAAGTCGTATCATCTTCATGATGTACTTATAAATGCAACCAGCTCTTTCCGAGTTTCTTGATTTTCTTGATTTAGGAATTCAATTCAAGTTCAATTCATTGTCAATTTACTAGTCTTTGATATGTAAAGATACATTTAGTCCGTTTGCTTTGTACATAATATTTTAATCAACAGAAAGTATTGTAATGTATTGGGGTATATAATTATGTGCACTACATGTATGTTAACAGACACATCGCTTGATCAGTGCTCCCAGCTCCTAAAAATAAAGATGCCTAACATCTTATTTGGATTAACTTACGAATAAGATGAGGTAAGGAATGAGGATGATATGATAAGTTGGACTCAAATTGCTATTAATTCTAATGTGTGACTGTTATTTATTTCTGACAAAGAGGCAACATCGTTCATGCATGCTCATTGTAGTCAGTCATTGGTGTCCATCATGCTGATGTGATATGTTCTGACCATTACTCGATCTCTGGAGCCAACGACTACACATTCCTGATTATGTGCTGACATTAACACGGCTTGTACTATTTTATCAAGTGTGTTTTTCCAGAGCATACAACGTGAAACTAAATTTAATACCAGATGCAGTTTTTGTTTTTGTTCTTTTGTCGTTCTTGTTTTTTCCTACTTGCTGAATTACCTGGATGTTACTTAAAAGAATAATTATATAATTGAAGTAAACCACGGCCATACCGCAGCGGGAAGGGGGGGGGGGACAGCTGCCCCCAGAAATTGTGAAGACTTGCATTTTTACAAAAAATAAATATAATTGACCAAAAGTATGCACGAAATCCTTATAAATTTTCACTTTACAAAATGCAAAAGGGCCCAATGATAAGCTTAGAACAGCACATGAACCATAAATGTGTAGTCCTTCTCGACTCCAGAGATCGAGTAATGGTCAGAATATATATCACATCAGCACAATGGACATCCATGATTACAATGAGCATGCCTACACGATGTTGCTTCTTTGTCAGAAATAATATAACCGTCATACATTAGAATTAATTGAGGAGCAATTGGAGCCCAACTTATCACCCTCAATCGTAACCTCATTATCTTATTTGCAAGATAATCCAAATGAAAATATTAGGCATCTTTCTTAGAAGCTGGGAGCACTGATCAATCGATGTGTTTATTCTGTTAACATAGTATTATACTTGTACCCCAATACATTACAATAATTTCTGGTAATTAAGATATTCTGACAAAGCAAATGAAGGAAATACTTCTTTACATATCAAAGATGAGTAAATTGAAAATGAACTGAACTTGAATTGAATTCCTAAATAAAAAAAAACTCCCTGGTTGCACTGATCACATCTTGAAGATGATAAGATTTTAAGGGCGTAAGGGTTTGTCAAGTCTTTTCAAGGTATTCTCACAATACCACACTGAATGCATACGACGTCTATCTCTGTTTATCTATTTTTTTTCCTAAATAAGCACATTTGACCCCTTCATATATAAAATGTCTTCTTAGATATAGACTCAAAATAAAGAACCCACAAAAAATAAGACTTCTAAACTTCTAACCTCTATTAGACGTGTATTCTGGCTTCCAATCAAGGTTTGTTGACCTTTTGACCTTTCCCTGACCTTGTCTTGACCCTTTATATCTTCTGGATAAGGACTTCTGACGATGGACTTATCAAAATCGAAAATAAAAAAAAATTACACATGCATAAAAACACGGAAAAAATGAGCTTTCTTAACACCTTCAGTGTAATTTGCCATTTAACGAAAGTTCGTTGACCTTTGACATTTCCGGTCATAACTTTTAAACGGGGGGTCAAGAGTATATGGTTGTGTACACTTTTTTGTTCAGTATAAGAAGACAAACAATTTGATGGGTCATTTGACAGAATTGGGGCAATATAAAAAATTGACCCCTATTGACCTTATTTTGACCCCTAACATGGTCAAGATGACCATTAGAAATTTGTCACCAAGTTGAAAGTTGTTCCTTGTGATGTAACTAATCACATAAAAGTGAAAAATCAGACTTAGCCAATTTTTCGAAGTAGCCGGTAAATCATGACATATGCTGCCTGACTATATGCTCTAGATAGAGATATTTCTTATTAATAAGAAAAAAACAAAACAAAATAATAAGAAGGACGAGAAATTGTATGTGATGTCACAATCAGTCAGTCCGCAAGCCCTGAAAAAGTGGCTTCTTTTATCCAAGTGATATCATGACTAGAGGGTTTTTGCATTGTTAATGAGCTTGGTGCGAACCAAAACACCTCTTTTTATTCGGCCATTGTTGCTCATAATATTCACCAAATTTCATGTTTTTGGTATCTTTGTAAAGAAGAAGAATCATTCTTTTAGGTCATGAGTTTGGATTTTCAAAAGAATGTTGTAATATAGGAAAAAACTTTTGATACAAAACATGAAACAAAATATTTTTTTTCATGCATGCAACAAAAGTTGTTGTTTTCACACTTAATTTTTGTTTGAGCACAAATGATTTTTAGATCATGATAAAGCTGAAGACCTAAGCTTTAATATGATATAATTTTTATAAGAAGATGTATTTTAGATGGGTCAGCAGCCAGCTTTTCATAGGCCAAGTACATTTAGAAGCTCAAAAACAAGAATACTGCGCTCTGACTTGGTCATAGGGACCACAGACACCCACGCAAATTCCAATGTTCCCCACACTGGGCCTCTGCAAGGTCACACTCACCATGTGGTAATCTCTTCAAATTACCCGCGCCTGTTGTGAAAATATTATTCAGCCAATCAGAACTCTGAATTTTATGTTACTCAGACATTTTAGAAATCTCGTCTTGCATCTTTATGGAAAAAGCTGGCTGCTGACCCATCTAAAAGATGCCACATATCAAGAGTGATATTGTAAGAAAGTATAGAGTTTGAGCTTTCTGATGATATCAATAATCATTTGTGCTTAAAACACAAAATGTTGCATAATTTGCAAGTGAAAACAAAGGAAGAAAATTCTGTTTGATGCATCTTTTCAGGTAAAAATTTAAATTAGCTATCACAATATTTTATTCAAAAGAAATGACCAATATAAAAGAGTAACATTTATTCTTCCCCATGGTACAAAAATAATCAATTTTACTCAAGGAGAAAGTGGTTAAATTCTTTGAGAAAAAAGTCTCACAATTCACGAGATTTTGCAGGGACATGAATTCAGTCACGAGAGGACTTTGATAAATCTTGCCATTTGCTCATTAACTCAGGGGTTTGCCGACTGACTGCAATTGAATTGTTATTTAATGAAGATTTTAAGAAATTATCTAACTAGTCATGCTAGTAGCCGATTGGTTAGCTGTTGTGCCCTTTTTCACGAACAATCATTTAGCACGCGCGATATTTAATTTCTCTATTTGTATTAAAATGTTTATTCCTCGAAGAAGTTTAAATTGGTAGGACCTACTAATATAATAGGTGGACGGTTGACTAATCTATATTAATACGTCATATAATCGTCACCAATGGTTTGACGTATATGGATCAGTGTTGTAGTGCCTAGCTTGATGCCCGGCCTTGGCCTTAAGGCGCCTTAAGGCCTATTTTTTCAAAGCCTTGGCCTTGAACATTCAAGCCTTGGCCTTGAGAGGGCCTTGGCCTTGGCCTTGAGGATTTTGAGCCTTGAAATTTCAAGGCATTTTCAAGGCATTTTCAAGGCTTTTTCAAGGCATTTTGCATTTTGTACTTTCATTTGTTTTATAAAAGTAATTATAAATGTTTCAATTGTTCTGTACATCGAATGACACTAAATACTACCAGTCAGCAGCAGCAGAAGCAGTAAGTGTACTTAGCAGTGCTATCAATTGCAATTATCATCACATAATTATGTAACAAAGAGAAGTGATGAAAATTAATATTATTTATTGGTAATATGATGTAATCGTGACTAATAAGGATAATGACAATATCAATAATAATGATAATAATTATGATTAGGATTAGGCACGTGCCCCCCCCAATCGGCTGACAAAAAAAGGAGGAAAAGAGGGAGAAAGGAAGAGAAACGTAGTGGGAAAGAGTTATGTTACATTACATAAGAAACATTTTTTTCATATAAATGAAACATAATTGGCTCAGGGCATATATGTCTTCATTGTTCCTGGTGCTCCCATTGTCTGTTTACCGAGATATATAATCCTGTTATACTAAAACCTCCCGTTTTCAAGCTGTCTTGGAGCTTACACATAAGATACACAAAAAAAAAACACCAAGACTTCCATGGATTTCCAAATCAATTTTACGTTCAATTAACAGAAAAAATAATTTGTACTATAAATTTAAGACAAAAGGTTCCGAACGAGCCAAAATTAAGTATTCTAGATACAAAAATATTTTGACTAAAACAATACGACTAGCAAAGAAAAAATACTTCACGAAACAATTACATTTATATAAGAACGACATGCAAGGTACATGGAAGATTTTAAAACAAGCCATGAATTTATCAAATAACAAAACAAGCATAACTAAAATAAGGGATAATGATCAAATTGTTGAAGACTCTGAAATTATTGCCAATATTTTTAACAACTATTTTTCCTCTATAGGGGTAAACTTAGCTCATAAAGTCCCTCCTTCGAACAAGCATTTTTCTGATTATCTGGGCATACCTAATACAAATTCTATATTCTTTACACCTGTTGTTGAACAAGAAATTATCGATATTGTGTCTAGTTTGGATAACAAAAAAAGTCCTGGCTATGATGATATCAACAACTTTATTTTGAAGGGTGTAATTTCCTCTATTGTTAATCCTTTGGTGTATATTTTTAACCTTTCATTGCAAAATGGTCAAGTCCCCGACAACATGAAAATAGGTAAAATAATACCTCTTTTCAAAAAAGATGATAAGCTTAATGTCAATAATTACAGACCTATTTCCTTACTATCCTCCATGTCAAAAATTTTAGAAAAGGTCGTTTACGATAGAACTATTAACTTTTTGAAAGCACACAATATTTTCTCCGATTACCAGTTTGGTTTTAGAAAAAAACATAATACTGAACATGCCTTATTAAATTTCATTGACAAAGTGGCACATGCTCTCGACAACTCTTCACACATGGTTGGTATCTTCCTGGACTTCTCCAAGGCCTTCGACACAATCAATCACAATATATTATTACATAAACTCGCTCACCATGGGGTGCGTGGGAAGGCCTTGGAGTGGTTCAGGAGTTACTTATCCAATAGACGTCAGTACGTAACATTAAATGGCTATACATCCAATATGCAAAATATAAATTGCGGAGTCCCACAGGGCAGTCTGTTAGGTCCTTTATTATTTATCATTTATATTAATGATTTTTGTAATTCATCCGATATTCTTTCGTTCATATTTTTTGCCGACGATTCAAATCTTTTTTATTCTCATAAAAATCCAAAACACTACTAGATATAGTAAATTCTGAGCTAGAAAAGGTTACTCAGTGGATAAGAGCTAACAAACTATCCCTTAATCTAAAAAAAAACCCAAATACATGTTATTTAGTAATACTATAGACACACTGCCGGCAAACATTATGTTTGATGATACCCCTTTAGAAGTTGTTTCGTTCATAAAGTTCTTAGGCATAACTGTCGATAATAAACTTTCGTGGAAATATCACATTGAAAATATTTGCAAAGCGATTTCACGCAACATCGGCATAATAAATAAACTGAAATTTCATTTTCCTCCACAAACCTTATTAATGCTTTATTCTTCTTTAATCTTACCGTATTTGAACTACGGCATTCTTGTTTGGGGCAATACCCACCAAGTTTTATTAAACAGACTTCTTTTATTACAAAAGAAGTCTCTCCGTATAATTAACCATTCTTCATTTCTTTCACATACAGATCCATTGTTTGCCGAAAACAAGCTGCTAAAAATAAATGATCTATATCTGTTTCACTTAGGCCAATTTATGTATAAATATAATAACAATTCACTTCCTCACGTATTTGATTCAATGTTCCCTCAAAATCGTTCAATTCATCATTACCCTACAAGACAGTCTAATGAGTTTCATTTACCTCTTTTAAGAACATTATTAGCTAAAAAAACATTTATATACGATGGCCCGAGATTCTGGAACTCCCTTAGTGAAGATATAATTAGAAGCCCATCCCTTTGTTCTTTTAAAATGAAACTTAAAAATAATTTTCTGAAATCATACAGGTCATCATTTACTCAGTTTTAAATAATTTTATCATTAAATTCACCATTTCATGCCTTCTTAACTTATATTTTTGGTATAATTATCCGCGCGTTGAAGTCCTGCTGTATTATCTCTGTTATCTTTCTTTATCTCTTTTCATTTTTATTTTCATATCCTTTGTGTGTGCTTCAATTGTTTGATTGTTTCTTGTTCTTTGTTCTGCTGTTCTCTGTTTTGTAAACTTGTCTGTCTTCGTAGGCAATTCTAAAATAATTATTTAGAGGGGTCCACACAATACAAGCACTGCTTTTTAGTGGATCCCTCCATTTTCACAGAATTTTTATTTTAAAATGGTTATGATATTTGCTTATATATATTCTGTTTTGCTTTACTTCGTTTTATAGATAAATATCAAATACTGTACATGCCTGAATTTATTTTATCTGTATAAGTTCATTGTAACTATTTTGATCACATTACTTTGTTCTTCTGTTGAAAATGAAAAATAATAAATTGAAATTGAAATTGAAATTGAAACTCTATTAATAACAAAGAACATACTCTAGCAATATTTATTGATCTCTCTAAAGCCTTTGATGACCACTCTATTCTGTTAAAAAAAACTAGATTACCATGGAATAAGGGGCTTGCCACTCAAATGGATCACAGATTATTTAACCGATCGAGAACAAATTACTATATTTAACAAATGTGAGTCAAGCTCCAGGACAGTGAGATATGGAGTGCCCCAGGGTTCAGTCCTCGGCCCACTCCTTTTTCTGTTATTTATAAACGATTTACCCCAATGTTCAAATATGCTAAATTTTGTGCTATTTGCTGATGACACGAGTGTCTCTATGTCCGGTAGTAATATTGATATTCTGTTCAGAGATATGAATTTACAGCTTAAAAAGATCAATGAGTGGATGTCAGTCAATAATCTAATTGTGAATACTTCAAAAACCAATTATATGTTGTTTAGTACATGCAGCCATAAGATAGACAACTTAAAATTATACTATAATAGCTTTGAAATTACTCAACTTCACAATGTAAAATTTTTAGGTATTTATTTGGATGACAATTTATCTTGGAACTTTCATATTAAACAGGTCTGTAATAAGATTGCTAAAAAGATTGGGGTAATAGCTAAACTCAGTGGCGTAACTACGGGGGGGGGCATGGGGGGCACGTGCCCCCCCCCAATCGGCTGACCAAAAAAAAAAAAAACGGGGAAAAGGAGAAAAAGAGGGAGAAAGGAAGATAAACGTAGTAGGAAAAAAAGATATTGTTGTTCATTATGTTATATTATATCGTAATTATGTTATGTTATATTACATTATTACATAAGAAACATTTTTTTCATAACTTTACGAAATATAATTTGCTCAGGGCCTATGTCTTCATTGTTCCTGGTGCTCGCATTGTCTGTTTAACGAGATATATAACCCTGTTATACTAAATCCTCCCGTTTTCAAGTCAATATACAACATACTGCCAAATATATTTCCTCGCACTTCGAGTTATTATTGTTTTATGTACAATAGTATGCTTCTTTTTCATGACTACTTAAAGTGATTGGCCCATTTTAAGGTCTTGATATAAAATATTTCCTTCGCAGTAGTGGATTGGTGAAAAATGTCTGCTCTCCATGAATTCCTAGAATCAGTCCTTAAAATGTCCCTTTTTCTGATCTGAATATCAAAAATTTTCAGCTCGCGCTTCGCGCTCGCATCATATGGTAAGTGAACTATGCATGGTCTTCGTGAATTCCTACAAACAATGCCCCTCTTCAGGTCTGAATTTCCTAAATTTTCAGCTCGCGCTTCGCGCTCGCAAGATTTGATTAGTGAGATGGGTATGTTAATCATGATTACAAGTGCATTATGTGCATGTTTAGATGTAATTCTAACAAAATCAGCAAGCGCTTATTGGCACTCGCATTAGATGACTATGGTGAGATGTGTATACTCTTAATGGATTCCTAAAATATAGTCCTTAAAATCTTCCTGTTTGGGGTCAATATTTTCAAAAATTTCGGCTCGCGCTTCGCGCTCGCATTATTTAGTGAGACAGGTACGTATCATGATTACAAAAGATTAATTATAGTGTCCCTTTTTAGGTCTGAATATCAAAAATTTTAAGCTCGCGCTTCGCGCTCGCATTATTTGACCAATGAAATACATATCCGTTTAATGGCACTGTCCTTAAAGTGACTCTATTAGGTCAGTATACCTGGCAACTGGGCGCGCTTCGCGCGCTCACTAGTGACTCAAAATTTTTGCTGGTGCCCCCCCAATGCCATGACCCACGGTACGCCACTGGCTAAACTTAATTTTTTGCCAAGTTCAGTTCTAAAAATGTTATATCATGCTTTTATCACATCTACCATTAACTATGGTGTGATTGCATGGGGATTTACAACTAAAAGAAATATACAGAAAATTTTTACTTTACAAAAACGAGCAATCCGTCTAATAACTCATTCCAATTACCTCTCTGAAAGTGCACCTCTTTTCAAACGAAACAATATCTTACCGATTCAGAATATCATATCATTACAGACCTGTTTATTCATGTACCAATGCCACAACCATATGTTACCTAAGTCTCTTCAAGATTATTTTAAAATGAATAATTTATATCACTCATATCAAACTAGAAATTGTAACAGTTATCACCCTCCTTTGCCACGCATAGCTTTAACTAGACGATCTGTTTTTTATTTTGGACCACTCCTTTGGAACTCATTACCGAATTCTGCTAAATTATCAAAATCTTTAAATCAATTTAAACGTGCATGTCTTCGAAACAAAACACTTTTAAACACGGCTTTCCATTTATTGTAATGATTTGTTTTCACCCCCCCCCCTTCTCTTAGACGTATTTGTAATTATGTTATGATTATATTGTTTGTTTACTTTACATGTATTAATATGACTTATTCTATACTTTAGGGGCCAATTTATACAAGCAGTTATGCTTTCTTTGACCCCTCCACGTGTAATATATCTTTTAATGTCAATGATTTGTACATACGTATATTTTTAATTGTGGAAAAATTTGAATTGAATATGCACCAAACTACCAAATATATTTCCTCGCATTTCGAGTTATTATTTTACATGTACAATAATAGTATGCTTCTTTTTCATGAATACTTTAAGTGATTGTCCCATTTTAAGGTCTTAATATAAAACATTTCCTGTCCGTGCTTACGTCTGCTCTCCATCAATTCCTAGAATGAGTCCTTAAAATGTTCCTTTTTCTGTTTTCTGATCTGAATAGCAAAAATTTTCAGCTCGCGCTTCGCGCTCGCATTATTTGACTAGTGAGATACATGTCCGTTTATTGGCACTGCCAATATAAATCTATCTCTATTAGGTCAGTATACCTGGCAACTGGGCGCGCTTCGCGAGCTCACTAGGCAGTTCCAAGTTTTTGCTGGTGCCCCCAATGCCGTGACCCACGGTACGCCACTGATTATAGTGATTTTATGACAGGAATAATTCTGACAGATCTGACTGCAAGTTTGACAACAATTTTCATACTTAAAAATAGCTTACTCTAAAGAATGATAACAAGGTTGATTTCTATTCCATTGGGTTTTCCTTGTATTATTTTCTTTTACCAACGAGAATGTTTTAAGTCTTAACGATATTCTGAAAAGATTCGGTAAACTTGAACACAAACTTCCAAATGGGCTATGGCATCAATGGCATGATGAGCAAAAAAATTTTTGAGGGACCAAGCATGGCATACAGAGCAAAATTTTAGGTTTCAAAATCAAATTTTGGATTGTGCTTGCATAAATTATTGTTAAGTAAGGTTCGCATTCAATTTACACAAAAAAATGCTTAGAATGTCTAGTTTTTAGGTCGGAATATTACAATTTTTTTTAGCTCGCGCTTTGCGCTCGCATTATTTGATTGTTATGTATCCTATTTATGAGTCACTAAATGCAGTCCAGAACAGCTTCCTTTTCTGGTCAGTAAAAATTTCAGCTTGTGTTTTGTGCTCGCGTTAATTTGTTTAGTAAGATGCACACCTTTTCATGATTACAAAAACAGTCGAAATATTTAAATTTCATTTCTTATTAATCTTATTACAACATCTCGCAATGATGCCCTTTTAACAGTGATTAGCACCATAATTGACCCAAAATCGAGTTTTACAACTTCAAAATTGATTTTTTTTTTCAAAACCACTTGCTTGCTATGCTTTCTATAGCGGGAAATTAAAGCCTAAATCAAAATATCTGTCTTATCAATTAGATATCACTTAAAAAAGCTTTGCTGAACTGCACCAAAATTCTCATTTTGACTTATATTGTAAGTGCATTTTTGGCTTTGACCTCCCCCCCCCAAAAAAAAAATACATTCTGCCTCCCCTGTACCAAGTAGAGGAGAAAGACATATGTTGAGAATGGGCATGCCAGGATCAGATCACCTTGGTAATAATAATTATTGCAATGTGAATCGCCTAGAACAATAATCAAATGTTTTTATGTCTAAATCTACATGATCTATCATGAAATTATTTTCGTTTTAAATGTACAAGGGTCAAAAATTTTGCTCGCTCACACCTTTTATACATTTGGTCCTGTGTGTCATGTATGCCGCCTAAGCAATGTTGTCTAATTTTTTTCTCCATATATTGTACAATTGAAATGCCTTGGCCTTGAGGTTTTCAGGCCTTGGCCTTGGCCTTGGGTTTCCATGCCTTGGCCTCAGCCTTGGTTATTGAAGCCTTGGCCTTGGGTATTAAAGCCTTGGCCTTGGCCTTGGGGGTTTGAGCCTTGACTACAACACTGATATGGATCGCCTTTGCCGACGACGTCCTACTTACGAAAGCGACTGGCGCGTATATAATCTGGAGAGATTGAAGAGCGCCATCATATTCAACAACAACAACAACAATCTAGCTCTTCGAGCAGCTATCCGAAGTATATACATGTACTAGACCAAGAGGTATATAGTATACATCTCTATGGTGCGTTGAGTGTGGGAGGGGAGGCCGGAAGGAATTTTGGGGAAAGTCCCATCTAAAAAGAAGGAAGGAAGGAAGGAAGAAAGAAAGAAAGAAAGAAAGAAAGAAAGAAAGAAAGAAAGAAAAAAAAAAAAACCGAGTATACTCAAACTATATAGGCCTACCTGGTACACGAAGTTTACACAAAACTCGCTCCCTATGCGATTTCGGTAAGAAAAAAAGACTGGTTCAAATCTCTATATCATTATAACCTAATTTTGAAAAATCTTGCATGGGGTCATTCCCCAATCAACACCTACGCTTGGAACCGTTCCCACTAGTCCTACCTATATGCACGAACAAACCTGTGTATCATTTGTTTTATAGAATGCGGGTGGAGATTTGGGGCGAAAATATTTTGTTTACAACCATATTACCGACGCATGGCTACTAAATCATGCATCCGGTAAATTTGCCATTTATAATTATCATTAATTATTATCTATAATTTACCGGATGCACGGCAGGCCATGAGTCGGTCGTCATGCATGGTTGCCATTTAATGATAACGACCAATATACTTAGTAGTGGAACGACTGCAAACTCAAAAATATTGAAAGAAATATACAGGGTTTGAATCACTCATGCGTGAAACCTTTCAAGCTCACTCTCTGCGCTCGCTCTCATTTCCCGTTTCCCATTGTATAATGATAAATGTAAAAACCCTGTTTCCTGATCTTATAAAGAGATTAATTTGACAATTTAGTGATAGCGGTTTTTATATAAATGATTTTTCAAAAATGACCGCTGGAAATGTCTGAATTCTGGAACTGCCTTGACAGGCACGTATCCAGCATCAGATGCTACGAAGCATTTCAGGGACCCAATCATCTGAGTACAACAGTGACTCTATTGTGCTTGTGCATGGGCCCATACATTTTCTTTGCCATAGTTGATGCTGGATACGCTAGTGCGGGGGCTTTGTTCCCTGGACCCCACCCGCCGCGGACTTCGCGCTACGCGGAGAAGACAAAGAAGGGAAGCAAGAAAGAGGGGGGGGGGGGAAATTACAGGTAAAGATTAAGGTAAGATTGAAAATAAAAGTGAATGAAATAAGGGGTGGAAGATAATTTGAAAATAGATCTTAAAATTGAAAAATGGGTTCATTATGAAACAAAGTACAAACTTCGCTCGCTCAAAACTTTTGCTGTGGTGCACCCCATGCAGAGCACAGACCCACCGTACGCCACTATACGTATTCTCTTCATGAATTATAACAAAGGGTCCTTAAAGTGTCCCCATTTTCAAATCAGTTAATTTCAGCTCGAGCTCAACATTCATACTAGTTGCTTATTATCAATATTGCTGACAATATACTTAACAGAAATCGCTCCAAAACTCAACTCGCCTCTCGCGCTAGCTTTAGTCAATTTAGTCAGATCTATTGTACTATACGTATATCTTCTTCACAATTTTCTGAAATGTGAAAAGGTTCTCCATCGGATCAGAATGTCCGAAATTTGAACCCGCCCTTTGCACTTGTATTAATTCGTTATTACATTACACATATCTTACTTATATTTAATATACCTTGTATAAACTGGGGTGGAACGGAGTTCATGGACCCTATCTGAAAGGCTATGTTTGGTTAACATGTTGGAGATAAAATCACATATAACAATAACATTGTTTGTAAAAGAAAATACTTGATCTAAGCTTGCTTCTAGGCTTTCAAAGAATGATAGAGAACAATCCGGTTTACGATATACGGAAAAATGGAAGTCGATGTCGAAATTCCACTTCAAACCACATTACTTCCAAATCGTCTTTTTCGAAATCACCTCTTCTAACATAATAAAATATTCTACATTATTTTTTTATGTAACATTCACAGTGAAACTGGCACATGGTTGAATAAATAGTCATGAAAATGAGACGAAGAAATTGGTATCTTTCCTTGTTGATATCTTACCGATATCAACAAAATAGTTATTGAATGTAAACTTTTACGTTTTTAAATAAGTTTTCGTAATATATTTTTTTACGTTGTCCAATGATACCAGTTAAAATATCGTTGCACCCAACATAAATTTTGTCACGATTTGAAATGTCACCCTTCTTCAGATAATGACACGAAAGTTTGTGTTTTCTTTATAGATTTGCTAATACCGTTTGTGATCCAAGGTTCATCATAATCTTTTACCTTTCCTTACAGTGAAAAAAATAGCACGTTGTTTATAAGCATGTCACTCTAACAACAGGGTGTTTAAACAGTTGTTTAAAAAGTCTAAACATTTGTATTAAAAGTTTTAACAGTAGTTGCTAGAGTGACGGGCTTAAACAACGTGCTTAGAATTTTAAACAGCGTTTTTACAGTGCTCTTTATAGAAAACATTCAAAATATAAATGATTAAGTTTGTGAATGAATAGCCTAAATAGTTCATAAGATGCATTAACATAATGTTTGACAATAAACGACTGACCAGTCAATCAAGTGCAGTTTACTTTTAAATTAGTTTATTTTCTCACTTGTGAAAACGGGTGATTTACCACAAAAGGTGGATTAATAGGAATAGATGAATCATCTTTTTAACAAAAAATCGGAAATTATCTGAGACATCAGAATATATTATACCACAGTTTTATGCAGAATTTATATCATCCACCAAGGTTGCAGAACGTAGAGTTACAGTGTTGGTTTACGTTGGAATTAACCATATGAACAGGGTATCAAAAAATGATTAGTCTTATAATTTATATCATACTTTAGTAAATTCATGTTAAAATCACCTAACAGGTATATTTCGTTATTAAGTGGATTAATATTAACTAAAATACGTGACAGTGTTTCTTCAAACATGACATCAGCAGAGTAGATGATAAATAAAACACGTCATACTGAGATATGATATCAATGTACGAAATATATGCTGCAATGAGAGTAGAAAAATAGAAATCTTACAAACTTAAACTAAATTTTCCAGTTAAAATATAAACATTCAAGATCAAATATCGAAATTCGTCATAAAAATTTTCATGAAGGTATATCCCTCCAAAATCACATTCAGTAAAATCAAATGCATTCATAAGATAAATATAGTTCAGATTCGTTTAAAGGAGACAAATCTTTAAGATTCCATAAATAGAGTCTGTATACAAGACAAATTTCAATCATGTTAATGGACTGACGTTCATATAGTATTTTAGAAGTCTCCATGTTCTGAATTAGCCGGAAACATAGTAGAAGTTTACAATTATGGGTAAAATATGACTGTATCAATTATGAATAACCAGATCCAATGACTCTGTACATAAAATACAGGAAAAACAGCAATCCACAATCATCCCAATCCATCGATCATATAAATGTAGCAATCATTTCGTTTTATAGCTCGTTTATGTTTTATGCATAGGTTTTTTTTTAAATGTAGATATTAAAGATGTGATCTTGATTGTATAGTCTATAATAATATCATAGCCAGACTAATTCTGGTCATAAAACCGCAAAAATAATACACAATGTTGGAATGTTATCGGACCGTTTTTTAATATGTTTTGTTAGTATTTCAATAATAAAATTAATAACGAGAAAATGTATGTGTGTATGACAAAGTATATATGCGGTGTGGATTATATGAAAAATGTGAGCAGAGCCCGGGGGGGGGGGCACTTCCATTGACGAATGGATACCATGCGTGACGAAAAAAAAAACACGTGAAAAGGATCTCTTTTTCAAGGGCACGTTACGTACGTCACGTAATAAGGGTGTCAAAAACACTAAAATAATGGCGAAAGGGTATGTATTTCGCAAGGAAATCTACGTGTTTTGCAAGGTTATAAAAAGACTAAAATATACATGCCAATATACTTGTTAAGGGGTGCATTTTTTTTAGAACATGGAAAATACTTGTTTAGGGTGCTTTTCGAAACCCAATGGTCACGCACGGTATCCACTCGTCATGGAAGTGCCCCCATCCCCCGGAGGCGAGTTTCCGTTTTACACCCTGGCGAAGGCATTCTCGGCAAAAATAGCTAAAAAGCGACTAGTGAAGAGTCTACGTTTGTTTACATTATCAGCTGGGCGCGCGATGCAACAGCACTGATGGAGAGATCAGTGTGCAAGAGTCCGCAGCGGCACCAAAGATAACAGAACATGTTCAAATCATATAGCTCTATGTTCAAATGCAGCTGTATCGCACGAATGTTTTACCTTGACTATTTGTAATTTGCACCATGGACCCATTACAGTACAACGAAGTGGTATAGTTCAGTGGTAATTTGCCCCCTCACTATCATGGAAGAAGATGATATTCACCGTTGTATGACACTGCATTATATGAGTAGGATGTAAAATAGACCAATAAACGTTTATTTTTTGATTAAAGACAAACAATCATTATAGCCTATATAGGGTATACATAAGACAATGTTTGTTGATCACTGCATTATTAATGTAAGATTAAGATTCATACAAGCTTGATGAATACAGTATGTTCAAACAATTTATTCTTATTTTATCTATTCACTTGTTGGCAAGAAATGTTCGTTATTTGGTGTTTTTTTTTCACTTTGTTTGATGTAAAGTACTGTATACTTTGTACCTTAATTTGACGATGGTATTTGGGGCCGTGTATTAGTGATAAAAGACATATAAAAACTCAATAAACAGAGTAAAATGCTGGAAAATTGATCAAAATCGGATAACAAATAAGTATTGAATTCTATAGATTTGCATCATTCCGGTGAAACAATTCTAGCCATGTCTTCATGAATATTCATTAGATGGGCTGATGTGCATTATTTATCTATTGCCACAACTTATTTCATCATAATGGAGACAAATCTTTTACAGATTAATGAAAAAATGAAAAAAAAAATAATTTCATGTATAACAACATAGAGAAAAAGGAAAGTGGGGATGTGACATCAGTAGCCCACCTTGATGATGTGCATATATATAAACTGTTTTCACAAAATATTAATAAACTTTAAAACTTGTCCGATTCTGATAAAATTGTCAGCATTTTGCTCTGTGAATTTTACCGTTCCATTTATTTATTTAAATATTTTCAGCCTGGACGATCCCTTTAAGGGGAAACTAACTGGACAAATTATACTTTGTTCATTATAAATTACTACAAGTAGTTTTTACTTTGTTTTCAAATTATAACTATAATTAGTTGTTTAGTAGTCGCCGCATCGTCGTCGTAGTAGTAATAATAGTGGTACATTTAGTAGTCAATGTAGTTATGCATTTATTATTGTTATATTATAAATTATTATTATTATCATATTTTTATCATATACTACTACTCCTATAGGAGTAGTAGTAGAAGTAGTAGTAGTATAGTAGTAGTAGTAGTAGTAGTTTAGTATCATTGTTAGAATTAATCTTATTAGTAGTAGTAGCAGCAGCAGTAGTAGTAGTAGTAGCAACAGTAGTATTCAGTAGTAGTATCGGTGGTAACTAGTATATTTTAATTCATCGTAACTTAAAATCATTTTTTAATTTTGAAACAATCATAAGTCGAACAACTGGACTTCTTTCTACATGCTGTAGATTCTCTTTCGTTTTGTACTATTGTTACTATTGTCCCGGACTATTGTTGTCTCATCATTATTCTGCTTGCTAAATTAATTTTGGCTATTGCCCGAATTCTAAGTTTCTCACCTCCTTGAGTACACAAACGGCACTGCAAGACATGTTCGGATTCAATTCATACGAAAGCTCTCGTGTATGAAGTTATGTGGCCGAGTAGCCACTGAACTCTGGGCTGTGTAGATTGCATGTGGTTGTGTGGGGGGGGGGGGAAACTCGCCAGTGTCGGACTCTCAATACTCTCAATAACCAACGACGTGTGTAGACTCTTCACTAGTCGCTTTTTAGCTATTTTTGCGGAGAATGCCTTCGCCAGGGTGTAAAACGGAAACGCGCCCCCAGCAGGGGGGGGGGCGACATATTGCAGACCGAATGCTATAAAGGTCATGCTATTTCTAAAATGAAATTCTGCACACGTTTCTTAAAATTGAGAAGCTATTCTGTTTTAATATTTAAATATCTCGGTGTTATAAAAAAGAGCATAAAATACCAAAGTAATTAGGCAACAATGATTACGAACAATCCTGCTCAGAGCAACATTATCAGGCTCTGACTGATGGATTTCTGCATGAATGGAGGATGCTTAAACTATGAATAGAAAAAAATGCAAAATATGCGAATGAGAGAACCAATTGCATCACTCACGCACTTTATGATTTGCATTTTCTTAATTCATTCCACCTACAACGGATCTTTAACTTTCTCGTCCATCGATATTTCAGCCTTACTGCGCATAAACAATTAGGAGATGGAATATTGACTATAGGTCGTGAATCTCAAGTTGAACTTGATTTGATTAAATCCTCATCGAAAATGTAAAATCATCATTTCGACGATCTATTACAAATAGATTTGGATTCTCTCTGTCATAAAATCGTCAAATAATATACTAACAGAAATATACGATCATCTATCATCGGATCATGCCCATAATTGGTTTTGTGTTGTTAGGATCGACTTCTTCTTTAAGTTTTATAGGTCTTTCTTTCTTTCTTTCTTGTTTAAATCGGTGCACTTTCAGGATCATTGTCTTGGGATACATCGCACTATCGTGTTACACCTAACATATATATATAAAGTTCTGGAGAAAAAGGTGCAGTATTCAAGTGTGTAAAGAAAGCGTTCTGCGTCGGTTTTTATCGAATGAAAATTACAAATAAACAATGATTATCGGAAAATCGTAGAGATATTTCGGGCATAGAGTCATTTGTCACGTCAATAAATTTATATTAAGAAACATTACATATTAATATCTTTATTATGCGATCTACTAAAATTACTTTTTAAACATGATCATAATTGCGGCTTGTGACGACAAGCCAACATGCAATATCAACTTCATTACAAGAATATAAAGATGACCAAATTATTATTGGTAGTAAATATGCTTCTATTGTAGAGTTTTCGTTCCATCATCAGTAATTCACGTCTGAAATTATTACCACCTTGGAAATTTTCTTTGTTAGCATATCATAAAGGAGTAAATTGATTATATCAAGTACTTTTCTCTATTTATTACAAATGTTTAAAAGATAATATTTTCAATGAGATATGACTGTATTAAAATACGATTTGGTTAATAACCATGGTGTGAAGACCAAATGAAGGATTTACATTGAAAAATAAAATATGTATTTTTATAATTTTCTTTCACAATGCCAGTAAAAATTTCTCTCTTGTCATTTTCAAGTGTGTTAGAGTTTGATAATACAAATCTATGAATGATGTAATACCAATGCTAGGCTGTCATAAAATGCAACTACCGTCCGATTATATGATTCTCAATCTTTTAAATACCTGTATAATATTCCCCACAAAGACATTTTTATTACTTTTGATTAAAAAGGCACCATCTATTACTGATTCTCTATCACGATAGTTTTAATAATCTCACCAAAATTGAATGACAGGTGACCAGGATATCCAAGTTTCTGGTATAATTTTACAGAAAACCCGTTATTACAGTCGACAGGAAATTAGTAATATTACCTACTGAATTATCAATCATTATTATTTTGAAAGTAAACATTAAAAGTAAACGTTTGGTAGCAATTACAAAAACATGCATCGAATCGCATTTATTTCTGGATCAAGAACAACGTATTTGTCTTGATCCAGAAATCGATGAAACACAAACAGTATATGATTAGCTTGATAAATATTACAGAGAACATAATTAAGGGAGGGGAGATGAGATTACAGTTTTGCAGAATGTATATCTTAATTGATTAAATTGGCGGAATCTTTTTCAGTGAAGGGATATATTAAGTATCTTTTTTATTCTTTATGTTCTTCGGATGTAACGAGCAAAATTTTCTGCAGGAACACTGATGTCTTTCTTTTAACTTGTATCATCCATTTTATCTTAGGGTCAAGTTTGACAAGTATCAAATATACCGGAATCCCACTAACTATAATCGCAGTCGCTATCAGAGAGTCAATTGGCGCCCCTATAAATCCAAATACAGCAAGAAAAACACAAACTAAGACAAATATTATAGGAATAATGATGTTCACTTTGAAAGGCCTTGGTCTGTTAGGGTCTTTGCATCTGAGTACCACCATACCAGCAACAGCAAGTCCAAAGGATGACCACTTGATGAAGCCAAAGAAGTTGATTAGGGTGAAAAGATTATCTACGAAACAGAAACAAAGAGTAATGGTCGACGTCGTTATGATACAGAGGGTCGGGGTTTTGCGGTTGATGCTGATGTACGAAATGAAAGTTGGGAGGTGTCCTGTTCGAGCCCCTGCAAAGAACTCCCTGGATGACGACAGAATGGATCCGTTAAGACACCCGAATGTAGACAGGACAACTGTGATAGGAATGATAACTGCAAACCTTCCAAGGACCTGATATGCGTAGCTGAAAGCTACGGCATTGGAGCTTAGTAGTTCTGTCGGGGACAGTGCAGTAAAGTAGGCAACATTGGTCAGAGTGTTAACAAATCCTACTATCAATATGGATGTGGCTACGGCGATAGGGAGATTCCTTGACGGATTTTTTAGTTCTTCGTTGATGACGTTAAGGGCATTCCAACCGGCGTATGAGAAAAAGCATGAGTAAAGTGCTGTTCCCAAACCAGTGATATCAGTTGATGCAAATGAATCCTTGAAGTGTTCAGTGTGTCCCATTCCAAGTCTGACCAATCCACTGACTATTAAAATACCCAAAGGTATTAATTTACAAATAGAAAGGACATTTTGAAACAATGTAGTAAGTTTGACACTCCAGCAATTAACAAACATTGTTAACAAGATGCTCAAGATTGCAAATAGGGATATAGCTATCTTAGGTGGTGGACAATCTGGGTCTGGGTAAAATGGCTCAAGGCAGTATATTGAAAACAGTAAGGCCATGACTGCATTGGATGATGGTGTTACGATTACCGTGTCTGCCCAGAAGTTGAGAAAACCGACGAAATCTCCAAAGATATGTCTGATGTATGTGTAGGTACCTCCTGATGAAGAGATAGTGGTGCCAAGCTCGGCATAGCATAGTGCACCGAGTAGGGAAATGATTCCTGCACCCACCCAAACACAGATGGTGGCTCCTACGCTCTCTACCCCGGCAACGACTCCCTTTGGTGAGATGAAGATCCCTGTACCAATCATGATACCCACATTCACCATCACCCCGTCAAAAATGCCAAGGGTACGTTCCAGTTTAACCGTACTGCCATCATCTTCCTCTTGCTCGTTCGTGCCGCTAGTCCTTCCTTGGAGATCCGTTCCGTTTCTCTCGAATGAAGGCAACGATTCAATAGGTTCTTCCATTTTCGATCGAAGTAAATTAAAACATACCTACTATGTCGAATTTAATAGCACCAAGCTTCGAATGAATATCTATGCCTCCACTTCCAAGATGCCCCAGATGCGAAGTTACTTTTCCAGTACAGTCGAAACAGGTTCCATCCGATGGCCTGTGGAGGAACTATAGAAACTACTGTGTATAATTATAGAACTGTTTATTAATCATATGCCAAGTAAAGGATGCTTATGAAGCGGTGTGAAAAACTTCATGACAAAACCATCTGAGTTCATTATGATCCAAAATTCCAACCGTTCTGTCAAACTTGAAGCCGATACGGTCATCATCAATAGTTTTCCTCAGTGGTAGGGCTCAATATCAACAAGAATTAAGGCCTACGAGATGATTATGGTTGATTTTCAGTCATACGTCTATAGCATTCGTAACTATATACTGGGGAACACATGAGCCTATTGTGCTAATTGTTATCCTTGACGAGCAGACAGGGAGCAGACGGTGACCCAAGCTTATACTCATCGACCGTGAATATATATATGAAGCTATAATAGGCTGTGTACCCGTGGTACAGGACAATAGGCTATGTATATTTCCGAGAACCTATGTTCAAAAGATATGTTTTTTATTCCTCCATCTAGGTTCCATGATTCTGTACAACAAGACTCCCGAATAATTATCTATTATGTAGGCTGATAATTGCGTGTATACTTGTTATTGATTCAAATTAATCGGCCAACTCGATTACGTAACCATACGAAGACGAACTGGGCATACATGCACGTACTTTTTCCTCGATACTGAAGATAAATGGTCATTGTTTGTTTTTATGGCCAGATCGTCAAAGATCAGCAAATAAGTATCATGACGATATAGGTACGTATACTGCACCTGTACACAAACACTCTCCTGTCTCACGGCGCACGTGTGGGTCCCGGGGGGGGGGGGGCAGTCAAATGTGTTAAAGTACACACGCGTGGCCAAATTATTTCCAAACACCCCGTAAATGAGCTTTTCTCTGTATGCAAAACAACCCCCTAAACAAGTTTTTTGTACGAGCTTCATTAACACATTTTGGCCCCTAAACAAGTTGTCACCAGAATATGACCCCTAAACAAGTTTTGTCTTCTTGCTATAACCATATATTTAATTATATACAAAAATATTCATGGGTATTGCATACCCCCCCCCCGTGCAGTTAGAGTTAAAATACCACAATCAGGAAGAACATGAACCCTTTTTTAAGAAACGAGGAGGAAAAAGCCCCGGGGAAAAGCTTGGGGGGGGAATACTCCAAACACATTTGGCTACCCACCCTTAAAACGCGTTTTTTTTTTTTTTTTTTTTTTTTGGGGGGGGGGGTCACGCGTGTGTAAGTGTAGGCTACAGCAATATATTTGATTGCCCCTCCCCCCATGTAGGCGCTACAAACAGATTCCGGCCCTACCGTATAAAAAACATTATGTTATGGCCGGGTGTCCGTCCGTTCAGGTGTACAGACGGGGGGGGGGGGTTAAAGGGGTAAAATGTTCCGGAGCTCATATACAGCTAGTACACGAGATATCAGATCATATCCAGCAAGTGATTAATGAAAAAAAACTAAACCAGAAGTAGTCTTCTGTTCACTCATTTTGTGAAATAGGCAAAAAAAAATTGTGTTGCTCCCCTAGGTTAATTCAATTGTCTAGTCCATTATGTTAGTACTTTGTTAGTTGCCTCCCGGATCAATCCCTTTTTCATGCATGTACCGTAGGATCCCGCATGTACAACAGGCCTTGATCGATCCATTGACATGATTGATATGTAGCTAGGCGGGGGCCAGAGAGTCCATACAAGTATTATTCTAGTATCGCTGACGTTATGAAATTCTGAAGTTTCACTAGTTTTCACAAAGTTTACCAGAAATATACACAGCTTGGGTGATATGAAAATGATATTTAGCACACTCACATTTTTGAAAATTTTACTAAATAAATTATAGAATATTTCCATTTTCAAGATTTGACAAGAAATCATTTACTGCAACAATGAATCGCAATCCAAACTATGATACAGAAAACCTTGTTCCATATCGCATACATATAATTCCGACGCTTCGTAATTCCGAAGGTTCGTTAGTCCGAAAACGAAATAAGGTTCGTAATTCCGAATGTTTGTTAGTCCGAAAACGGAATGAGGTTCGTTAATCCGAAGCAGTGGCGGATCCAGAGGGGGGCGCCCCCCCCCCTATTTTCGCCGGATTTTTTTTTTTTGGGGGAATGGTTATATTTACTGGATTGGTACAATGTAGTCAATTTCAAGGGCTTGATCTAGTCAAAACTATATTTTAACTTACGCTCATGGCCTTTGTGTTCGCACAAATGCACCTCTGTCATACTGTATTGCAATATGTAAATTCCGGAATTCCAGGGCGCGCAAGTCGATTGGTTGGAAAGTTGCACCACTTGTAATCGGGAGTTGCAGTGCAGTGACCAGTGTGAAGATGTTGGATTGGATATCATTTTTCCCCGAAATTTTGTGTTTTTTGTAACATGCGTTTGTCCGTCTTTATGGCAAATACATGTAAATTGTAAGTAACAGATCGCGAGAGAAAGTGTCAACGATGCGAATGATAATGTCTATCCCCGAGATTATTCTTCACTCAATGATGAAGCCCTATATCGGGCGCCACGTGCGCAGCATTATCATTCTGCCTTGGTCATGTACGTTTTCACTGAAATGTATAGGTCAGACATATTTGTATTTAATGTAAACTAACTTTTACACTTTCTGGTAGATTCAGAGGCATATTATCCAGGGCGCCCCAACTAAGTTTCGCCGAAGCAATCATTCCAACGAATTATCAAGGAGCAAAATTGTATATTCTCAATCACCAGTCGACCCCACTCCGCGTTTGCTGTGTATAGGCAGCTATATATGTCAGCGTATATAAGGAGCGAAGATTTTTGTGACGGGGGGGGGGGGGGGTGGGGGTGGGGGAGAATAAAAATACTTTCGTGCTGGGGAAAAACGTCCCGAGGACACATTGTGTATTGTTAAAAAGTAGAAATTGTGACATTAACCCCCCCCCTACCCCATTTTTAATGTTTGATAATCTATAGGTTTGCTGATTACAATATATCTTTAAAAAAAAAATTGCCAGCAAAATCGAAAACGTAAACAATAAAAATGATGAGAATCCCCTTAAGAAGCATTATATTACTTTGAGGTTGTGCAGAATGACTGGATTATTGAAGACGATTTGAAAATAATACGAGGGAAAAGGTTGATTACCAGAAGATGATGTCGTTTTTTCTGTAGTTTGTAACAATTTGCATTTTGGGGAAAAAAGAACCAAATTTTATGCATGTTGCCATACGACTAAACAATTCTCGTTTGAAACACACAATGTAAATGCACAAATGACAATAAACAGAATGGATTATTCGGAACTTATCGATTACAAGTCTTAGTTTCGTATCATTTAAATTTGACGTTTCAATCACACGATGCAAGCAAGTGAAGAGCCTTTGCCAAATGTATGTTTTGAATGACCGCTTATACGGTGTGTGACTGGAAACCAGCTCCTAAATGAGTCAGTATGTGTCTTTTATTCATGAAGTTACAGTGATTTAAGTGTGCATTTTTCTTCTAAAGGTGCTCTCAAAATACGACTTTTGGACATGATTTTTTGAAAAAGTCCTTGCCGTGGGAGGGGGGTATCCCCCACACCCTCCCCCCGCTCGGTCGATTCGCTCCCTCGCCGCTGGCGCCCCCCCCCTATTTCAAAATCCCGGATCCGCCCCTGCGAAGGTTTGTCAGTCCGAAAACGAAATTAGGTTCGTTAGTTCGAAAACGAAATAAGATTCGTTAATGAAATAAGGTTCGTTCAAATTATTTATTCATGTATTCCATGAAGTTCTCAAAAATTCCTTTTCAGGTCAGATCACCAAAACTTATCAGCTGGCGCTGCGTGCTCACATTTCCATTAGTTTATAGGCCTACTTCTATATGAACTCTACTACTTGAAATTCCTCTTTATAACAGTTCAAAAAAAAATCAGCTCTCACTTCGCACTCGAAGTAATTAGTTAGTTCCATCATGGACCTACCAGCAAAGTCCATGGTTCCATACGTGTCTTGTTCATAATCACAAACATTGCTCATATAATGTTAAAGTTTTATGACAAAAGTCCTGAATATTATTTGTCATACTTTTAGCTCGCTCCTCGCGTTTGCATTATTCAATCAGGGATTATGAGATACATTTCCCTTGTTTAGAAGAATAAAGCTATTAGAAGTCACTGTTCGGACATCCCCTTCAAAAAAAAGAAAGAAAAACAGCCATGAGCAGCCGATCGGGGAAAATGTGATTGACCCCCCCCCCCTCTTATTAGCTAAAGCTCAATCTGTATAAGCAAATGTATAAATTACATGTATTCATAGATAAATTTAATGTAAAAAAGGTGTGCCTCAACCCCCCCCCCCATTCCGGAGAGCTGACTACGATGACTGTGGATTGATTTCCTGTCCCGCCATAGCAAAACAGGGGGCGTTTGAGGTCCAAACAATCACTCACCCGCTCTGAGCGATTTTTTCAAGGTTTTATAAGTGGTAAACATTCAATCAAGAATGGATCTATTAGTAGACATTTTGAACTTTGACAAAACAATGTTAAAAAGCATCAACACTCCCCTAGCGATATTTGATTTGATAACTTGTATGATAATAATTCTGCTCTAATTATTTTGTCAATAGTAGTTTTCTCGTTGAATGCATTTATATTTTCTTTGTTCGATGTTAAAGTACTTTGTTTTTAAGTTATAATCATTTTAAACATGTTAAGTTTGGCCCTTGTACCTTTGTATCATGTTCATTTATTTATGTTTAAACCGGATAATGAATGATAAAATAAATATTTGCAGGTCTGGTGGAATGAGAGATAAACATGAGTATGACGAGCTAGCTTCGCACTCGCATTATTTCGATATATCCTATATATGCATGATTTGGGAATGGGATATATATGTGTGTGTGTATGTATGTGTGTGTGTTATGTGTGGGTCAATTGTGGGTACCCTTTTTTCCAGATATAAAAGTATAATTTTATGGAGTTTCATTACGTCCTTATTTGCTTCAGTTCTTGGTAAATATATATGTACTTTTTTGCATATTCTTGTTGATATGAAATGAAGATTTGTACTTTGTATTTTTTTTTGTATTTACCTGCATTTTATGTAATTCATTTGAATGAAATCCTAATAAAAACATGTTGAAAAAAAATATGTGTGTGTGTATATAAAAAAAATCAATGAAAAACGCGATTGTGTCCCCCCCCCACACATACACCTATTTGACGAGAGATTTCAGCCATGTCAGCATCCCCACTGGAAAGATCGTTCCCAGGGCCCTGATTCAAAGAGCTATATACCCCTCCCCCCGTATGGACCCTTCCTTTACGTTCAATTGGCGTACAGATATTTAAGCAGCTTGCCTTATTGGCATATGTGCCATACTCTGCCCCTATTTTTTTTTTTACACAATCCTGTTCACAGTGACGTACAGACCAAAAAATAAATAAAATAAAATAAAAAAAAAAAGGAAAGAGAGAAGGTGAAACATGATACTATTTTCTGAATATTATGTCAACCTATCACAAAATGTGATTTTTTAGATAAATTCTGTCCGATATATACGCCATATTTGACCCTCTGAAAATGTTTGTCTCGTTACACCACTGCCTGTTCATAGCATGATATGACCGGGATTTTTTGCCCCCACCTGGTCACCGACCCCTGTTACGCCCCTGGATCTAACAACTTTCCTGAGAAGCACTGTCACAGTCGGATAAAACGTCCAACAAGTCATTTCATCGTGCTTTATAATGATTAATAATCAAACTTTGACATGTCCTTAGGCCTATAAATATAATGCTCGTGCTTCTCGCAAGCGAATAATCGACGAAGAACATTTTTGACATTCCGACTTAAAAATGTGACATTTTAAGCACTTTTTGTACTCATGAACTGGATAGGTATATAACTAAAATGTACAATTGATGCGAGCGCGAAGCACGAGCGGAAAAAAAGACATTTCAGACCTAAAAACGGGACATTCTAAGCATTTTTCTAATCATGAACAGGATAGGTATAGAACTATATAAGTGATGCAAGCGGAACATTTCAGACCTAAAAACGGGACACTTTATTTATATTTTGTAAATCAGAAAAGGATGGGTAATTGGATATGTTCCTACTTTGATAATGTGAGCGCCAAGCGCGAGCAGAAAATATTTGATATTCTGATCTGAAGCTTTATAATTTAAGCACGTTTTGAATAACCAAAAAAAGCAAGCTGCGTATCTGAGTAAACATGCGTGCGCATGCATATTAAGACTTATACCTATAATCTGGGCATCAATTCTAAATACATGTTTTATATTATGAAAATCAATAATGCGAGCGCGAAGAGCGAGCTGAAAATATTTGATTTTCCGATCTGAAAAAGAGCGAATTTAAGCACATTTTCAAGCACTGTGGAGGAAAATTATGAAGTGGGTGGGCGGAATCCTACAAAATGTCGTTCATTTTCATTACATTTGTGTCATAAGTCATAGGCCTACCTACCATATTTCCAGGGGTGCTGCCTTGAAAATTAACACACGCATGCACCTCCGCTTCCCAGGGCCATGCTTTGAAGGTTACAGATGAAGCCCCTACTGAGTGGGGTCGGCTAAGTCCCTGGTAGCTTTGGAGATTTAGCCAAAGTAATCATGATTTCGACCGTCATTGCATAAATTTTAGCAAACTTATAACAGTATGTAGTCCATCTTTTTTCCTCGTTCTTTATTTTCAATCCTCGGCAGCCCGGTCATGTTATTAAGATCTTCTTCTCTTTTTTCCTGTGTCTTCCAATTCAGCCTTTAGCTCATTCCAACCTACAATTTCCCGCCTAGGTGCCATTTTGTCACCTTTTGATTCATTTCCCTTTCTTATTCTTGCCAATATTCATTGGCGGATCTAGGGGGGTGAGGCATCCGCGTCCCTCTACAGGTGGAGCAAAAAGAAAGAAAAAAGGGAAAGAAAGAAAAATAAAGAAAAAAAAACGGAGGGTAAGAAAGGAGAAAAAAGAGGAGGAAGACGAGTGCATATAAGATAAGAGGAAGACTTGGAAAATAAAACAGACCTATAATGCCCACTATATAAAATTTTCGCTCGCGATTCACGCTCGCATTACCTGTTAGGTGATTTACATATCTTGTTCAATTCGGGAGCTTGCAAGCTTGGAAGTTCATATACTACACATATTTCACCTCGGAATCGAACTTAAATTATTTTGCGTGATTTACAAATCGATTTTTAAAAAGTGCTCTGTAAAAACGGTCTGGTCTGAATATATTAACATTTTCAGCTTGCGCTGCATGCTCGCAAATTTTGATGTATCAGGTACCTATTATTTTAGTGTATTCCACTAAGTTTTCAAAATCCCCCTCTTCATTTCTGATTGTAAAAATGTATCAGCTAGCGCTGCACGCTCGCATTTTAGGGGTGGGTGCAGGGAGGGGGAGTTTCCCGCGCGAAGCTTTTAGTGTTTCATAAATTAAAATGAAAAGGAGCCGTTTCTCTTGTCTCTAGTACCTCCAATTCGGTGGACTATATCGCGATTTTGAACCTTGTTTTCAACAGTGATTGTGAACGCACAAAAGAGGTGATACAATGGAGGAAATTAAAATGATAATAACTCCGCGCGAAGCGCGGAAGCTAAAGCGTTTTATCAATTTTTCTTGCCATAAAAAGGGTCCCGAGAAAAGGGTATTCTCAAAGATGTATTGAATACTTTCTTTGGAAAGATCAGATTTGATTACAAACAATTTAGCAACAGTGCATATTTTTAACTCGCAAAACAGAGGAGAAGATTGGTAGAGGAAGATATTCTTCCCCGCGCAGAGCAATGAAACTCTGAAATTTCAAAGGGCGGACGTTTCATCAAATGAGATCTCTAATACCCAATCGGCTCTAATTCAATTGATTTTCTAAGATTATTGAACCTCATTACAATGAAATAGTGCACAAAAAGTTGAAACTTCTGTGATTTATTGAAATTATCTATCTATATGAAAAAGGATGCCTAATTTTTTGACTTATCCTGAAGCGCTTCATTTTGAATATAAAGAAACTTCAAAGTGTCATTCAAAATTTCAATCTGAGGGCGCAAAACAGGACAGGAGATGAATGTATATAGGGAAATAACATGAAGTTTAATACAATTTGATAAAAAAATATTGTACTTTTTTTATTTTATACGACACGAATTTCATACCTTTCTCTTTTTAAATTAGGAACCTGTTTGCCCCAAAATTATGGTTGTTTAGACCATGGTCACATTTGCTCTACGGCGACCGTACGGCGAGTCGAAAACAGGCGTTTTATTAATTTTGATCCAAACCCCTATGTGTAGTTGATACAAAAAAATGTTCAAACGGCTGTTTTCGACTCGCCGTACGGCCGCCGTAGACCAAATGTGACCATGGTATAAGTAATGAGCTGAAAAGCGGGAGAAGTTGACTTTATGGAGGTGACGGCAGAAATAGGTGAGCGGCCAGAAGCCAAAAAGTGCCTTATTTCTTGACTTTAATCCCCCCGGCTGGATCAAAGCAAAATCATACATCAAATTAAAGGGAATTTCCTGAATTTTCCGGAATTGGGCATTAAAAATGCCGTAATGTGTAGCATCACTATGGAAACCAGCCTTGAACAAGCCTCGCCCATTTTAGATACTTATTGAATATTTATCACGAATATTGATTTTTTACTTATTAATTTAGATTATCAGATATTTTTTCTTATTTTCAAAGGATAGATCTGCTATATATTGTAAGAAGAATTACTGAAAAACAACTTAGCATGAATTTTATGAACATTTTCTCAGAAATTGTTGCCTAGCAACATAACTTTCCTTAGCAACCATTTAGCTCCTTAAGTTTACCACTTATTTTTCCATTTCAAACCTAACTTTTAACTTTTTAACTAGGTTGAATCAAACCAAGTAGGTTACACCAATGAAATTACATAAATTATTATTCAAAAACAATAAAAAGAACTGAAAACCCCCATTCAAGCTATTGAGAACCTCAAATTAATTTGCTATGCTCTACCGGACACACCCCTCACATCGTACAAATCGCCATTTTATTGTTCATTTTGACTACTGTACATTGACATGATTGATGCAGATACATGTACGTACAAGTCACATACTTTATACTATTTTGTGGTGAAAAAGTTGATTGAGTGAATAATTCCTGATCAATTATCTTGTCTTCAATAGAACAACAACAAAATGACCATTTCACATTATCCATGGATACCAATTTGTTGCCTAGCAACGACTATTTTCCATAGCAACGACTATATTAACACTCTTTTCCCTGGACAAATCTGTGGAAAATGGTCCATTATGATCAATATTACTGACACAATTATCATTATAGATGTCTACAAACTCGTTTTCAGTAATCATTCAACAAACTGTCTATTTTATAGCTTCCATGGAGTCAAATGTGTTGCCCAGAAACAATATTCCCTAGCAACGGCTATGTTACCACTCTTCATCTCGGCTAAATGTGTTGACGAAGTTGTGCCTTAGAGTAAAAATATTGAGAGAATGAACATATCATAGTTTGTTATCGATAGGCAAACAATATTCCGGAGTTTACCATTATGTACTGACACAATTTCATTGCCTAGCAACACTATTTACCTTAGCAACGATATGTTTTCCCCTGACCAATTTTGGGGGAAATAATTCACTTTTAAGTGTACAGTACCACTTGTACAATAATATACCTACATGCATACTGGCAATGGTAAATTGAAGGACACCGCGTCATTTTTCTTTTTCTAAAAAAAAATCATCTGTCCTTGTATGTATATTGCTTGTCTACCTATTCTAAACATGAGCATGGTATTTAAACTTTATCGTTTAAAAAAGAGCAGCTTCAAAGAGAAATTTAAATGTTTTTGCAGATAAAAATAGTAGAATATGGTTTGGATGATTCATAAACTGAAACTGAAATAGCTGCTGGGTACATAGCATTTTTTTTTCTTTATTTAGTTTGCTACAGTAGGTATAGTATTGATGATATGATAAAATGGACAACACTACTATTTAGGCACAGTCTCTGATTACAACTTTGATCATACAGTGGGCCTCCACCTAAGGCTTGTACAGATATTTTTTTTTTCAATTTCAGGGCCCTCCTATACTAGTACTCAATTAGGTCATTGGCAAAGGCTTTTGGCTGCATATTTACATGTAGATCACTTTCTTCGAGTGAATATGGAATGGTTAACAAATGGATCTCTCTTGTCAAATAGTACCTAATCACCCATGCATGTCCATCTTCCAAGGTTGTGTCTGTGTTGAAGTTGTAGCCCAAAGATGCCAAGGCTGTGAGTTCGACAAGTTTCTGTTGAAAATTTAATACTATTAATAGGTGTCAGAAGTTTAATCACAGGGAATTTATTATGTCACTTTCAATCTGATAACTGTCAAGAAATCAGAAGGATGAAAGTATGAAAACTTGGGATCTTAAGCCTTATAATATGTTTTTTTTTACCCGATTTCTAAGAAAGCATGAATGCTTGTAAGCAAACAACCAGAGTACCGACGGCTTAATGTCCTCTCCAAGACCTGGTAATGAGGATATAATGAGGATGCGCCTTAAAAAAGCACTAATACACCAAGTGAGAATCAAATCCAGGTCACCGGAATCCGAAACCCCCGCTCTATCGACTGAGCTATCATTCCTGATCAGGCCAAGAAAAGGACAAGAAAACCATTAAGGATAGAAAGGCTTACTAAAGTGGGAGATGTTTTCTATGTCTAACTGTCATTATGTAATATGTCATGAGGTTTGCACACATCTGCTGAATAGAGACAACCAGGGTGGGGCATACAACAAAAGTCCCAGAATATAGAGAGGAGGCATATCAGCTTATGTAGTCTTTGATGTTGTCCTTCGGGTATTTTCTGCTACAGCGATAGTGTCAGTGACTCCGATGGTTAAAAACTGATGCCTTAAATACTCAGTTTAAAAAAAGATGTCTGAAAGAAAAGACAAGGATTCCTCTCAACATGCATACATATGTAAAGGACGTTGACATGGGTAAAGCTTCAGAAAACAGGTACACATGCCTCTATTGTCATGATTGTTGGGCTTAAACTAACGCTACTGTTCGTTCCATGGAGATTTAGATCAATGTAAATCTTCAAACACATCCATGGTATAAGAAATATTTCTGAGAAATTATCTGAAACTGATGTAATTGGGATGATACCCCTACAGTATTGGTAAAACATGCTGATACTAATAAAACAAATGCATCTGCATTTGTAATGATGATTTGTTTAAATAATAAGGCTGGAACATTTAAATTACAGCCATAATTTTGTATAACTACCTGAATGGAGTAGAAAAACATTGAATTGAACAATAATCTCTAAAGTAATAATCACTCATCAGTGTGCCAAAACGGACTCAGTGATGATCTGGCAAGTCTGACTCCTTACTGTGCTATAAATCATCTCTGTTTCGATCCAGAAAGACTCAAACTTAGTGTATTCCACCTTAAGAACAGAGAGCAGATCAAAAACTGAGGGTCAGGTGGTAACAAGCCAACCTACCTTGGCGTCATTGTAGACCGTTCTTTTTTCATACAAAGAACATGCTGCCAAAACAAATGCAAAATTTGGAGCAAAGGAATATCATTCTGAAGAAGCTGGGAAACATATTGGGAATTGATAGATGCCAAATCTCTCTGTACCACAGAGTATGCAGCCCTTGGTGCTAAATATTGACCCCAAATCTTGAATGGAGCTTGCAGAGCCATCACTGACTGCCTGTGACTAAAAGAAGTGAGTAATCTTTACCTACTATGTATTATTGCCCCCACCGTACATCAGAAGAGAAGTCATCAGCACAGATGAAAGAAAAAAAAACAATCAAGAACACAGTATTCCACTCGTCAATCATGAGCCTGCAACGAGACTCAAATCTAGACACAGTTTTCTCTGCTCAATAGAATCCCTTGATGACTCTGCTCGCATAAAAGCGTCACTCACTGGTCTAACAATCTCCAGTCTGTGATGCACAATCTCACCTATGGACTTAGTACATCACTCTCCAGGTCCAAGTGAAGAATGGCCTACCTGATCTTGTTGAACCGCCTATGGGGCTACAATAGGAATGAAGAAACTTCCTGCAACTGTAAGGATGATCATACAGTGTAGGATACAACACTTTTTTGGCATACCCCTCCTACCAGAGCTTTGAACTGCCACTGCTTTTGCCACTGCACTCGATTCTTTTCACAGGAAAGCTACATGTAGATCTTGTACCATTATCAGGACATGAGATCTTTAATGAGCTAAGCATTAATTATCTGACTGGTAGAAGACACCTATTTATGGTAATCTGACATTTGGGGGAAAAAATGATTATTTGGTCATGGGTTGTTAGATGGGGAGGGGACAGGGACTTAATTGGTTCCTGATGGGGTTGTCGGTTAGGACATGGACCTAGGTCCATGGTGAGGCTAAAACTTTGCTGAAAACGGTGCCTATATACTGAATGTTAGTCCTTAAGGTGAAATTTACAATTTGTCAGTGAAAGAGCAAAGATATTCGATGCTAACAATCTTACCCAATATCTACATACCCCCCTTAAAAAGCCACCTTTTGGAGAGACAAACTCCTGCACACCTAAGCTCCCATTTGGTCATCGCATACTGAATGATTTTAAAGGGCAATATTTGCTCTGTGCCCATCTTCTCGGGTAACGACACAAGTCCTTTGTAGTAGAGGGTTCAAGGAAGATCTGGCTTTTGGGTTGAGTGACTCCAGATCTTTGGCAGCGCACGGCTCTGGTAGGAGGGGGGGGGGGGGGGGGCAGACCAAAAGGTGATGCACTGTCTGATCCTCTCCTCAGTCGTAGATAGTGTCTGCATCCCTGATGTAGCCCCGAATTGCATATTAAGGACTTTGCGCCTTTTTGTTCCAGACCATATGTAAGACATATCCATGTAAGACATAGCCAGGATGGCCAATCGTCATTTGAACCTGGGGCGTGATTCGTAGGTCACATGGAAAGCTTTTGCGTCACAGACTGGAGGTGGTTTGTCCATAGGGCGATCCTTTAAATGTGTGCATAGCTATCAAGGGATTCAGTCAAGTGAAGGAAATTGTCTTGATACCAGTCTCTTTGTGTCAGGTTCATAGTTAGAGAGTGGAAGAAGGACATCTTTTTTGCTCTATTTTCCATCCGTGCTGATACCTCTATCTGGGGAACTGTGCCACACAATAGGTAAGATCATCTACTCTTTATGGTAGCAGACAGACGGATTACTTGGTCGTCTGTGTAGATGTTAAAGAGGAGTTGGGCAAGGACATGCACTTCTTTGTGGGAGACCATTTTTCTGCCTCCACCATTTGCTGCTGTAACCACTGAGATTCACAACCGGTTTCAGCATTTTTTGAATTAGCCTTGTCAACTTGACTTCCTTTGTCATCACAATGACTTTCCTCGTAAGAAGGCCTACCCCATTATTAACTGTTTCATAAGCTGCAGTTAAGTTAACAAAGGCTGCTCTAGTTTTCAGACCTTCCTCAAACCATCTGATGTACCGAGTCAGATTCGGTACTTGATGAGTAAAGGACTTTCCTGGCCTAAATCTTGCCTACTGTAATGAAGAACTCAGTCACAAAGGGAATAATGCGGTTAAGCAGGAGCTTTTCAAAGGGCTTGTATGTGTGACAGAGTAGAGAGATTTTTCTGTAACTCTGATTGGGTCTTTGCCTGGCTCGACTTTGGCAACTACCCTGAATTTCCTCTGGCCATTGTTTTTTTCGTCATGTAAACAGTGGTTTAACAGCAGCCATTGGTCCAAGAAGGGTGATCTGCTCACAGAGGACATCATCTAATCCAGGTGCCTTGCTGCTCTTAATTATTCCCTTTGATAGCCTAGCACAAGCAGACAAGACGTTCAGGCTGAATGGTCTTGTGCATTTAAATGACTCTTAGTTGGGAGACTGTCGCTGCACTTTTATTTAGGGAGGTTGGCCCTTCGTGGGCAATAAATAGGGTTACATTGACTGTACACAAGAAGATAGTGGGCCACTTGGTCGGTGGTCACTAGGGGTATATATATATATATATATATTGAATCGTTTTCAAGGATCCGGATCGTTTTACCCGGCTTTTCTGCTGTTGTGAGTCATGTCCATTGATTTATTAAATCACTGACACTTTCTATTTTATTATCCATAATGGCAGTTGTCAATTTCCCCCACATTCAAGTGTATCGGCACCAAAGGGGTCATTCTCAAAGCTCCTGAAATATTTACTGTACAGCAGCTTCATCATTCGTCAAACGGGAGAATAGTTTGTACAGCATCCTCGTTGAATATTCTTCTGTGATGATTTCTTCAATAGCTTTCCAAATGTGTCGTAATGAGTAGGGAGTGCTGGAAGATCCTGTGGATAGTTATCCGGACCTATGACAAACTGCTCCCAGATTGCTTTCTTCAGGGTGAAACATGTGTGAAAAGGAACTGCGTAGAGTGATGGCTTCATTCACCTTCAGCCCAATAGGTTGATGTTGAGTGTGCGGGAGAGGGTCAAGCACAACCTTGTCACATTTTGTTGGGTGATGCAATCTGATTTGCATCTGACCAGTTCTCCACACGTTCTCCATCTCGTTGGTTTGTCCATACCCCCAGATAATGCTGTGACTGTTGAAATCCCCAATAATTACATTTTCTCGATCGGAGTTGGCTTCTCGAGAAAGGGAGAGAGATTGGTTTGGAGGTTTATAGAAAAAACTTAAATGGGAATACTCATAAGTTCAATGGTTAGGACTTTGCCATTTATCTTGATGAGACAATAACAGGGCCTACTCCTAATTAATTCTACTTAAACAGATATTTGACCTGCTAATTAACTGCTGGAATCAGTAATGTAATGCCCACTAATCTGTTCTAGTGAGCAACAGGCACAGATTAGAGTAATTTTTGTTGTCTAGTTGGTATATACGACATACTGAGGATCTCTTAATCTGTGTTTAAATCATGGCAGGTGATCAATGAAAAGGTTTTTTCATCAAGTTGTGCAGATAAACCAGCAATCCTGTTTGAAGGTCTGCAAGTATATTACTGTGTTAACTGCCCTATTGCCCATCCATTGGTATAATAAGAACAACAAAAAAGAAGAAAAAAACTTCCAACAACACAGGAAAATTGCCAGAATTGCAGATAGAAACTTTGATAGTTTATTGTGATTTACATATTTTTGTAGGAACGTCATAAAGTAATTAGTTTTTGAGTTCACAATGTACAGAGTTGCCAGAATTGCAGATTGAAACTTTGATAGATCATTGTGATTTACATATTTTAGTAGGAACCTCATAAAGTACTTAGCTTTAGAGTTCACAATCACTACAGTATAGGAATTATATTTTCCACAAGATGAATAATTCCGTTTTCCCATGGCAGGCACTCTAAGACTTATTGGCTGGTCTTGGATACACTTTAAGACTTATTGATTGGTCTTGGATATATATTACTTTTCCTAAAATGTATAATAAAATGTTCCAAATAACAAACTAAATGATACTGTTAATAATACCCATTTCCTCTACCATGGCCGTACGCAGCGAAAACTGAAAATTTTCACAAAATTCACCAAAAGTGTGCATTATTTCCTTCCATTTACTATGAATAAAGCGTTCATTACCAAACTTGGTCGCTTCGCTTCCTCGCTTTGTTTATCAGAGACTTTTAGTCGGCTTGCCACTCCAAAGAAAAGTTTTCTGTATACACCCATGCCCTGATATGCCGACTGCCTGGCCAGATGGCTGAAATTAATTGTCATCACCACCATGACCACAATCAATGCTAAGAATAGTACAAGATGCATTTTGAGGACCAAAAAAGGGAATTTGGGAAGGTTGCAGGCTTGAAATATCGCCAAAAAGTGATGGTTGCTAGGTAAAATGCTGTTGCTAGGCAACGTAATGGTTTCCATAGGTAACAGAAAATTCTATGAATACTGAACTATTTAGATTAGAACAGATAACTTGACACAGGGTATTTAACTGAAAATTTTCACAAAATTCACCAAAAGTGTGCATGATATCCTTCCATTTACTATGAAAAAGCATCCCTTGCCAAACTCAGTCGCTTTGCTTCCTCGCTTTGTTTCTTGCCACCCCCGAGGAAAAGTTTTCTGTATACAGCCACGCCCTCTCTCAATATGCTGACTGCCTGGCCAGATGGCTGAAATTAATTGTCATCACCACCATGACCACAATCAATGCTAAGAATAGTACAAGATGCATTTTGAGGACCAAAAAAGGGAATTTGGGAAGGTTGCAGGCTTGAAATATCGCCAAAAAGTGATGGTTGCTAGGTAAAATGCTGTTGCTAGGCAACGTAATGGTTTCCATAGGTAACAGAAAATTCTATGAATACCGAGTTATTTAGATTGTGCAAATAACTTGACACAGGGTATTTAACTGAAAATTTTCACAAAATTCACCAAAAGTGTGCATGATATCCTTCCATTTACTATGAAAAAGCATCCCTTGCCAAACTCAGTCGCTTTGCTTCCTCACTTTGTTTCTTGGAGACTTTCTTGCCACCCCCAAGGAAAAGTTTACTGTATACAGCCATGCCCTCTCTCAATATGCTGACTTCCTGGCCAGATGGCTGAAATTAATTGTCATCACCACAAAAAATGCTTCGAATAGTATAAGATGCATTTTGAGGACCAAAAACAGGAATTTTGGGGAGGTTACAGGCTTGAAATATCGCCAAAAAGTGATGGTTGCTAGGGAAAATACTGTTGCTATGCAACATAAAATGGTTTCCATGGGTAACAGAAAAATCTGTGAATACTCAAATATTTAGATTAGAACAGATAACATGACTCAGTAGGGTATCTATTTGATTTATAACAATATTACAATATCCATTAAATGATGCATATAGTCGTAAATACACACAAACATATATATTTAGTGATATCCGTCACATGCAGGGGTTAATCAAACACGGCAATAATGTAACTTTTCATGATCACATACGCATTATACATCCTAGTCTTCCTCTTTTATCACTTTTTCATCAAAATTTACCTTTTTCATTAGTTTTTACAAATTAAAAACTTTAAAAAATTATAAAATGAATTAATCTGGTAAAAAAATTAAAGAATATTGAAAAGTGAATATGGTTGCTAGGGAAAATAATGTTGCTAGGCAACGATTTTGAAATCAAATATGTATAAAATATATATTTGGTTGCTAGGCATTATTATATCATTCAATCTGTGGTGATTTTATCCTTGAAAATTCTATATTTATATATAAATTAGTATAATTAATTAACAAATCTAAATAATAAGTTGATACTTTGCATTTATCACAAAAGTGGGCGTGGCCTATTCAAGGCCGGTTTCCATGGTGAAGCTACACTTTGCGACACTTTTAACTCTCAGTT